>NC_053167.1:109313217-109637342 GCF_016835505.1 Polypterus senegalus | reverse complement strand
GTGAAAAGACAATGGGAAAAGCACGGGGGAAAATATAAGAATTTCAGCGAATACCAAGTGGAGGCAAAGGAAAAACATACTATTTGTTCAAATAAACCATGGCATAACCAACAAAAGGAAGTTGATCGAGTGACATAGCGTGTTGGAGAAACTTGAAAGCTCACATTCACAAAATCGCACAGTGCGGAAATAAAAAAGAAGTCACATATCAAAGTCGCCGTGAAAAGAAGAGTTGTAGCCCACTGTCTGAGTGTCATATGAAAGTTTATTAGGGTACAGAGAAAAAAGGCACACGGTGGGGAAAAAGCACGAAATGTCAACTTCAATCTCGACATTTCCACTTTAATCACGTAGTTTATTTTGTCATTTAGTAGAACATTATAAACTTCATCTTAAAATCGTTTAATTAACCAGTTTCTCAAATCACATTGTAATTAAAGTAGCACGTTAAATGCTTTGTTTTGTATTTGATCTTCTACTCGTATGTGATCTATGTGTGTGAATCACTACTTGCTTCTTAAACTGGCTCTCTTCCTCCAACTGCACACAGAATCCATTACATTCGTGATATTACAGCTCTCTGAATAACTAAAATACTGAGATGTATACGTGATGTCATTTTCATGATGATAGGAGCTAAAGCACATTATTAAACATGTGTTTCATGAGCCTAGTGCTCATGACAAGCATTTATCTTTTGTCGAAATTTGTCGCTGCGTTTTTAGCTGTGTTGTTATTTTCTCTTTCTGTTTTATATTCAATATATATTAGCGTAGCCGTCACTGCAGTCCTTGCTTTTCTTTCCCCAAGTAACCGATCGCCATACAATCAGCTCTGTAATAGAAGTTAAGCCATCTGTAAGCTTAGCGCCGATTCTTCAAAACGTTTAAAGAACATTGAAATATCTTCGTAGTACATGTTTAATTAGTCTGTCCTTAAAGACCCTCCCAGTGAAGAATATAGATTATTTAAATGAAGTTAAAGTTTTATGTGTATAATTTAACAAACATATTTTCCTGCATTTCACCTTAAAAATGATATCGTCATCATATGTAAATACGCTTTATAAAGTGGCTCAGGTTGTGAGATATTATAACTATAGTGCAAGTTTACAGTGGGGTGATTGTACTTATAAGTACAAACCGTTCTACAAGGAGCAATTGATTGAGTGCATTTAAAGTTCTTGGGATTAAACTGTTTCTGAACCGCGAGGTCTGTACAGGAAAGGCTTTAAAACGTTTTGCAGTGGCTGAGACAGCGTATCCTTAAAGCTGTATACCAATAATTCTCTTTCCGATCAGCTGCTGCTGTGATTCACACTCCGATACAGTGATATAAATACTCCGAGTTGTGCAGTGAGAGTAATATGGAAAAAGATGATCCGCTGTGGCAACTCCTAACGGGAGGAGCTGAAAGAAGAAGAAGAAGAAGAAGAAGTGAGAGTAACAACGCTAAAGCAGTTGTGGTATTTGGAATACTATGGCTGTTCCCTGGACCATTATATTGTTACGAGTTAATTACAATCAGATGCATTACACTAATAAACAATATGAGGTTAGTTTCGGTGTATTTATAAAGCCGCGTCATGAAAATAATGAGTAACAACACAAGAACAGTAGCACTGCTTTGACGCTGGGTGCCGCCAGTTTGCAAAACCGAGCGGAGAACTTGCGTATGACAAGGCATGAGGTACTGTGGAAAAGTACGTGGCTTTACGCCAAGTGTAGGTTTTATACATCGCGATTTGAACGTGGAAAAGTGCTTACGCAACATTTCTGTGCGTACGCACCGTTTATACATGAGGCCCCAGGTGTGCAAAGCTTGTCACATCATCCTCAAAAACACTTTAGGCTGTCATTGCTGCCAAAAGTAGTCCTACACTGGCAGTGGTGATACATATCAGTATACTTTATGACTTTTTAAAGAAAGACCATAGTCCCAAATTAGAATTTGTACCGTGTTGTTCCTTCAAAGTTCAGGCATATCTGTTCAGCCCATAAGGGGACAACAAGAAACAGTGGTTACCTTTTAAGGTAGACATTCCAGAAGACACCAAAGAGACATGCTATAAACCTTTAAAATTAAATAGTGGCTCAGCTCTGAACGAACACCAGTAACTAGTAAAGGGTGCTAAGTCTGGTGGCCACCCTTAGGCTGGGAAATGACCATTTTGGGGGTACTGTTGGTTTAAAGTAGACAGAATCTAAGTCAAGGTTCGGGAAGACAGTTGGGGCAAAGCCAAAATAGGATAGGTTGGAAGAGGCCAGAGTCAGTACTGGAGAGGTGGGAGTAGACGGTACAGTACCCCCACTTTTCAAATCAGTACTTTATGTCCTCTCCTGGTGCCTCATTTGTAAAATTTTGTGTTGATTTGAGCGTGAAAATATGCACACAGCAGAAACACGGGTAAATGCATACACCAAAAAAAATCTGTTTTATAAATCCTGCCGTATGCACGTCCATCTGTTATCCAACCCAGGATATCCTAACTACAGGGTCATGGGGGTCTGCTGGAGCCAATCCCAGCCAACACCGGGTGCAAGGCAGAAAACAAACCCCACCACAGGCCGTATGCACATTTCTACCCAATTTTCCCTTTGTAAATGGGCAAACGTGAATGTGTTTCAAACACTCAAATTTCAATCACGCCTGGACAAACCTGTTAAGAAGGCAGGCTCCATTGTAGGATTAAAGTTGGACAGTTTAACATCTGTGGCAGAGTGACGAGCACTAAGCAAACTCCTGTCAATCATGAAGAATCCACTGCATCCACTTAACAGTGTCATCTCCAGACAGAGGAGTAGCTTCAGTGACAGACTTTTGTCACTGTCCTGTTCCACTGACAGACTAAAGAGATCGTTCCTCCCCCACACTATGCGACTCTTCAATTCCACCCGGGGGAGTAAATGCGAATATTAATTTTATTTTAATTCTTTTCATTTTTATTACTATTTAATTTAATATTGTTTCTTTGTATCAGTATACTGCTGCTGGATTATGTGAATTTCCCCTTGGGATTAATAAAGTATCTATCTATCTATCTATCTATCTATCTATCTACTCCACCCTGTAAACAGTCATATATGGAACATGCTAATCAGCCGCATACATATGCGATCACAATGCTGCAGAATTTCATCGGCTGGTAGGGCAACGCATCAAGACACCACCACCTGCATTCAAGAGTATGTGGCTGTGCTCTGCAGCTGAGTGCACTAGATCACACATGGCATTATAGTACCTCTCCTCTGCATTCTGGGGGTCTGAGAAAGGCGTAAGGTGCCGGTATGTGACTGGGTAGCCACTATCACCTGGCATATGCAATGATATGACTGCAGTTACAATGAATAGTACAGGCCATATGAAACAATGAGGGTTCAGCCAGTTGTCTTCTCACATACAGCACCATCATGTCTACCAAAGCTACTTTTTCCTCAAAATAAATGAATCACATGTTGACCCACATCACTGAGACATGACATTTTTCAGCTACACCTTGGCATCACAGATGACTTGTGCATTAACGGAATGTCACTGCTTACAGTTAACAGCTTCATTCTAGTTAGGTGCCCTTATTGCAGTGTGATTGTAATGAAGTCTTCTGATTACATTAAGAAAATATGCCTTTTTATGCTGGCAAAAACAGGTTATGTTTTATTTATGTACACCCACACCACACAAAAACTGGACAAAGTGCCCCACCGGTTGGTTAATGGCTTCCAGCACACTGCGCATGGCGGAATGAAGCTTGGCTAAGATTTTCCTGACCTGTCGGCCAGTTTTCTGAGAAGTGACAACAAGTAACCGATATAAACTGACGACAAAGTCAAAAAAGTTCTTCATTGCAAATACTCAGCATCGTCCCTCCTGAAAGGGAACTAAAATACAGTCTGTACATCATATTCATCACTTTGGAGGTGTAATATGTTTGTCACCTTAACACACTTTATAATAACAGCTCAGAGATAACAATCTTTATCAGTGCAAGTCGTCACTTAGCTGGTTTGCCTGCCTTTCCCTACTTTTATCAAGGGTGTCGTCATTTTCCAGTTTCTTTAAAATGTTGTGTATGCATCGGTCAAAGTTGCTATAAATATATGCATGTTCCCCTGGCAAGTTTTCTTTTATAAGTTCTAAAGTTAGAATGCATCGTTGAACACGCAATATGTAAATTTTATTAATGAGTCCTCTGGTCCTTGTCCACAAAATAACATCACCTAAACAACGAACAATGAACACCTTTAAAAGAATGAGCAGAGCCATAGTGGCAGACTATATCAAGTAAAATGAACATTTAGAGATATCTCAAAATGCATTTAAGAAAATGAATTACAGATATCTGAAAATATCACTTTTTCAAAACATCTAAAATTCATTTTATGATATCTTAGATTTCAAGATATCTTGAAGAGATACACTGTTCATTTTGAGATATCTCAAATGCAGTTATCTTGAATTAAGTTAATGCACATTTTGAGATATCTAACATACATATAAAGATATCTTAAAGTAACTCTGAAATCATTTTGAGGAATCTAAAATGCAATTCAAGATATCTCCGATTGCCTGTGTTTTAACCGAACTTGATGTCTATTTTGCGATATCTCAAAATGAGCAGGAAGCTGCATGATTTCTGTATCACTATGAAGGTATACATATTAAAGTCTGTGTTTCTGTCTGTCACGGAAAGTTTATAACCTGAACTGATCAAGAAACGAAAAAAATGTAAGTTGCACAAACTTTGCCAAAGTGACCTGTGGTTGTGTGTTTATTACAGCAAAGAGATTGAGAAACCAGGTGACATGAAGAGCAGTGAAAGACAAAGAAGAGCAGCAACATCTGCTGAGTGTCAAACAAATCTCAAAAGCAGATCACATGATGCAGAAGAAGAAGATCAATGGCTACATAACGCACATCACAGCAGGTGATGACGAATGAGAAAGAATAAGCAGACAGGGCACTGAAGCTCTTGATTCCTTATGTCCCTGCCTTAGAAGTCAGAGATATTGTATGACCAGCATATTGACACTGTGTATATCTTTATGAAAAGAAGAAAACATAACCTGCTTCAGAAGGATGCTGCATTGAATTACGTGAGCAGCATGTCCTCGTTTTTACCCACAACAAAACAAAATTCTTACTAGTATCTGATTATAAAAAATAACAAAAGTAAAGAATCCTGAGTTTTCTTCCCTTTTATGCAACTCTACTTTGCTTATTGCTACAAGCACACTTAATCTTTGTAACCCTGCGAAATCAAAGGACAGAATTACAGAACACTACACATTAATCTCCTGTGTAACCGGGAGACAATTATTTTTGTGCTGGTCCCAGAAAATACAATCAATCATTCTAATTTTATTTTACCCTTTGGCAACCATCTGTTTACACTAACAGGGTTATAAGTTTAATCTGTGTCATGTGCTTATCTGTCGCATAACAAATAGAAGTGGCTTTTCAACATCACTCATAAAATGTTATAACATTAAATATACAGTTGACATTTTAGGTTTCATTTTCAAATGTAATTTGTGTCTAGGATCTGAAGGCAGACGCAGAATTTGGTGTAGTGGAATGTAACTGTAAAGAAAATTGGAGTGAAATATGACAGAAGGGGATGAGAAATCTCTCATCTTATCTGTGCCCATAATGTTGCGACAATGGGACCATATGCTTGTATTCAAACTAAAATGTGTTTTTCTCATTGAGCTGTTAAGTAGTTAGTGTGCTTCATTATAATTTACTCAATGCATGGGAGTACATAGAATACATTAACTGTGGACTGGGCTCTTCTAGTTATATACAGTACCTCATTACAATGGCAAATTAGTTTCTTTATTGGCTATACTACCAAGAGCCATGCTGTGATTAATAACATTCTGGGGGTCATCACCACCTGCACACCCTGTAATACAAGATAAATGTATTCACAGTCTATATATATATACACTGCTCACAAAAATTAAAGGAACACTTTTTTATTGGGCCTGGCATGAAATCAATTAAACCTGTCTGATAATTTTCTGGTTGGTTAAGCAGCTGAGGTCATTGTTAATCACTTTCAGCTGTATTGGTGTTCATGGACTTAACGACAGGTGCACTAAAGTGGCAACAATTAGAAAACCCTCAAAACAGGACTGGTTTTACATGTGGAGGTCATTTCAAGTTTCTCCCTCTTGATCTTTTTTGGCTGGTTTTCCACTCGGGCTAGTTTTGGCTTAAGTAATCATCTCTACTGGCAGTATGAGGCGATTCCTTAACCCTACAGAAGTTGCACAGGTTGTCCAACTTCTCCAGGATGGCACATCCACACGTGCTGCAGCAAGAAGGTTTAATGTGTCTCCCAGCACAATCTCCAGAACATGGAGGAGATTTCAGGAGACTGGCTGTTATTCTCGGAGAGCTGGACAGGGCTGTAGAAGGTCCTCAACCCATCAGCAGGACCGATACCTGCTCCTTTGTGCAAGGCGGAACAGGCTGAGCACTGCTCGTGCCCTACAGAATGACCTCCAGAGGGCCACTGGTGTGAATGTCTCTACCCAAACAATCAGGAACAGACTTCATGAAGATGGCCTGAGGGCCTGACGTCCTGTAGTGGGCCCTGTGCTCACTGCCCAGCACCGTGGAGCTCGACTGGCATTTGCTCAAGAACACCAGAATTGGCAAGTCCGCCACTGGTGCCCTGTACTTTTTACAGGCGAGAGCAGGTTCACCCTGAGCAGCTGTGATAGACGTGAAAGAGTCTGGAGAAGACAAGGAGAACGATATGCTGCCTGCAGCGTCGTTCAACATGACAGGTTTGGTGGTGGGTCAGTGATGGTCTGGGGAGGCATATCCATGGAGGGACGCACAGACATCTACTGCGTAGGAAATGGTGCTCTGACTGCCATAAGGTATCGAGATGAAATCCTTGAACCCATTGTCAGACCCTACGCTGGTGTAGTAGGTCCTGGTTTCTTCCTAATGCACGACAATGCCGGACCTCATGTGGCAAGAGTATGCAGGCAGTACCTGGAGGATGAAGGAATTGAAACAATTGAATGGCCTTCACGATCCCCTGACTTAAACCCAATAGAACATCTGTGGGACATTATGTTTTGGTCCATTAGGCGCCGCCAGGTTGCTCCTCAGACTGTACAACAGCTCAGGGATGCCCTCATACAGATCTGGGAGGAAATGCCACAAGACACCATCCGTCGTCTCATTAGGAGCATGCCCCTACGTTGTCAAGCATGCATACAAGCTCGTGGGGGCCACATACTGAAAAGCATTTTGAGTAGCAGAAATTAAGTTTTGGAAAAAATGGACTAGCCTGCCACATCTTCATTTCACTCTGATTTTAGGGTGTCTACACAATTGAGCCCTCTGTAGGCAGAAAACTTTTATTTCCATTAAAAGACTTGGCATCCTTTTGTTCCTAAGACATTGCCCTGTCGTTATTTGTATAGATATCCAACTTCATATTGAGATCTGATGTATCTAATGTGTTTCTTTAAAGTGTTCCTTTAATTTTTGTGAGCAGTATATGTAATGCTAAGGTCTACCCATCTGTCATGTGATTACTCCAAACTACTAGTGCTAGGACTTTGATCTTGATTTTGATTTAAAGCTTATGACCTGATACAAGCTAGTAATTCAACACATTTCAGGTACCAGCAACCTTAGCAAACTGACCTGTGCATGTGGGTTTCTGACAACAAAATTATTGGCAAACACAGTGACATAACAGAATGAGTAAGAATACCAGCGACGTCTGCTGAGCATCAAGCAAATGACAGAGGCTGTTGACGTGAAAAGAAACACCATAATAGGAAGAACAAGTTAAGCAGTACCATCTACAGAGCGTTAAATTTGGGATACAGAATGCAAGAACAACAAAAACAGAAAAATGCATATGACTGCTGGTCCTCTTGTAACTCCTGGGGCCAGAGTCTTATGACCTGACATATTCTGGAAATGCAACAAATTTGAGGTGGCGGAAACCTCTGCAAACTCACTTCTGCTCATGGGTTTAATACAGCAAAGTGTCTGTCAAATAGAGTGACATGATGGAAAGGATGAGAAGACCAGCATCATCTGCTAAGTGTCAGGAAAATCATGGAGGCCGATAACTTGATGATGAACAACTTAATAGGAAGACAAAGAAGAGGGAGAGCAGCACCATCTGCTGAGCATCAAATGTGGAATACAGAATGCAAGCGCAACAACAGAGAATGCCTGCAATGTTTAAAATAATACATTATATTAAAACAATACGTTAAAGAAATGTCAAGTTAAAACAATGTACTGACCCTAACCTGACAGTGACCATTACAACGGACAGCATGCCCAAACACATATGCCTTTTCCTTAGGAAAGTTGCATTTATGAGGTGGGCATCTCAGTGTTAACTACCTCTGTAAATGCATCGTCTGCCACTGATGAACAAAACTTAACGAAACATCCCATGGCTTTTTGGCCTCACAATCTAATTAAAATTATTTAAACAAATAATACTAGATGGCAGTAAATGGAAATTACTTTTTATACTTGTGTTGGATCATTATACTACTGTACATAATGTAGAGTTAATCTAAATTTGAACTTTGAACATATGTGTACATTGTCACGCACGCACGAGTAGGGGGCCGCGGACGGACCTTAATACGTTCGGGAAGACATATGCCAGCGGGGAGTGGCGGGTACTAACCTTTCTCCTTTTGTTTCTTACAGAAGAAAAGATGCACCGCCGCCATGAGCCTCCCTCCTACAGCTTCCCGCAGTACGCTACTTCCGCCCTTCCTCTGTCCACTACTCATGACGTCATCAATCCCATCTTCCACCACGGCTCCTTCCCAGCATTCCTCCACTTCCGGCCCCTCCTACATAAATGTCCACCGACACCATCTTTCACCGTCAAGCATACGGAATATTGTTTTCATGTACTTTGACCTGTATCATAATTTATTGTGGATCATATTTCAGTATACGGGGCCGGAAACCCCAAACCTTTATGCTGTTGTCTGATTTCTCTTTACAACATTGTGGAGCCAACCCGGACACAGACAGGCGGACATGTTGTTTTCAAACCAGCACACGTTTTATTTACAATTATATTTACAAATATTGGTCACTCAGACCCAGTCCAAATAGTGCACACAACCCCAATACTCAGTCCTGGCCTCACAATGCCTTTCTTTGGGCCGCCTCCACACCACTCTCGTGCCTTGTCCTGCTTCCACCCGACTCCAGCTTTGAATGAAGGGAGACGGCCCCTTTTATCCTCTCCCAGACGAGCTCCAGGTGGCTCCCGGCATTCCCTCTCCGGGTGCCCTTCTAAATCTTCTCCCCAGCTTTTCCTGGTGTGGCGGAAGTGCTGAGGGAACAGGTCCCCAAGGCATTGGGGCGCCTCCTGGCGGTGACCACGGGCCCCTGCAGGGTGGGGCTTCCATGCCCTTAACCCGTGGCCCCCAAAGCAACCAGGAAGGCGTCTCCCACTTGACACAGGGTGGGCGCAAACCCACATCCGGTCCCTTACGGTGTCCCGGCCAGGTCGTTGCCCCTGGCATCCCTGACAACATGTATTACTGTTTAGTTAGGTGGGAGCTAAGTAGGTGAGAAAGAAAGAGCTCAGAATAATGTCATCAGGAAGCAATGCATTTTATAGTCCCTGCGTGAACATCGTGGGGAGTTCTTCCTGTAGCTCACACTGTAGGGAAAAGCATTTAAGAGTCTTTGTTATCTAAATGTCACAGGTTTGCGGCTTACTACTGGCAGAGTGCAAAATGTGTGGCTTGGAAAGGATTGTGGTGTGATTCCACAAAAAAAAAAAAATGACGTAGTTGGCAGGATTTGTGTGGAAGGGTTGAGTGTTGAGGCAGTACTGTGCAGTAAGATCTGATCTGAGTGAGAGGAAAGGAGAGTGAGAGTTCAGCTGACATCACCAGGAAGCACTCCACTTTACATTGCTTGCAGGCGGTCCATGCACAAACAGCAAGGGGAGTTCTTCCTTTGCTTACACTTTAGGGCGCTGCCTCTGAAGGCCTTTGTTATCCAGAGGTGGCGAGGTTGCTGTAGACTACTGGCAGTTACCACAGTGCAAAATGTGCAACCTGGGATGGGATGTGTTGTGACTTCATGACAAAACAACCCATCATATGAAATATATAGCCGATGAGATTGAATCAAGTCCAACACTTAGTCTACTACCCCACTCATTTAGTAAAACCTTATAGCAGTTTAAGTTTATTATATAAATTTAAATGCCAATAGCATGGAGGTGTTATCACACTTCTACTGGTATAGAATATACTGGAATGTGAAAAAATGTGTTATAAAGTGCTCTTCTTGGGCCACTTCAAGAATCTTAAGTTTGTAAGTAAACAATGGGAAAGAAAAAATTGCAATTATATCTCTTAATCTCGTATCTCTTAATAAAGGATAACTGAATTTTACTGGTAACCCAGAACTTCACACTATAAATTGATAAATGCTTATGCACTGTCTTGTTCAGTGTGTTCAGCTTTTCCATCCAGTTGTAAAGTCATGATGTTTGCTGCCTGATCATATTTTGTACCGTTTTGAGAGTAATTTACTTGTTATTGTTTTGCTTCTAACAATTCTCATTGTTTTCTGCGGTCTAAGATGACTTTGGTAGCATATGGCTGGACAGTGGTCATGACCATCCACTTTTGCATATGGCATTCCATGTCCCATTTTCTCTATTAGAGGGCACCTTGGACAGATGATAGGGTCACCTGCTGGAATTCATCTTGTGAGTTTCCATATTTATTAGCGATTTTTTTCTTTTGTAAATATACACACTCATTAGCCACTTTATTAGGTCTATCTGCTCGTTAGTGTAAGCACACGCCATTAATGATTTTGTATCTAAGTATACATAGTATACAAACTACTGTTAGGAGGTTTAATTGTTTTTCAACCAAACATCAGAGAGAGGAAGAAGTATAATCTGAATGGTCTTGATATGGTATGATTATTGGCACTACACACTCCTGCATCTCAGAAATTAGATAGATAGATAGATAGATAGATAGATAGATAGATAGATAGATAGATAGATAGATAGATACTTTATTAATCCCAAGGGGAAATTCACATAATCCAGCAGCAGTATACTGATACAAAGAAACAATATTAAATTAAATAGAAATAAAAATGAAAAAAATTAAAATAAAATTAATGTTAGCATTTACTCCCCCGGGTGGAATTGAAGAGTCGCATAGTGTGGCGTAGGAACGATCTCTTTAGTCTGTCAGTGGAGCAGGACAGTGACAAAAGTCTGTCACTGAAGCTACTCCTCTGCCTGGAGATGATCCTGTTAAGTGGATGCAGTGGATTCTTCATGATTGACAGGAGTTTGCTTAGTGCCCGTCGCTCTGCCACAGATGTTAAAATGTTCAACTTTAATCCTACAATACAGCCTGCCTTCTTAACAAGTTTGTCCAGGCGTGAGGCGTCTTTCATCTTTATGCTGCCACCCCAGCACACGACCACGTAGAAGAGGGCACTCGCCACAACCGTCTGGTAGAACATCTGCAGCATCTTACTGCAGATGTTGAAGGATGCCAACCTTCTTAGAAAGTATAGTCTGCTCTGACCTTTCTTACATAGAGCATCAGTATTGGCAGTCCAGTCCAATTTGTCATCCAGCTGCACTCCCAGATATTTAAAGGTCTGCACCTTCTGCACATAGTCACCTCTGATGATCACAGGGTCCATGAGGGGCCTAGGCTTTCTGTCCTGTTGGAATTTTGTTGCATGAAGAATGAAGAATATTGGGATTAATGAAAATTTAAAGTGAGGGTCTGTAGGCAGAAACACCTTGTTAGTGAAAGAGGTTTGAGGAGAATCACCAGACTCACTCAAGGTAATAGGAAGGCTACCAATAGACAAAAAACAGCATTTTCGTAATACTTTACACTTCTCTGAATGTCAGGGCAACAAATCTTGAAACGGATGGAGGCGCTACAATAGCAGAAGTCCATACTGTTTTCAGCTAATATTGAAAGATCAAAGATGGTAAAGATGTCACCTGACCCAAAGCATCATTATTTCTGCTTTAACATTCAGATGGGGTGGGCAGAATTTGATGTAATCTGCTTCTTGTACCCGTGACACAGGATAGTTGGGGTGATGTAATGCCAAAG
Organism: Polypterus senegalus; assembly: GCF_016835505.1. Taxonomy (NCBI): domain Eukaryota; kingdom Metazoa; phylum Chordata; class Cladistia; order Polypteriformes; family Polypteridae; genus Polypterus; species Polypterus senegalus. The sequence goes on along the minus strand of NC_053167.1, from coordinate 109,625,193 downwards.
AGAATGTTTTCTTGACACCCATTAATACATCTGTAAACCTTTTGAGTGGCATTTCCACGCCACTACACACTTAAGCATTGTTGCTGTATTTGTTTATCCCTTTATGGCCAATGTCTACCCTTTTTCATGGATATTTCTAGCAATATAATGCACCATGTCACAAGGCATGCATCATCTCAAGCTGGTTTCATTAAGACAACAGTGGGTTTGGTGTACTCCAAAGCACTCACAGTTCCAGGATATCTTTTCATTAGAGTATTTTTGGAATGAGATGGTGTGGGGTGTTTGCAGAATAAATACACATAATCTTTTGGGGTAGTGTGAAGTTCTTGAGTCAGCATGAAAAAAATTACTATTATCTATCTATCTATCTATCTATCTATCTATCTATCTATCTATCTATCTATCTATCTATCTATCTATCTATCTATCTATCACACATGTGTGCTTGGGAGGCAGTCTAAGCACTTAACTAGGAGTAAGACACAGAGACTAGGGTTATTGAATGGTGCTAATACCTTTTCTCCTTCCTCCACAGACCAGCAGTAGAAAAGTCTGCCTGAGACTCTGCCTATTTCCTTCCGAAATACGTGTCCTAACAAGACCTCATTTCCAGCCATGATCCCACCCCTTCCCGTCTCCTCTATATAAAACCAGACTCATTAATCCTCTTGTTTAGTCTTGATTTGGACTCGGTCTTGAATGACTACTTGTTTTGTTGATCTTTGCATACAATATATGGGATGAAATCCCCAAACCATCATCCTATTTGTTATGCTTTCTTTCAAATATGTATATATGTATCTATTTTCTTTTTCTTTTTCCTTCTTCTTCAAAAAATGATGTAAAATGAGAAAAAACATTGTTTATTTAATCAACACAAATGTTACAGTCTTACATGCTAAACCAAAATCTCTCACATTAATGAAATTATTTCTTGCCTTCTTCTTATTGGAGGTTGATGTCTTGGACTGATTTCAGAAAACCCATTTGCAACCATAGTTTCATTCCTCAATAAGACCTGTTCATGCTTTAAAGAACAGTGTGGATTAAATCAGATTCTTTAAGTTCTATGCAGTTAACTGAGCATTAGGAGATCATTTCATGGTGTCCAAAGAAGATTGTACGAGAGTTCTTTCTCTTAAAATGAAGATCATTGAGGTGAGGTTCTATGGGTGCAGCATTGCTTTCCAGCTCTCCAAGAGAATGGGAAGTCTCTCAAGCATCTTCAGGGAATGTAAAGTGTTTCTGTTTTCCCTTCTGGGATACAGCCCTGCTGGATCCTTCTGGCATCCTGGAGTTGTTCTTGGCTGCAGACGCGTATTCATTTATGGAAAACAGCAGAACAGGCTTTGGTGTAGCTGAAATTCTCAGCTCTCTTTTTGCAAATTCTCTTGTGCTCCCTGAGCATTTAATATGAGGGAATGAAGGAAACTCTAAAATACTTGGAATAATGATCACACCAGGGTTTTCCTTTTATGAGAAAGGCTTTAGTGTTTCCATTAATATTGATTAAACTGAAATTAATTGTGACTTTCTACTTGGCCACACAACAGGCAAATCATTCAAAAGCCCTTAAAACAACTTTTAATTTATATATTTTTATACATTATAAACAGAAATGTCTACTTTACATTCATTGAAAAATATAGATTGTAACTGTAGTGGTAAAAAACTGTGGTAGCACTTCTTCCAGAGGGTTTAAGAAAAGCCCTGCCTATGCATAAGTATCTGTAATTGTTTTTGTTAAAATAATAGCTTTTCTTAACAAAGAAATGTTCTCTAGCCTCCGAAAATTTTCTGCTCCTTTGACAGTTTAATTTTTCCATTTATTTATTTATTTTGTGCACGAACACTAGCAATATTTCAATTTTTTCAATATAATTTCAAGTACATTTTAATAGGTTCCCGGCTGCAAAAAGAAATGCAATGATCTGAAATCCTTTAAAAGAAACAAATGGGGATTTTTTTTGTAATTCAAGTGAATCTGTAATGTAAAGCAGCCTCTGAACTGTTCAAATTGCATAGCTAATGTACTAAAAATGTTATGCAGCTTGAGACTTGTACTAAATAAGATTTTGTAAAACGTCTTACGAAATTAAGCTGAAGTCATATGGGAAATTGCCCATCTGAGAAAAAAAATCTCACAAAGAAAATGCAAACTTTGTATTTTTGATAAAGTAATATCATATATCATAATAACCACTTGATATTTTGCAGAATTTCTAAAAAGAAGACTTTTGGGAAGGAACAGCAACATCATATCTTGCTTTCTTAATGTAAAGAAAATATAAAACTGTGGGCCCCATTTACTGTATATATTAGGGCTTTTTCATGCTTTATCCATTTTATGTCATCCTTTTTAATGTTCTAGCTTAGCAGTGAATGGTCACTCTGGCCAGACTCCTTCTTTGTCACAGATGCTACCGTGACCTATTCCTTGCTACCTGCTACTGTTAGATGTGATTTCAAAAAATGGAAGGATGGATGATAATTTCCTTCAAAGCCAGGAGGCTATTCTACCCAGCCGTGGCTTGTTAAAAGTTAATACAGTATGACTGTGGAGGGGTAGGTGTGTTGTAATCTAATGGCCTTTGGTCTCAGCTGGACCAAAATGATATGCACATTAATTTTTCATTGTTGAATTCAAATTAATTTCAGCTCATTCTAGGTAATTTATTGAAAGTGTGTGGATTAAATTGTTTTCCTCTGTCAGTCTTTGGGATGTATTTAATTTCGCCACACAAGCACTGAATCATTTTAGCAGAGGCTTGGACTACAGGGAATAAAATACCCTTCCTTAATTATTTTTAGAATTGTAATAAAAATCAGGAGACACAATCAGGTTGTCTTGAAAGGCTGCAGTCAACTACAAAGTAACAAGATGTTTAGGGATTCTGTCATCTGGATGTTTTATGAACAGTAAATTATTTCAGCATGCAAGTAGTATAACAAATCTGGAGAGTGTGATATTAAGGATTTTTGGGGCACCTGACCTTCTCTTTAGAGAGACTGATGACGTGTTGTGTAGGAAGGAGGGTGGTACAAAAGGCAGCAGCAGTACTTGGTCTTAAAAGGAGAAATAGGACCCTGCTGCCTTTTCAAAGATGGAACCTAGCAGGAGTTCCCATCTGCATACCTTGAGCTTGATAAGTGACACCTTCACACCAGGCGGTCTGTAGACATGCTTCAGTTTTAAGGTGGGCAGTAGTAGAGTTGTTAGAGGTAGGCTGTATAGGGCTATACTTTAAGAGATTTCAGGTAAACGACAGGCTTGAAAGACTTACTGTATTGGACAGGAGTGAAGTGAATTCTGGGAAAGCTGAAAGGAAAAGAGGGACCTTAGAAAGTTTTGTATAGCCAGTCTGTTTATAACTTAGTGTACCTTTTCAGTTCTTGTGGCTTGTGTTGTAACTTTCCTGTGTCTTGAGAAATTGTAACAATACTTTGCTCAAGGACAATAAACCAGGTGTGTGCACTCACATTATTAACCTTATTAAAAAAAGAGTTCAGTTTAGTTTTAGTTCAGATTTAGTTCTGCTGGTGCTTTGTTACAAACATGGAGTGCGTGGTTCAATCGCCACCTTTCTGAAACTTAGACAGTGGCCAAAGACATTTAAATGGAGCTTGCTATCTGCTTAGCCGCTGAGCACTTTCTTTTTATTTTTTGATTAAGAATATATAATATGTAAGGAACTGTGTCATCTGGGAACTGTATGAAGACTACATGAACCCACCCAGGTCTTTATATTGCTTGATTCTGCAGCCATTGATTATTATGAAAATAAATAAAACCTTTATTTGCAATGCAGCTGAGTGCAGGATTTTCATTCCTTGTCTTGCTGCAGTTCCTTAAGGACATGGAGGATGCTTTGTGGAATCTTATATTGGCGTAAATTGGATTGGAGTAAAGGAGTGAAAAGTAAAGACAGTCCCATTAATTGAGTGGCCTGCCATTAGAGGTACCTAGGGTTCAAAACATGGGGTATGATAAAGGAAGTAAGACAGCTAAGAGGTCACAAGTAACCGTTACAGTTGACATTTCTTCTTCTCTTTAAGAAAAGAACCTAAGAGGTTAGTTGGTACCTTTCGTGGTTTATTCTTCATGTAGCGAGTGCGCCTGCAGACACTACAGCTATGCAAGCAGTGTACTGTTTATACTTGGGGGTGTTCTTTATGTACATCTGGAGGATTCCTTCAGGTGGCATTGTGAGGTATCATCATGGTGAGAAAACAAAGTTGTGAATTGCCCAAAATATCGGTTAAATTCCCAGGACACCTGCCGCAATATCTCTGAAAAGGATGGCTTTTTAATGACTACATCCACCAACCCAGGAACACACCCATTCCAGCAAGTATCGGGCATCAGCTCATCACACAGTGAATACAAACACACACATACACTAGTGTCATATTAGCATCACCAAATCCCAAAACCTGCAAATCCTTGGAAGGAAACCTGAGCACACATTTGAAACCCACCAGGAAAAGATGCAAACTCCATCCAGGGAACAGTCCCTACTGTGAGGCATCAGCACTACTGCTCTGCCACCGTGCTGCCCCCACATGTGTACTTATTAATAGTATTAATTATTCATTAAGTAAGTAATTAATTATTTAATTGAAGTCTGTGGTGGGCTGGTGCCTTGCCCAGTTTGTTTCCTGCCTTGCGTCCTCTGTTGGCTGGGATTGGCTCCAGCAGACCCCCATGACCATGTAGTTTGGAATAGCAGGTTGGATAATGAATGGATAAATTTAATTGAAGTTAAATGAAGTTAATGATTTATCTGTAAAATGTACCATACATGCTTTGACACATTTCAGCATGAAAGTGATATCAAGTATAAATCTAAGGATTCTAAATTTGCAGAGAGGTGATATATCATGAATTTAATGTGTTTTGTGTGGCAATCCCATTTTGGCTTTGTTATTCTGGGGTATTGTGTGTTGCTTGATGCGGTAAAAATGAATTTAAATGATTTTGGCACAAGGCTATAACTTGGTAAAATGTGAGAACAAAAGTGAAAGGGTGTGAATCCACTGTAGACAGGGCTACATCAGACATTGTCCTTTATAGACTGTTTAACAGCTTCAGTGATATCTAATCTTAGCATGAAAAAATCAGCATGCTGCTGTAACTGTTGTTACATTTAGACTTAGAAACTGGCATTATGTTTTAAAAGACAAATGCTATTAAATGTACAAATTTGTAAAGAGCTGCACTTACTGAAGTTACAGTACATTCACAAGATTAGTGAACCTAATGCAGGTTATTCACTTGCTGTGGGTAGCAACTACCATTGCAAGGATGGCTAAGACAGGAATTCAACCACATTTAACCACTAAAACCTGCAAGTGTTGCTATTTTAAGACATTTTATGGGCAATTCACTTATTGTTAGCAATTTTAATCATAACCTTATTTTTCTGTAAAACACACAAGAACAGGTGAAAATGACAGATACCCTGTTAGACAGCATTTTAGCCTGAATATCTGTTTGTATTACCATATCATATACTTTTCCAATTAGTCCCACTAGAAGCAATTCCGTGCTCCATGGCAGATTTACATCTTCAGCTCTGTCCAGTAAATACAATTTGCTAATTAGTTCTTAGATCTCTATTGACATTATATGCCAAGAAGATTCACCTCTTTCTTGTTGCTGAACCTTACCCTAAGGTCAGTATTGATTCGAGGTGATCACCAGTAAATTAGCTTCATTCCTTATTCATTGCCCACAGGTTCAACAGTGGTGTAAACACATCATTGGATTTTGCCACATATCATGGAATTAGAAGTTGAAAGATTTTTAAGTAAAAGTTTTATTCCACTCAGCCAACACACTTCTATTATCTTGCAATATATTTTTCTTGTGACTCTTATTTTATTTAGTGATGGGCAATACAGCAGGTTTTCGATTTATTAAATGTCTCTAACATATAGATGTCTTAATTTTGAATAAAGGAATGTGTGAAGATGTCCAATGTGCATTTTCTATTGATCTTTTTCTATTGATCTGGTTGTGTGTCAGAAAAACCTCTGTCCAGTGGCATAAAGTTGCTGGGTGAGTCCATTTATTCAACTTTTAGGTTCATAGTGACCACAGGCAAGCTTCTGGCGGCACTGGGCACAAGGCAGGTATGCCAGCCAACTGCAGGTATGCTGATAGACAAAATCTATGGTCAGTTATACTGCTGTGAAAGCCTTTGTTCCCTTACAATTTTCCACTGTTACTGCAAAATTTGACCATGAAAACACTGGACATTTTTTTTTCAAATATTCAGCTTCTTGAGAAATATTTGCTGATTATGTTAGACAGCTTTAAGATGAACACAAATATTTCAGATTGACTGTATCACATAGGAATTTGAAGAAACGTGAAATTATCCTTTATTAAATTTAGCCAGTTCATTACTTAATGATGCTCACATGCTGCATTAATTCAATTAAGCTGAAAATGTTTTGCTGATGATTTTCATTTGTACTCAGCATCTGATGCTTCTAGTTTCAGTGTTCAGCAATAATCAGCCAGCATTGGTGGATTCCACTTGCCCATAAACTTTTCACCATGTTTGCCACTGATTGAAACAAGATTGGTAGGGAAGATGTGCAAATGTGAACACAGAAAATGCATCTTTCAGCGATATGTTGCACTTCATAGTTTTGAATGCTTGAATCATGTTGTCACCCAACTGGATAAACTGTAGTTTGCTGCTCTGTAGCTGCCAAGAAAATTCTCAATAACATTACTGAATGTCCTCCATGCAGCTTCTGCGGCTTCACTAACAAGTCTTCAAACTGGCGTGTCTGATTTGTGGACCAAATAATCACTTATTTGTGGACATATCTGCCTCAAATATCAAAGTCCCTCACTTTTTTTTCTTTGTTTATCACTTTCAGAGCATTTTCATAATTTCAAGTTTTATATGAAAATGAGGAAAAAATGAGGCCAAAATATCTTTATTGAGTTGACAAGTGGTTTATGTGCCACATGTTTCTGCCCTTGATCACTCGACATGTAGATTACACAGCATGAGTAACATGAGATTTTTTTCACGGATATTTTTGATGTTGTTTGCTGTTGTCAAGCAAGAATTTTTTATAAGAAACTTTTTTTTTTATCTCAATTCTACATGAAAACATGAGATAAAAAGTTTCCTCAGCTGGCCTGTGCACTGGTACAATGAGTGCTGTATAGAGTGGAGGCAGAATCTCTGCATTTTTCCCGATTCTGGGGTTCATCAGTGGTGTGTTATTGCTTCTTCTGTGTTCACTGCTTACATGGACTGGGATTGGGAGAGCATAGAGGGTCATGACGTCACTGGAAAGGGGTGTGTGGCACTCCTGATACCTCTGCAAAAGGACAAAGGTATAAGTCTGTAGAGTTCTGGTGCTTCCTGTCTTGCTATATGGTTGCACGACATGGACTCTATCCAGTGACCTGAGATGAAGACTGGATACTGTGTCTGTTCGGAGAATCCTTGGATACCACTGGTTTAAGTTTGTGTCGAATGAGCGATTGCTCATGGAGTCCCGAATGAGGCACATTACCTGTATTGTGATGTAGCGTCAGTTACAACACTACGGCCATGTGGCGTGATTCCCCAAGTGTGATTTGTCTCACAAGATCCTCATTGTTGAGGACCCGAGTGGCTGGACCAGGCCAAGAGGATGCCCACGTAACACCTGGCTGTGGCACAAAGAGAGTAATTTCTGGAGGGTAGGACTGGAGCACGTGTCTGCCAGGGAGGGTTGCCAACCAGGATCCCAAGCTGTTTTGTCGTGTAGTTGGTGTGGCAACACGCTGTACCAGTGCATGCTTCCCAACCTGACCTGACTGACTGTTACTACATGCTACATGGGGTAAGTAACATATAAAGAGAATATCATTTTTTGATGGAGCATTTCTATAAGCCAACACCTCTAAACATCATGGACATGTTTACTGCTACTCTGAGATTTTTTGTTGGAGTATTTCTTTAAGGCAGTACCACATTATAGACATTTTTACTGCTATTCTGGAGTTTAGTTTATTTGCTCTAACAGGTATATCAGAATTCTGTCTTTGCATTTAATTACCTACCAAAACACAATGAAAAAGGGCTTCTCTAATTTACAATATGATAATAAGTGTCAAGATCAACAAAACGACATATATAAGAGCACCCAGTAATTTCTGTATAAAAATGCTGCTGCACGTTCCTAGTTTGGTCTTGAAATTAAGAGTACTGGTCAATCTTATCCCAGGGAGCCCAAAGTAGCCAAACACATTCATCTGTACTGATCTAAATTCATATTCACCTGCACTGAACACACCAAGAAGCAAATGTTCACAATCTGAAGCCGGTTACTATTTCAGCATTGCAGGCTGCAACATGTTTTCCATAAGATTTGGTATTCCAGGTCTGATATAAGACTGCTAGAATCTGCAAGCTAGCCAGACTTTTGTTAGGCTTAATCTTCTCTCCTTGGTTTATCAGAGTTCTTTTGTATTTTTTTTATTTCTTCCTTGGCTGAAATATGGCATCTTAAACTAAGAATGCACTCTGTATAAAGAAAGTAAAAGTAATTCAAATAATGCAGTCAATTTTTGTCACACACATACCTTGAAGAGAGCTTAGGTGACCTAGGCAGCCGATCAGGATGCTTTCATCTGAGGGGCTCTATTAATGAAAGTTAAGGGATGCATGCTCTGGACACTGGGGTGGTTAGGGTCATAAAAGTATGATAGTAATATCCACGGTATGTACAAAAATGGGCACCATTTATGGTTTTAAAGGGTTATGCGCTCTGGATAACAAGGGAGACCACTCTTCCCTAAACAGGCCATCGAAGTCTAATAATACTGACTAACTGATATGGACAATGGGGCTCCAAGTTGGCTTTGACCAGCACTGACCTGGAAATGGTGTAAACAATAGTTGTAAATAAAAATGGCTTCTTGCCATCTTGGCAAACTGGTGGCTGAGCAACATCGCACAACTAATACAAGTTATGGAAGAGGATAAGAGTAGGAGCCACAAAGGCAATTACAGGGCATCTGATAAGAGCTGTGCAAGAAGAGCTGGTGCCACCACAGGAGCTGCTGGTGTGACTGCTCCAAAATAGAACCACTTCTGTGTCTTTTTACTGAAGGCTTTCTTTATATATTCATCCTTTAGTTTGGATTCCAAGATCTTTTAAAGATATCTCATACCAGTTTAACACTGACATTATTCAACTTTCATGCTCTTTTAAACCACAAGACCTTCAGAAGTTATCTGTCCTAGTCATATGCCTTAGTAAAATTAATAAATGGCTGACTACTAACATTTTACATCTCAATTCTAAAAGAACTGAGGAATTAATTATTGCCTTGCAGGATTTGCACTCAGAGATCAGTTTCAGGTTATCGACTGTTTCATTTCACTTTAAATATTGTGTCCGGAACCTGTGAGTTATGTCCAACCGGCCTCTGGATCTTGATGCTCATGTTAAGACCTTATCTCATTCTTGTTTTTATCATCTAAGGATTATATCAAAACTAGTGTCCAAAGCTTAAATGTAGACATTAGTTCATGCTTTTATTTTCTCATGTCTTGATTATTGTAATTCTTTATTTGCATTTAAACAAGACCTCGCTGCTGTGTCTTCAGTCTATTTAAAAGGCTGCTTCTAGATTGTTAACCCGCTCCAATAATAGTCTCACTTTACTCCAACAGTGGAATTTAGAATCCATTTTAAAATTTTACTTATCACCTATAGAGTGCTGCCTGGTCAAACACCACAATATATTTGTGATCTGTTACATCATTATAGCACTTGGCGCCACTTAGGTCATCTCTCCAGGGTCTTCTTATTGTTCCAAGTACTAGAATAAGGACTCACAGGGCTTTTCAGTCTGCTACATCAAAATGGTGGAATAACGTTCCTTGTGCTTTACGGGCTGCTGAAAAAATTGATATATTTTTGAAAAACGGTTGAAGATGCATCTGTTTAGGTTAGCATATGGGTAGCTGAATGATTATCCCATTCTTGGTTATGCCTGTTGGAATGATAGCTTGTTTTTAATTATCACTGCCTGTAACTGTGCATTTCAATTGCTTTTATTTCGTGCACAGCACTTTGTGACTCTGTCTGTGAAATGAGCTTTATATAAAAAAAGATTAAAATATTAAATACTGTATATTATTATGCAGCCTAAACATTTCCATGCATCACTTTATTTTTCAGTGGCATTGAGTTGTATACACTTGATGCAGCACCACACTATACTTCAGTCCATATATAAATCTAAAATGTGGTTTCCATATTTATTTAATGACATATAAGTGCTGTTTCATGCCCAGAATTCTTTTTGTAGCATTACTTACTGTACCAAATCCGTTAAAACTACTCATAAGGTGGTCTGTGTTAATATGCAATGTTGTTCGGTAACAGTTACTCTGTGCTAGTCTGCAGCTCTGGGGTATGCTGCAACAACGCTAAACCCGAAAGGTAGTCTTGTGACCATAAATACGTACTAAGACCAAATCAGCATGGAATCATCTCAGCTCATAGCACACCGCAACTGATGGTACAAGGTCCAAAATTAAACACATCTAACCACAAGTGGCTACCAACACATAACAGATTTCACTTTGTCATTTACTATTCAAGGAAAATATTTTACTATATTTTATTAAATGTACATTAAATATATACTTGAGTATTATATACACATTTTGCATGTCTTAGTATTATTTGACTTAATGGATTTAGGTCAATATGTATTTTCAATTATGAAGCAATTATGAAGTAACTGCTTTTTCTATCATCTTCAGCTTTTCTGCAGCTCATTGTCCAATTCATTCTGTATGTACTTCATCTCATAGTCAGATGGCTCCCTAACTCTGCAAAATTACTACAAATTATTTGCTGCATCCCCTACAGGCAACAGACAAGAGAGTTATTTGTGGATCTCCTCCCCACCTAAAATACAGAATTGTGCACAGCGTTCTTTGAAACTGAACTTTTGATCTTCAGAAATAAAATCAACAGCGGCAGACGTATCAGCTATTTTTAAATATTTAACTTCATTCCCCATTCATATTATTTTGCAGCAACTATTTAAATAGCTTTAGTCTATTGAAAGGTTTTTTTTAGTGGATTTACATTTTACTATACCAGCCCCATAAAGAGGCAAAGGCTATAAAAGAATATATAAAAATGTACATCCATGATTTGCAGTTGAAAAAACAGAAGTGCCTTTGATGCCTCTCTTCTTTTTTGACATCACAAAGAGCCGAAGTGGACAGCATGCCAAAAAGACCTTTCATAATAACTGTATGTGGTCATGCATATATGTATGGTTTTATACTCACTCAGGTGGTGCCAGGAACTATTTTGAAATTATAAACAGTTACTTTTTATAAAATCAAACACTTACAATATGCTCTTTAATTATGAGATATTCTGATCTACTACAGTCCTAACCTTCATAATGGGTGTTATTTTTGTTTATCCTTGGTAATAAAATTGGAAGAAATTGCAACATGGAATCAACACTGAATAGGTTTCTTTAAATGACCTCAATCTGTTGGGTTGTTTACAAAAGAAATATTAAAATAATATATGATGGAATATTATTTAATTCAAATCTTTTTTCTTCAAATGATTGTATCCTGTTATTGTGACTTCCTTTGTGTAGTAATTAAAAAAATTAAAGTGTAACAGAAGAGCACCTACTTCTACTACAATAACCAAAAAAATAATACATTTTTTAAATAAGTTTTTACCATATGTAAAGGATCTGTTATACACAAACATATAATGAAAATGATTATCCAGGAGAAAAAAACAAAGTGACAAAATGAACAAAAAACCCAGACCTTTTCTACCACATTGGGCCTTATTAAGCCAAGCTCATGGGGTGGATTTCTCCATGGTCAATACAAATATAAATATGTCACAAGGATTAAATTTCTTCCTCTATTATTTCAAACTCTGCTCTTGATATGATAAGAAGTTCTCTTCAAAGTAATGTTAGGTAAGGCCTTGATCATCACTGCTATGCCCAGCAGAGGCTCCCTTAGTTCAGCGATGCCCCAAATATTATCTGCTGGCTTCAGCCATAGCCGGACCCAACAACAGGAAGCTGCCAAAAAGACTAAAAATCTCATGGTAAGGCCAAAAGTCCCCAAAGCAGAAGGATGGCCATAAACCCTTGGCTTGCATGAACATGGCAATCAAAAAAATCTTTCTAAATAACTGATTTATTTAGCAAAAATAGTAAAATACAAGGCAAAAGAAACACCGAAAAGAAAGAGGCAAAAAAGAGTTGCCTAAAAAGCAAACCAAACCGAAGAGTGGAAGTGAAATCAGGGACATGTTACTCCAAGTTTATAGGGACAATTCCATGAAGAAAACAGCAGTGTACAAATGAATCAAACATTTTTCTGAGGGGAGAGAAGGCATCACTGATGAAGAGAGGTCAGGACGGCCAGTGACAAGCAGAACTGACAAAAACATTGTAAAAATTTGTTGTGATTGTGCATCAAAAACATTGTCTGATTGTGAGAAATATAGCAGACCAAGTAAACGTTGATAGAGTAACAGTTAGAAAATCTTGGCATGAAAAAGGTGTGTGCAAAAATGGTCCTGAAGGAGCTCACCAATGAACAAAAGCAAAGGAGAGTCGAAGTTTGAAAAGACCTTTCAGAGATACAAGATAATGTTTTGGGCTGTGTTATCACTGGTGATGAGACATTGGTGTACCAATATGACCCTGAAACAAAGCGTCAAAGTGCATAATGGAAGTCAGCCAATATTCCATGACCAACAAAGATTCCATCAGTCCAAATCAAGAATCAAAATGACGTTACTAAACTTTTTTGATATCAGTGGGATTATTCATTATGAGTTTGTACCAACTATTTGGACAAACATTTAACCAAGTTTACTATTTGGAAGTGCTGAAAAAAGCTGTGTGAAAACGTTAGAAAACAACTCATGGCTCTTGCATCATGATAATGCAGTAGCTTACACAGCACTGTCTGTGAGAGAGTTTTAGCCAGTAAACAAATAACTATATTGGAACACCCTCCCTACTCACCTGGGGCCTCATACATAACGCCATGAGTAGAATTCACACTAAAACATGGCATACGGACAAAAGCAGAAATATGCATATGCACAAAAAAAATCTAGATGCATAAATCTGAACGTACACCAGCTTCCACATTCTTATGTTCCATAAATCCCGGTCAGTGTGAAAAGTAACGTTCATGCACGTGCCCACTGCCCCACTCCGACTCCTCCCAGAATTATGCCTCTTTGAATATGGAAATCAATATAAATAGCCCCTTATGTTTTGCGTTCTGTGAAAAGACAATGGCAAAAGCATGGGGAAAAAGAATTTCAGCAAATACCAAGTAGAAGCAAGGAAATACATACTATTTGTTGGGTTAAGCAGTAATACACACAACAGAAGGAAGGTGATCGAGTGACAGAGTGATGGAGAAACTCGAAAGTTCAAGTTCAGAATGTCAAACAGTACCCAAAATAAATACGAAGTGGTCAGATATTAAATTTGCCGTGAAAATGCGAGTCATAGCCTACCATCTGAGTGTCATATGGAAGTGTATTAGGGTACAGAGAAAAGAAAAAAAAACTGGGACAGTGTGAAAAAAAGGTTGAAATTTTCACTTAGTCATGTAGTTTATTTTGTCATTAAAGTAGAACATCATCAGGTGGCTCAGGTTGTGCAATATTACAACTGTAACACAAGTTTACAGTGAGATAATTGTACTTATAAGTACAAACAGTTCTACCAGGAGCACTTGATGGACTGATTGAGTGCATTTACAGCTCTTGGGATGAAACTGTTTCTGAAGTGCTAGATCTTTACAGGAAAGGCTCTGTAGCATTTGCCGTATCGGGGTGTCTCAATTAGACTGTGTGCATGGCTGACTCCTAACGGGAGGAGCTGAAAGAAGAAGAAGAAGAAGAAGAAGAAGAAGAAGAAGAAGTGAGAGTAACAACGCTAAAGCAGCTATGGTATCTGGAATAGTCCGGCTATTCCCTGGACCATTATATTGTTACAGGTTGATGCCTTAAACTAATAAACGATATGCGGTTAATTTCAGGGTATTTAATAAAGCCGGATCAGGGATGTGAATCTAAAAAAAAAAGGGAAACCACACAGGAACAGTGGCACTGCTTTGATGTTGGGTGCCGGCAATTTTCAAAACTGAGTGAAGAACTTGCGTTGCTAGGGATTGAGCTGGTGTGAAAATATGCGTGGCTTTATGCCAAGTTAATTTTTTATACATTGTGATGTGTCCGTGGAAATGGGTGTACGCAACATTTTTGTGCATATGCACCATTTATACTTGAGGCCCCTGATCCGGCCCCCAATTATCTTTACCGAAAGATGAAGGAAATATTGAAAAGAGACATTTTGATGACATTCAGGACATCAAGCGTAACATGACAGCAGCTCTGATGGCCATTCCAAAAAAAGAGTTTCAAAATTGCTTTGATGGGTGAACTAGGCGCTGGCGTCAGTGCATAGCTTCTCAAGGGAAGTACTTTGAAGGTGACCATAGTGATATTCAGCAATGAGGTATGCAGCACTTTTTCTAAGATGAGTTTGTGAACTTAATGGTCAGACCTCGTAATACTTAACGGAACAATTTAAATAGCTTGAGGGAGGGTTCAGAAGTGGTGACATTACAGTGGTCTTGCCTTTTAGGGCTCCACAAAAAAAAGAACTTGGAACATAAGTAAAATAAAAGAATTTAAAAATTTTGAAAAAAAATTTGGTGAATGTGATGAACAGCTTCAGGATAAACACAAGTATAATTTAGGATTCACTTTATCACATATGAGTTTAGATAAACGTGAAATTAACTTTTATTGAATAATGATAAAATAAATCAATTGAGCTAAAAAATATCTCCCTGTTCTTTTTTGTTTGTACTCAGCATCTGATGTTCTCATCTCATTGCCCAACAAAAGCATTAATGGATTCTACTTACCCTCATACCAGAATTCCATCACTGCACCATCTGTGACAACAGGCCATCCCAATAAATACCTTTTTTCTGTGTGTTGGGCAGGTAAACACTACCACCGCCTAAAGTTCAGTTTAGAGAGTCTGAGGAGGAGCTCTTGTCCACGGTCCATCTGCATGTTAAACAGGAAAAGCAGATAGAAATACATCATGAAACCTAGAGTTAACTCCCTCACATGAAGTTATTTTAGTCATCTTTTTAGTTATTATTTTTATTATTTATATTTATAATTTTACTAATGATTTTTGCTTTTAAAAGTTAGGCATTGTTATTGTCCCTTTATATTCATCTCAAGGCACAGTAATAGGAGTTGAGCAACTAAGCATTTCACTGCATAGTGTATCGCATTGCTGCCCAATGCGTTGACCGGTAGATTGCGAAGGTAGTGCAGGTAAATCGCGTTGCATTAAAAAAAAAAAAAATAAAATGTTAGTCTATCATATATCCTCCCTATGGCATTTGCCATTTGATTGACATACAGGGCAGCCAGTCTGAGATCTCTTTTCTTCTAGCACACCGGTCATCCCGCACACATGATCTACTGCAAAACTCTGGCTATCTAAGTGATCTAGTTAGCCTTCCAAGTTATATCGACTAAAGAAGGGATTTCTTTTTTAAATTGTTGTTTATGGGCTGGATGTGGAATTAGAAGAGGATTTTTTTTTCTCACAATTTTACAATCGAAATGCGTTTGTCGGATCTGTCAATCTATCGTTGTTGTTCCAAAGAAGGAAAATGTGGAAAGGCACTTTCGAACTGTTCATAAAAACTACGAGACTGACTTCCTTCCAAAAAGCGATTTGAGAAAGAAAAAGGAAAGGGAACTAAAATCGCAGTTAACCAGACAGCTGTCATTTTTTACTGAGGAAATCTGTTACCTCCTTGACTGCATTATTCAGCTCTACTTATTTATGCGAGTCAGCCTTTTCCCACATGAAGATCATTAAATCCAAATACTGTAGTGACCATAAATGTACTGTATTGAATTGTTATTGTGCCATAAAAGTTATTCAGTTATGCAACGTACGACAACATATATTTTATGTATAAAGTATACTTGATATATATATATAATTTGTAATGTAGGCAGATCATTTCAACCTGGTCATTTTAAAAGAAGCTTGCAAGCCGAAAAAGTGTGGGCACCCGTGGTGTATTGTATGTATAATTTGTATATGGCAAATAAAATTTGATCTGATTTGCAAAATCCTGGTGAAACATTTCACCATATTCAGCACTAACTGAAGGACAGAAGTACAAATGTGAAAGCAGAAATTCAATCTTTAGTGACATGTTGTACTTCATGATTTTGTATGTTTGAGGTAAGCTTTCATCCAGCCGGATGTGGTTTGGTGGTCTCTTGCCGTCAAGAGAAGTGTCAACAACACCCTTGCATTAGTCCCAAGTTGAAAGAACCTAGTCATCAAAAGGTAATACCTGCTACGTTTTTGATTCTCTCAGCCACTTTGGGATAACAATTTTATTCTCAGTGGATTTCAACATTTATCTTGGTGTCTGTCTTTTTGTCCTATCTTGGATTTTGTTTGAATATGGTGCATTTTAAAAGATGCTTTTCCTCTGTTTATTTTAATCTAGTCCCTGTTCTGAGAAATGTGTTGCCAAATCCAGTGTATGCAGTGATGCCATTGTTACCTAATCCTTAATGAGCTGTCTTCTATTCTTTCTTTCTACACCACCCAAAAATTTAAACTCTCAAACCCAAATAGTTTTTTAATAAGTTTTGCTATTTCATATGAAACATAATAAATTCAGAGGGAAACACAGCATTTTTGCTTATCATTACCCATTGTTATATTATATTTTACATGATCTATGAAGTGAGATTTGGGAAGCTGGCAGTGGCGGTGTGATGCACTTGGCCAAGCCTGCACTTCATTTACTGTGTACATCATATATGTCAATAAATCTGAGATTACAGATGTTTTTTTAATAGTGAATAACCTTGTGTTTATGAAAAAGACAGCACTGTTGTCCACCTGCATATCATCATTAACACTTTGAACACAAGGTACAAGTTAAGCCCTATCTCATTGAGCATGTCAAAAGGCAACATATGAGAGAAGTAATTTCTCGGCAAATAGCCACTACAGACTCAGCAAGCTTGCTGGAGAGCTTTACTGACACGTCCCATTTATCTACTACAGTGCTGCCATCTACTAGATCTGATTCATCATAATTTTTTTTTTTAGACCCAACAGCTTGCGGAAAATTGTGCTATAAACAGACAGTCCATAGTTATGTCATCACAAAAGGTATAAAGCACCTGATGTTTTGAAACATCTACGGTAGATCTGTAGCAAGATTAATATTTTGGTGATAACTAGTTATCTAACACGATAGTGAAACAGCACATACTTTAAAAATCAGTAATCAAACAGCTGTCCTCCGCAGCTTCACCTGTGTAGAGCTGAAACAGGACAAACTTCAAAAAAATCTAATTCAAAATCAATAAACAAACAGGTATCGCTAGCTAAGCGGAGGCAAGGTACACTCCAAAATGTGGCAAGAGGTAGACCGATTCGAACAGATGCTAGAATGTGAAAAGCGGACAGACATACAGACAAACATTGGATTTTATGTATATAGAGATAACAAAGATCGAGATAGTGACAATCAACTGGATGATAGCTGTCTCAAAAGCGTTTCTTCATCACAAGGCGTCAGACTCATCATGACTGTCAGAACAGCACTACATGGACATTCTGTAACACACTAAGCACAAACAGTCACCAAACACCAAACATGTTGCCTGTGACAAGCACGATCAGTGCCATGAAACACATTATATTCATGTGCTCCTAAGCCTGCACTCTGTGTGGTGCCATCCTTCAAGGACTGTCATTTAAATGGAGACTTTTAGTTGTATTGCAGGTCAAAATAAAGTCATTAATTAACAGCATGTCATTAACAGTTTCTCTACATTTTTGACAAAGTTACTGTTGCTTTGTAATGCATTCTTTAATTTTTTTTACAAATTTTGATAGAGTTCATTAGTTATCATGTATGCATAGATGTATACTGCAGCGACCTGGTAATAAATGGTCAATGTGTTCATTTCACAATATGAATCAATGATCAGCATGAAGCTCTTTTTGAAGTAAAAAAATAAATTAATTAATTAAAATAAATAACCAATGGAGCCAAACCACAATGGAACAGAATGAAGCACAATCTTTTTCTATAGCTGATTTAAACAATGTTTTTCAGAATGTGATAGAAAAGAACAGGACAGAGTTCTTAACTGATCAAAATTAATTAATAATTTTAGTTTTCTTTGTTTTGCTGGCAGACATTTATTCCAACTCATTGTATAATAAGGCAGTACTAAAGCTGAGGTGCCATTGCACAGTCAAGTTTTTTTTTTAGCAATTTTTAGCTTTGAATGAATCGACTTTGAATCATCTTTACCCAATACCGTTATTGGTGATGTCCTTTACTATGGAATTCTGTGGCAATCTCTTCCACACCAACACCAACAGCTATAGGTTCTTTCTGGGGTCCATGCTGTACATAGTTTACCATATTATTTATTTTCAACACATTGCTTAAAATCAATTCATTGCATATGCCATGTACATGTGCAATCTGTAATCACTTTTACTGTAATTATTAGGCATACTAATAAAAATAAAAAATAACAATAATAAATACTTCAATACTGCACTCCCACAAGTAAAACCCCACATCTGAAGCTGAGTTTACTTCATTTAACTTGATACCATTGTATGATAAGTATGTAGTGGTGCTCATTGCAAGGTTAGGATTTACAGTTTGCTTTACTTTTTAATTCACTTTTCATTGTTTCAATTTTTGTGTACTTTATTTAGACTTTATTTCAGTTCTTACTGATTTAGTTTTTAGTTTCTCACTTTGTCTGAGTAAAAATGTTGCTTCCATATACTTGGCCAGTTTTGGTTTGCCTATTGCTTTTGATTTAAACCCTCCAAAACATTGTTAACAGTACAAGATTACAGATCAAAGCATTACATTTCAATTCTGATTGAAGCTACCATTTTTACAGGATGTGCTGTAAGGTAAAATAATATTTATACCCAGAATTCCTTTTATTCAACTAATAATAGGACTTGTGCAATTGTATGTAGCATGTAAGAAGCACAAGTGAACTAATAATATTAGGTCCTGGTTAAAAAAAATACAAATATTATGTGTAGAAAACTACTCACTAGTACTTAAGGCTAGTAACGGAGGCTGATTCTTTCAGAAAATTACAAGAGAGCATCCAGGGTAGCATTTGCTCATTAAAATGTAGATGGCAGAGTTTGGATTTTTTGGGTGGCACATTGTTGTACAGCCCACGAAGGTTTCCCACATTGCCATAGCTTTTAGTGAACTTCATAACATAGCTCAGAAACATGGACTGCTTCTGCTGCCTGATTTAGGCCAAGATAAGTGCATGGATGACCCAGACACTATCCCTCAGGTAATCAATGCAATGGTAATTAAAAGATGTTTGGAAATTGTACATTGAATGTAAAGAGACTTGTATGTTTTCCAACATTTACTTGGCAAATATTTTTATTTTTTCAAGTTCTTAATATCTCCCAGTTTTGCCCTTACAGCCTGTGTCAATTCACACTGTGTTCTGGAGGCCGTTTGGGCACTGCATGTATGATGGCATGCCGCTATTGCTCTCTCCACTCAGTTACTCCCATTCTTGTTTTCTTAGTGACTCCCACGTAGAGACCAGCAAAAAGAGTTAAGTTTCATTTTCTTTGTCCTCTGTTCCATGGTTTCTAGTAAATAAATCACCTGGGAATGGTGACAAATGTATACGGTAATTAGATTGTGAATATTCACCATAGGTGTTGTGGAATACCGGGGCACTACAGCCACCACAACACCAACACAGAATGGCAGAGACACAAATGTCGCACAACACACGTTTATTCAAGACAGGGGAAGTGCTTTTCTTCACTCTCCACAGCACAGAGCACCATAGTACAGGCGTTCACAGTCCTTCTCTCTCTCTCTCAACATTCACTCTCACCCTCTTCTTTCTCTCGCTTGCTTCCACATCCACTCCCCCCTCAAATCTTTGTCCGCTTCCTTACGACTGTGGCCTCTGGCTCCTTTTATAAGACACCCAGAGGTGCTCCAGGTGCTCATTGATCTACTTCCAGTATTACTTCCAGGTGTGGTGGAAGTAATGCCAACAAGGGCTCAGCAGTTCTCCAGGTGCCCCCTGGCGGTGGCCACAGTCCCCACCAGGGTTGAACTTCCATGGTCCAAACCTGTGGCACTGCTGCATGCCAGGTGGGTTGCCCTCTACCACTCCGGGGGAGGTAATGGTCTGGATATGCTCTCGCCCCCGGACCTTCCATTACAGGGGCATCCACCGGCCACCCACCACAGCATATTTGGGCCAAGCATGGTTACTGGCAGGAGGTGATGGGTGGTGGCAAAAGTGTGTGCATGAGTGCATAATTGTAAGGTAGTTTGACATCTATAAAAGAAATTGATGTGGTACGGCATACTTACAATTTTATAATCCATTTTTTTGTCAATACAATGCTTTTGCTTTTCAAGCATAAGCAAAATTTGAATATGGAATCTAAGCAAGGTTTTAAACATAAAGCTCCGGATCCTTCTTAATTTTATTTCTGTATCTTCATGGTGGAAGAATACTTATAAACATTAATAGGAGACTAATAAACTGGCAACATAAATTATGTTCTAAGTTTTGACTTTTTAATTTGAGACAGCATGTATTCTTATAAAACCAAGGTTGACTTTTTGTATCTTTGATTACTTTTGATTTGAGAGGAGCATCTTCATCTAATTCGTATTTCATTTATGAGTAATGATTATTTGAACATTCATTTACATTATAAGTTCTAACATCAATTTTGTGTCTTTTATAATGTCAATACATCTTATATTATTGTTACTTAACTGCATCATAGTTTTAGTTGTCAATGAATCATTCATTGGAAAGGGAAGAAATAAATCAAAGGTAAATGAATAATGATCATCTGAAGTGATATAATTAACAGAAAAGATTATTATACTAGAAATGTTAATGGAATATTCCACCTAAAAATAATACTTTTTCACATGTTACTTACCCTATGACTAGTTAGTAGCAAACATTGGGAAAAATGTGTAATCTTATGGTTTAATGTAAAATGTATAAAAATCTTCACGACATAAAACAAACAAATGGTGACCAGCACTACAATGTCAAATTTCAACATTTTAAATCACGTTGTCATTTAAATATCAGAAAAAAATCTCTTTGAACCTAACTATTACCTAACTGGTACAAGTTGTGTTTTCGCTGAATTGTCTGTCGCCCAGCTGCCCCTGAACGCTTGCAGCTATCTGCTGTGTCTTCATGGTTTAACCTCTGAGTGTCTTGTTGGAAGTCATCAAGCCAGGCAGCCTTTGATGTCTTTTCTCCACTTTAAGCCACTCAGACACAGAGCTAAGAGAGCAGATCCTGAGCCTCGGACCAGTAACCTGCCCCTGTTCCTCCTGTAGCAGAGATTCAAGATTGATGATGTGCTGCTTTCACAGTCATTTGCGTCAGGAAGTTTAACCTGTTATATTGCTCAAATGAAGGCAGCACAATGCTGAGTTTACCTGCAATAACCCTTTACTTCAGGAGTTCCTTTTTTAAGCTATGCACGGTTTTTCAAGTATGCAAAGACAGCATGAAATACAGCACCGCCGCAAAGGTGTGCAGATCTAACATAGCAAACAATAAAGGTCAAGCTAAGTGCTTCGTTTCTCTAATGTTCACATGTACTTTGTCCTCTGCTGCCTGTTTTGAGGTGTCTGAGGGTGTTTTGAGGCTTACATTAGTCCCAAGATTAAAGAACCTACTTTTCAAGGAGCATGTGCCCCCACAAAATACATCATGGTGTCATTCCTGACCTGAGCACTTCCCTTGTGTCTCTGGGTGCCCATATGGTCTTCCCATATCTGCACTGGTTATTATTCTTATTTTACCCAAACTTAGTCTCAAAAGAACATGTGTTCATGAACTGTGGGCTCAAAGCAGGCCCTATGAGTGAGTGTAAGTTGTGTGTGAGTGTGAGTGTGTCCCATGATGGCAGACTGCCTAATTCTGGGTTAATTCTGATGGGTTAGACTACAGCCTCAGCAAACCTGAACTCAATTCAACAGGCTCTATAATACAACTGATGTACAGCTCAGCTAATATTTAACGTTAATAGTGTAAAAAATGCAATCTATTGATTGGTTTCCAAAGTAAAAAATGAATGTTACTTTACCTCCAGCAGTATTTAATTTATAAATATTAATAATTAATATGACAATGTTGCTGGAACATCATAAGCATGCAATAACTAATTCCAAAGCCATTTTAGGCCGCTATTATTTTTTAAATAACTTTTTTATATTGATTTTAAGTTCTGAATTCCTTTCAACCACGAGCTTTCACATCACAGCTGAAGACAGAAATGCTGTAACAATTTACACCAAGACTGGAATAAATGGCTGTTGGAGAGAAGAAGCAAAGTGGCAGGGTAAGAATTGTCTTCACCTCTTGGGAAATATTTCATACAAACCATTTACTCATTCTGTAACCAGAGCAATACCTGTGTTTGAGTGGGCTCTAGAGGATTTTTGTCAAGGAACGTAATACACAGATGCACAAAGACTCTGACCTAAGGTCATCAGAGCTCTGCCAAGCAATAATAAAGAAGCTATAATAAAACCTGGAGTAACTGCTCATCTAACTGAGAGCCTGAATTTCTTCACTTTCCTATTATGAACAAAGACAAGTTAATACACCTGCATTGTTCTTCTATTGACAGTATGATCTTACGTTATTTATTGTTACTTTAAGCCTCAACATGGCAATATAACTATATTAAATGGAATTGCCTGTTATTTTTACACTTATATTAATTATTGGTTTAGATAGAGTATTTGAAATTGATACATATTAAGTATTATAATTCAATGCTATATAGCATATTTCAAAATGAACCTTCCAAACTGGAATATTGAGTCAGGCAGAAAGAAAAAGTCCATCCAACCAGACAGAACATTGTGTACATATACATTTATTTGCTTAGTACACTTCTATCCAAAGCGACTTACAAAAGAGGCAAACAATCAAGCAACATTAGGCTAGAGGCCTGTTTGTTCAGCAAGTGCAATAGGATGGGTAACAAAAGTTGATTGCCACAAGTGAACAGATATGATAACTCATACATTTATAATCATTGATTACAATCACTAAAGCAATCAAACTTAAACAAATTAACCAAGAACACAAAAATATCACAGAGCATTTTTTTTCTCTTCTTCATCAATTCGACGGCTATTCACGGAACAGATGGATCTTCAATCGCTTCTTAAATACATTGAGAGAGTCAGCAGTACAGATGGAATTGGGCAGCCCATTCCACCAACTAAGGACTACACAAGAAAAGAAACTGGATTGAGACTTGCTGCCACACAGAGGTGGCATCACCAAAAGCTGTTCCCTGGCAGACCTGTGTGGGCGACGAGGAGTGTAGCACTTCACCACTGTGTCCATATAATAAGGTGCTGACCCACTGACTACTCTGTAGGCAAACATCAGGGGTTTGAATTTAATGTGTGCTGCAACAGGGGGCCAATGTAGCAACCTGAAAAAAGGAATGCCATGTGCCCGTCTCGGCTGATTGAATACAAGAATGAGGTGCTTCATCGGCTTGATGGCACATGTGGGTGCTTATCAATAATATTTTGGCTGTCCCAGCACACCCTGGACCTTGTCAGGAAGAAAGGGCAGGTACTAGGTGGGGTACTTAATTTATTTTCTTTATGTGAGTGTTGGCTATTTTATCATTGACTGATTGTTTAATAGTACTTTTGAGTGCTACTTATCAACCAGTGTCACTTCTATTTATTATAAGGACTTGGCAACATCTATAGTGTATTCAGAAGGAATTCAAACCCTTCACTTTCTGCACATTTTATTGTGTTGTAGATTCACTTTTAAATAAATACAATTCCAATTTTTACCCATTTTTCTACACTCAATAATCCTTGATGACAAAGTGAAAGTGAGCTTCCAGAAAGGTTTGCAAATGTATTAAAAATCAAAAACTTAAATATCTCATTCATACTGTATATGTATTCAGACCCATCATTCAGTACTTTGTATAAGCCCCTTTGTCAACAATTACATCTTCTAATCTTCCTGGGTCTTGATAAGTTGTGCACACCTGGATTTGGGCAGTTTATCCAATTCTTCCTTGCAGATCCTCCCAAGTACTACATAGACTGGACCAGAAGTGTTTGGAAACTGTCATTTTCAGGTCTCTCCACACATGTTCTATGGGCTTTTAAGTATGGACTTCAGCTGGGCCACTCAAGGACAATCAAAGACCACAATTGTCTTGGCTGGATGCTTTAGGTCATTGTCCTGCTGAAAGGTGAACCATCGCCCCAGTCTGAGGTCACATGCACTCTGGGGCATCTTTTCTGTATTTGGTGGCACTTGTCATTTTCTTAATTCTGGCCAGCCTCTCTGTCTTTGATGCCGAGAAGCATCACCAGAGCATGATGCTACCACTCTGTTAAAAATGCATATGCAAAAACGTGACAAAAAAACCTTACATGGAAGTTGTTTTGCTTACATTTAGCAAAAAAAATGGGGTAAACAACTTAAAGTTTCTTAAAGTAAGCTATATGGTCATAAATACAAATATTTTGATAACTCAATAATTCTTAGAATAATGAAAATCAAGATTTAATGTCATGATATAAATACTGGGCGGCACGGTAGCGCAGTGGGTAGCGCTGCTGCCTCGCAGTTAGGAGACCCAGGTTTGCCTCCTGGGTCCTTCCTGCGTGGAGTTTGCATGTTCTCTCAGTGTCTGCGTGGGTTTCCTCCGGGTGCTCTGGTTTCCTCCCACAGTCCAAAGACATGCAGGTTAGATGCACTGGTGATTCTAAATTGTCCCTAGTGTGTGCCTGGTGTTTGTGTGTGTGCCCCGCCTGGGGTTTGTTTCCTGCCATGCGCCCTGTGTTGGCTGGGATTGGCTCCAGCAGACCCCTGTGACCCTGTAGTTAGGATAGAGCGGGTTGGATAATGGATGGATGGATGGATATAAATACTTTATACTTGCTTAGATTTCATTTTTTGAAGTGCACCACCATGCTTCACCTTAGGGATGGAATCAGGCAGATGATGAGCAGTTCCTGTTTGAAGTTCGGTTTTTGTCTCTTCAGACCAGAGAATCTTTTGTCTCATGCTCTCAGATTTATTTAAATACCACCAAGAGTCGCTACTATGTAGTCACTCTACTATAAAGGCCTGATTGATGGAGTGTTTTGGACATATTCATCCTTTAAACAGGTCCACCTGTCTCAGAAGATGTCTTGTGTAACTCTGTCGAGTGCCCATTAGGTTCTTGGTCACCTCCTTGATGAAGGCCCTTTTTGCATGGTTCTTCAGTTTAGCCAGGCAGCTAATTGTAGGAGAAGCCCTGATGGTAGCAGATATTTTCCATTTCACAATTGTTGTGGCCACTGTGCACATTCAAAACTTTAGAAATGGTTTTATCCCCTTGTCTTTATGCATCACCACGATTTGATCACGGAGTGTTCCCTGGACTTCATGGCTTTGTTATTGTCGTAACATGCAATGTGAATTGTGGGGCCTTCTATACACTGATGAGTACCTTTCTAAAGGAAGTTCAGTTTGAGAATTTCACTCTAATAGAATAAAACAAAACTAAGAGTAAATGATCTACTTACTTGATCTTAATTTCTAATTTTATCTGTTATCTGATTCTTGTGGCTTTAAGTTTGCATTCAACTTTTAAACAAAGACACGTGTGCCATTCTATTATACCAAATCATGACCCTACTAACTTCTCACAAAGTTAACTCTCCCACTCAAAACAATGCTTCCTCACTTTGAAGAAATAAACAGTTATGACCAAATGGAACATTTCTACTGGATCAGAGTTGTTATAACATGTCAATTTCTAAAAATGTTTTGTGTCAAAATAACTTTTTACTCCATGCTTTAAGATATTTCTATAGGTTATGAATGCTGTAGATTCAGATTTTTTATTTCTTTGTGCTTCTTATTTATTTTGACCTATTTTATGTTTTGTTTACAGTATTTTTTTTATATCATTGCACCATTATTTGGGTGATCAACAGAGGTGGGTAGTAACGACTTAAATTTACTACGTTACATTTACTTGAGTAACTTTTTAAAAAATTTGTACTTCTGCAAGTAGTTTTACTGCACCATACTTTTTCCTTTTACTTGAGTACATTTGTGAAGAAGAAACGCTACTCTTACTCTGCTACATTGGGCAACACACGACTCGTTACTTTTTTCCATTTACAGATTTATATACGCTATATTTTAGTTGGAGAGAAGTCGCCAGTAGATCTACTGAATGACTGTTTCACCAATCAGATGTAGCAACAATAATCACATGACTCTGTTTCACTAATCAGACATAGCCATGCAGTCACATGACCACACACACAAACTTCCTGCGTCTACAGCCTGTGAGTGACCTTTTAGTCATACAGGGCTCCTGATCACTGCTAAACGGCCACAGCTTCACTGCAGGAACCTTGAGAGCCAACTCCTGCTGAAGCTTAACCATCACTTCACTGAGTGAAGAACAAACACGTTTTAACTAAACATGCATGGACACAGACAATCAAGGTAAAGTGAGACTTCTTGTACATGTAGAAGCTGCCTTGTTCTAATGTTATTTTCTATCAGCTGTGCTATTTGGAGGGAAAGTGAATATGCAGTATTATACTGTCAGTGTACAGGATATCTCATCACTATAAGTAGTTTGCACTGTTCAAACATACAAGTTACCTACTGTAGGTATTGGCTTCAAAAGCTTTGTTGTGAAAAACTGTGTTTTGGAACTTTGTGTTATTTGTACATCTTTATTTTGTAAAGATGTTATTTATTTTTACTCATTTTTTTATTTTGTTATTTGGAAATAGCAGAATTTGCACATTATTTTATGTTTTTGTCCATCTTATTACATTTCTAAAAAAATAATTTATTATGATCAAACAGTTACTCAGTACTTGACTAGTCTTTTCACCAAAATCTTTTTTACTCTTATTTGAGTAATTTTTTGGATGACTACTTTTTACTTCTACTTGAGAAATATTATTTTGAAGTAATGCTACTCTTACTTGACTACAATTTTTGGCTACTCTACCCACCTCTGTTTAAATCAAACCTCAACCCATAATGCAAAATACTGAGAAGGTACACATTAACATTTCCAGAACAAACAGTAAGGGACTGACTGATGTTAGCCTGATATGAATAACAGTTTGTACATTGCGCTCAATAGTTGCTTTGCACGGTTTTTAAATTGCAGGTTCTAAGCAGAAATAGTACTATTTATTGTAGCATAAAAATCTTTTTGAGACTAGGCAACTTACTTTTTCGCCATTCTTGCTCCGTTCTGATCCAAACTATAAAACTGTTAGTGTTTGTTGCTGAAACGGCAGCGGGGCATCCAAGTTTACTATCCCAATTTTATAGCACAAAAGTCCAGAGGTTGCGTATGATGTAATTGTGACTTCCAATTCTGCTGTATGACAAATGCAGCATAGCTACCGGAGACAAAAAGTGATGTACTGCCTACTAATCGGCTTGTAATCTGACATATTTATTTAAATAAGTTATATACAGTAAGTTCTAAATGCTCATTGCAAGATGTTCTGAGTTTGGTCTGGACTATCTCCTTTGTGCACTTATTTTTGTGAGTCTCATTATTATGCTCTTATTAATAATCTCCTGATTTTTTGGTTCTGTATCACTTTAATATGCCATTTTCAGTGTTTGCTTATTTTTCTTGTTGAGACAGAGGTTTCGTACTGTCACCAGTTTATTGGGTTGTTTTTCATTTCTGTGGCCTTCTTTCTTTTGGCTTGATTGGCTTTTTTTTTGTTATGTGACCCTAACATGATGTGTGACGTCATCTAAGCAAACATATCCAAAGATGGCAGCACCCCCTCCTGTTATACGAGTTTTGTGATTTTTCAAGAGTTTGAGAGTTCTTTGGTTAGAGATTTATTTTTGATTGGTTTGTTTGGTGCACAGATTAATTTTCTAATTTCCTTCTTTGCCCCTAGTGAGAAGTCAAGCAAAATGACACGTTTTATTGGCTAACTAAAAAGATTACAATATGCAAGCTTTCGAGGTAACTCAGGCCCCTTCTTCAGGCAAGATGTACATCTTACTTTGCTGATCTTGTTAGCTTTATTGGTTTTGACCTCAGACCGTCTGTCCTCAACTCTGAGCTTGCTTCTCCTCTGTTCAGCCCTTTACTCGTCCTACTCACATTATTGTCTGTTTCTGAAACTTCTATTCCTTCCATACTTCCATACAGATATGGTTTTAGGTGCATTAGTGAGAGCATAAGAATGACTGACTGTGTTTGAGCACACAATAATCTGGTCTGATGTTTAATCCAGTATTGGATCCTGCCTTGCACCTCTTACTCCTAAGCGTAGCTCTGCCCCTCTTCACCCTAAAATATAATAAACTATTTAAATCACGTCAAAACTATCAAAACTGGATGAATGGATGTCTACCTTTACCATTTATATTGTACTCAAAATAGAATCACACTAGTTTTCTTTCAAATAGTGCAGCCTGGACTGTTAAAGAAGGTTTGTTGAAACAGTGAATATCAAAAATAATATAATTTACATTTTAAAAAAATAACCTTTCTAAATAAGCATCGCATGTGCAGAGACCCAATTCTGTCAGTTATTGAAAAACATCAGTTTGACAGATTTACTTCAACGTAAAAATATGTTTTCAGCATGAATGTCAATGTTGCTGTAAATAAAATAAAGCAACATAATAAGGTAGCCTTCACGCCTGCTATAGACATCGCTCCGAAATGCATGTCAACTACACCCTTTCATGCATTACATGCAAATGAGTCAACAAAGATACTGTGCCCTAATGCACTGAATCAGAATTTATTTAGTTGTGTGCCTTTTTATTTTACATCACTGTATATTTAAAAACAGTTTAAAAACTCATGATAAAAAAAAGCCATTGGAAGTTTACACATTTAAACATGTAAATACGGAACATACTATGCTTGATAAATGTTTAAATATCTGTAAATTTCAATCATAAAAAAGGATTTTTTTTCTCATAAAATACAATGCTTTTGAGAAACAGCAGCGTTGCTGATCAGTCAATCTGATTACATATGACTGATCACTTACCCTGCCTGTTCACGATTTCATAAGGTGCGAGAAATATTTTACCAAATAAACAAAACTCAAAGGCTTCCAAAACATTTTGCAGAGCCCATCACAGTCATTAGGATCAAAGAGTTCTCGGAGTCTGCTGCATATGTTTATGCTCTGACACAAATATTTAAAGTCAGGTATCAAAGTAAAATGTATGAGCTGATCCAGAGTCTTACTTTAGGTTCATATACCCAAGTGGCACTGACCGACCATTAAACTTGCCCTTTATATTCTTAAATGGCACCCACATTGTTTTTACACCCTTTTAATTTATTGTGGCTCTGTTTACTGCTCCTACTGCCTCTCACCTGCTTATCTTACCTGCTTACTCTTCAAGTAGAAATCCAATGAAGATTCAAAAGCTTAAATGCTCTATTTCCTATTTTCCAAAATAATTCAGCACATAATGAATATTTCCCCATTTTTTAATTATTTACTGATATGGTTTTGTCAAGTATCAAGTAGGTCTTTTACCTCTCAACCAAAGTGTCATCTGTGAGGAATGTGCATGTTCTTGCTGTGTTCCTACAGTCCAAAGATGTGGTTATTATATGGATTAGTGACAGCGACAATCTGGGGTGCGGGATTGTGACAGTGTACTGTATATAAGTCACTTCTGTATAAGACTGCAGTTCCATTTGAGGTTTCCTCCTGAAATGCTTCTCTTACCACATTTAGGACCTCTTAAATTATTAAATTATCGGAATACTTACAAAAACACATTCCTGAGATTTAAAGAAAGGTCAAAGTAATTCATACCATAATCATGCAACAACAAAACAACAACATTTATTTATATAGTACATTTTCATACAAATGATGTAGCTCAAAGTGCGTTACAAGATGAGGAAAGAAAAGTTTATAAAAAAATAGAAATATAAAAAGGGCAGCACGGTGGCACAGTTAGGAGACCCGGGTTCACTTCCCAGATCATCCCTGCGTGGAGTTTGCATGTTCTCCCCGTGTCTGCGTGGGTTTCCTCCCACAGTCCAAATACATGCAGGTTAGGTGCATTGGTGATTCTAAATTGTCCCTGGTGTGTGCTTGCTGTGTGGGTGGGTGTGTGTGTGTGCCCTGCGGTGGGCTGGCGCCCTGCCTGGGATTTGTTCTTGCCTTGCACCCTGTGTTGGCTGGGATTGGCTCCAGCAGACCCCTGTGACCCTGTGTTAGGATGTAGCGGGTTGGATAATGACTGAATGACTGACTGAAAAATATAAAAATAAGATTAGGTAATACTAAATAACAAAGAATAAAGTAAGGGTCGATGGCCAGGAGGACAGAAAAAACTAACAAAAACAAAACTCCAGAGAGGTGGAGAAAAAAAATAAAATCTGCAGGGGTTCCAAGGCCAGGGGACCACCCAGCCCTCACTGGGCATTCTAGTTAACATAAATGATCTCAATCAGTCCTCATGGTTTTTAGGCTTCACATGGAAGAATTTGATATTGAAGGTCATGTGGACATCTGGTCTTCAATCCATCAATGTAGGGACTGCATGATGACGTGATCAGGTGGTGGTGGCGCAGATCACCACCACAGAGAACTAGAAAAAGAACAGCAGAGAAAGAAGGGGGTTAGTAAGAATTGCACAGCCATGATAAAAATGATAATTCAATGCATATACAGAATATCAGGGTTGCACTAAATTGAAGCTGTGAGAAAGCCATGTTAAAATAATTGTTTTTTATCAATTTTTTAAAGTGGCCCACCATATTAGCCTGGCAAATTTCTATCGGTAAGCTATTCCAGATTTTAGGTGCATAACAGCAGAAGGCCGCCTCACCACTTCTTTTAAGTTTAGCTCTTGGAATTCTAAGGAGACACTCATTTGAAGATCTAAGGTTACAATTTGGAGTGTAAGGTGGAAGACATCCTGAAATAATTTTGTTGCCTCCTATATTTAAGTCTTTGTAAACCATAAGCATGCACACAGTAATGCAATTATAAGCAGACAGGAAATCAGGTTAAGTTAAAATTTTTGAAAACTAGTCACCTAATTAATTTAAACTGCATGGACAAACCACTAATACATTGTGACAAGATCTCTCAGAACTGTTCCAAGTTCCAAAGAGGACTCCCTTCACACTAGGAATTACCGCTATTGCTCCTTAACAGTAAGTACCTCGGAGGTAGGCAGGTTTTCTCAAAGGCTGGCGTGAGACTTGCTAGTTTGGTAAAGTGTAAGTTTTCACTCGAAATTGACGCAACCTCCAAACCTTTATAGAAGGAAAAGGGCAATAAGGACTTAAGCTCGGCCTATAAAGGTGAATCCAGACTGGATATGACCATTGATATCAAACCACTGTGTTTTATATTCCTAGATGGTATCAGGGCTTGCAATTGGTATTCTTATTTATTGTTGTTTTCATGTCATGAAGATTGAATTACATTGAATGAAATCTCTTTTCAAACTAAGACTTAGGGCTTAATTCTTAGTCTTAGAATCTAGACTTAGAATCCGGAGACTTGTATGATGTTAAAAACTTTCATTAGTTAGTTGTTTTAAAGAACAAAAAGGGAGGAACAATAAAGGGGAAAACATTTTACCAGGCTGGTGTAAATAAAGGATGTCCATCTTGGACTCAATTGTGACCCAGGGCTATACTTTATTTACAAACTATTTACAAACTAACAAACCTGTGGACACCCAAATGATTTGCTCTCTCACCTGTTCCAATGTTATAAGTATTCATATGGCTAATAAAGTGGCTTGAGTTTTACTTTAGTTGAATCTTATGAGATGCACAGCATGTGTTATTTCTGACATGGCTTTATCCTTCAGTTTTCATATATCAGATGTTTTAAAACTTGATTTCTCCAGCAGTGAAATATTACAAAAATTAAAGTGGTTTCTTTAGCTGCATGATCTTTAAAAGCTAATCCATGACAAGATAATTCAAGTACAATTGTCAGTCTGTTCAAAGTCTATTCAAATCCCAGCCAACACGGGGTGCAAGGCAGGAACCAATCCCAGGCAGGGCGCCAACCCACCGCAGGACACACACTAGGGACAATTTAGGATCGCCAAACCACCTAACCTGCATGTCTTTGGACTGCGGGAGGAAACCCACGCAGATACGGGGAGAACATGCAAACTACACGCAGGGAAGACCTGGAAAGCAAACCCGGGTCTACTTACTGTGAGGCAGCAGCGCTACCCACTGCGCCACTGTGCCGCCCTACTACTAAACAGTTAATTTAAAATACAGCAGAAAGAATAACAACTATATCTAAAAAGCATAACCATATAGAACCAGTTCTTAACTCACTTTACAGGCTCCAGTAAACTCCCTTGTTATACGTAGAATAACAGTTTAATTATTTTTTAGGCTCTTTTATTTCCACTTGCATATCTGCATATCATGGTAAACATGTCTCATCTTGGGATCACTCATACTGATCCAAGTTTCTATTCTGCTTTTAAAACGCAGCATCAGGTTTTAAGAAAATGATCAGAAGAGTCAAAAACCGGGAGACCGAGATGTAAGACAAAAATCAAAGTCAAAAAGTTCAGAAATGATGATCAATACCTGCAGTTTCAAAAGGGTTTTTTTATATAGCAAACATACATGTGAAGATAGGATTTATCTGCAAATGCAGATACAGAAGCCTAGAAAGGGCGACCTTTAACTGTTGCAAATTAGTGTGGAAATTACAGAACTTTGCTGGGATGTGAGACATCAGGTACACAGAATAGCAACTTCAACAAATGACAGATGACAAAGTACTGGTGGCAACGATTCAAATAAAAATATTCAATTCAAATTAAATGTTAACATTTTTTTTTAATCCAAATTAAGTGTTGAACTAATTTTCATAAGAGAAATAGACTCCTTGGAAAAAAATAAAATAAAAACAAAATGGTGTTTGATTAGATACTAATTTCAATATAAAAGCAGTAAAAAACACTTTGCCTCATAAAATTTCTTACATCACAGAACTTAGTTCCTGTAGTTCAGGACATGCATGTATTGCCTGAAAGGGCAGACAGCAAAAATATTGTGGAAAGCACCAGGAAATTTTGTAATGCTGAATTAATGTTTAGAGACAGGCTGGGGTCAAGTACAAGGAGATCTAAATGACAGCGCACCTAAAGCAAATTGTAATCAAAAATCAAAGTCAAAATAGTGAGTGTTGCCAAATAATCAAAAGAAAACTCTGAAAATCTCTCACAAAGCTACTACAAATCAACCAGGAGACAACACCAACCTTCATATCATCGTGCTGGTTATCTCACAAGTCACAGCCTCCTGTTCTTACATGCGTACCTAGACATTACAAACAATGCAGCTTAAAATTGTGGTGCTCACAAAACAAAAATGCAGCACACCAAGATACAAATATTTTTTGTAAACTGAAAATTACCCCAGATGAGAAAAAAATTAAAAACTAAATTGTAGGTATTCAAAATTTGTAGGACTACACAATTCTGGAATGGTCTGCTTGCCATTATTAGAGAAACCCTGTCTGTCTCAGAATTAAAGCAAGACAAACTCTCGTTACTTTAGCCATTCATACTCTCGCTAGGGCTGCTGCTGCTGAGACTGTTTCGTATTCATATTTTTGCATTGATTTTAAATTGTAGTGGTTGTTTTTGCTTTGCAGTATTTTAATGTTTTCTTTGTCTTTCTGTATATTGTGGTCTGTTGTGGTGAGCATACAAGATAGATAGATAGATAGATAGATACTTTATTAATCCCAAGGGGAAATTCACATACTCCAGCAGCAGTATACTGATAAATAACAATATTAAATTAAAGAGTGATAACAATGCAAGTATAATAGACAATAACTTTATATAACGTTAGCGTTTACCCCCCAGGGGTGGAATTGAAGAGTCGCATAGTGTGAGGGTGGAACGATCTCCTCAGTCTGTCAGTGGAGCAGGACGGTGACAGCAGTCTGTCGCTGACTCTGCTCCTCTGTCTGGAGATGACACTGTTAGATGGATTCAGTGGATTCTCCATTATTGACAGGAGCCTGCTCAGTGCCCGTTGCTCTGCCACGGATGTCAAAATGGCTCATTGTAGAATGTGGCTTGCCTAAGAAAGCAGGAATTTGGACTTTAAACCACCCTGCATATACAAATGTTTTATTGCTTAGTATTTCTCTGTTTATGCTGACCATCTTATTTACAATTTTGTAATAACTGCAAAGTGTGCTAGGCTTGTAAGTGAAATGCACTATAGTTTAATAATTGTAATTAAATTGATCATTCCCATAAAAATGGGCCCGTAGGTTAACCAGGTTTATTATCAGTTATTAAATGAGTGATAACATTGCTAATGCACATTAACATCAACACTGTGAGGTGATGTGTGCACATTTTCAAGTTTAATTCATTAAATACACAAGTGTAAATGAATGTCATTTTGGAAAACAATTTACAAAGTGTAAAAATTCACAGACTTTTTTTTGGTTTAGTAGGACAATTTTCTTAAATAAAGCCTTTTGAAATGTTTTTTTAAGGTAACCTTTGGGTTAGTAATCTATAAAGATATCACACCCTAAATGCAATATAACTATAAGTGGTGACTTGCTTTTAACATGCAAGACTATTATTACAGATCCTACAATTTCTGTTAATGAACCTCCTAAACCTACTAAAAGGCTCAGTAGGTGCCTACTGGTCCATTCCTTTGTGACTAATGAGAAACGTATTTCAAATAACACACAAATTGTGTGCTGTAGGTCTGCACTAAATAAACAGGCCTGAAAATAGATTGATCATTATATTAAGAAGGAGCAAAACCTTCTATTACAAAAACAAAGTTTTTAAAATGTACAGTATAAAATATATAAATAATTGCTTGAATGGCAGAGCGTCATGGTGATTAGCCCTGCTAATTCAACTCTCTATCATCACAACTGCTTAGTTCAGTTAAGAGTCATGGTGGCCAGAGATTTTATAGGCAGCACTGGCCATAAAAAACGACACAATTTTGGACAAAGCGTTAGCTTATTGCAGAGCATATTCACACACTTATCTATATTCATTCATACAGTGCCAATTTGTACTTACCAGATACTAGCATGAAGAATGAATTATGTAATTGACCTCCCTCAAAATTAAACTGACATGGTATATTTAAATTCAAAGGGAACAGTAAGGCAATAGATCACATATTCTTATTCCTTGAACCTTTCAATTTCAGTTTCTGAAGTTCTAAACAAAGTCAAAAGGTCCTTACCTTGATAAAAAATAGCAAATGTTGTGAATTCAAAACAGGCTTCATTTGCCTCACCCAGTAAATGGCCAAACACTTTCCATATGCCTTCTTTTAAGTTAAACAGGCAGACGTTCAAGTCAGATAAATGTTCAAGTTGGACATCACAGAAAAGTCATTTCTATTCCCATCACCTGGAAACTCAACCAGATTTCACAGTTGTTGGTAGCCACTGTACAAGTAAATTAACTTATTAATAAGTACCATATTTGGGGATCATTTGGCCATATTTTTACTTAATTAATCTGCTGCCTGGTGTAATGTTACTCAATGGAAGATTACTACATATCTCTCCTCAACCAGGAACTGCCAGGATTGCAGAATCTGATATTAGTCACCAATCAAACAACTGTCCTCTATAAAGCTTAACATAACATTAGTTTGTTATGGCCAACCCCTTAGCCAGCCGGCAGCTACACCTCCAAGACCTGTGGCCTGGATAAATTACTGAGATTGAATTTTATATATCAAGCTGTACCTCTAACAAATACAATTTCCCCCACAATCCTCTTTTATATATCAAGCCGTACCTCTAACAAATACAATTTTCCCCACAATCGACGGATTAAACATAGGCACACAAAAGCAGATATGTAAAAATAAGTGATTAATTATATTTAAGGAAATAACAAAAAATGCTAATTTCACACGTAGAAAATATATATGTATAAACCACCACCAAAGCAATAACATGACAACACCATATATATACACAATAACAAAACCCTCCCTTGTTCCAGTAACATAAACAACACAAAAAACAACAATGAATGAATACGGAAAGAATGATCGTGAACTTGAGTCCGAGTATATAGCTGTCCTGAATGCGGATGACTGGTCAACAGATATGTGATGTGTTTGTACTTCCCGGAACAGATGGAACAACCTCATCGTGAATCCTCGGCGTGTGGTGGATGATGTAATCCGACCCCGGGGTCTCTGGCGATGAGGAAATTGAAGTAAGTCTGGCGGAATAAAAACAAACTGGATACAAAGAGCAATGTGGAAAACAGCAGGTAAACTTGTTTCGTAGTTGTAAAGTGAAATCTCCATCTTTCTCCTCTTCTTTTCTTCTCTCTCCTGAATTGGTTATATAGTGATGAGCTGGTTGTACTTGATTAATTGTGAACAGGTGTTTTCCATCTTGGGGCTGCGTTCTCCCTCTGTCATCCGTCCTCTCTGTATTTACGGGGACCACATTCACTGACGCACACATGATAAACAGCAAATGGGACGATGGAAACAAAAACGCACTCAGCACAAACATTGACAACACTAATTCTATGTGGCCCCGCTACAAGTTAGCCCTCAAACACAGTCTGAAGTTGAACTAAATCTCATCCAGAGACTTATCTATGGTATCTGTGTCACGCCAAAGGTATTTCAAGCTTCTGATGTTGACAAAGAATTAGACACTGTGTTAACATGCAAGGCAAATAGTATTTAGTGCTGCTTCAGTTACACATGATGGTCAATTGCAGCTGTACTATCCACCTAAGTAACACTCTGTTAGGACAAACACTGTCTGTACCAATTTTTTAAAAAATAGTATCAACCTATGAGGTCATTTATGTTAATATCTATACAAATCCATTAAAATAGCAAGATGTCAAGTTCCTTGGTCATCATTCTTTATTTTCGATATTTTTACATGATCCAGCAGGCAAGAAAAGTGATTAAAAATGAACAGTTCAGGAATTGCAAAATATGCTTGAGAGTCTTTATATATAAAACACACACACACGCAAATTACAAAATCCCAAAGTAGAGTTTGCAAGGGCAATGCTTTATCAAGAAGGCCCTTTATGAGTCCATACCTAGACTGACCAGCACCTATCGATATCAAGAAACACCATGCTGCTGAAAACAGTTAATTAAAAATTACATATAAATGAGTGTGCAAAAACACAAAGAAAAGAACGAAATGGCTAACATTTAGCAAAATAAATGTAATGTCAAAATGATTGAGTCTGGCTTTGGTTATTGGTTTACTAAGATTAAAAATCAATTTGTAAAAAGTACAGAGAAAAAAACAACAAATCAGACATTCTTAAATAATAATACTGTTAATCATAACCAATACCCCACGCGTACAGTTCAGAGTCATATTGATCAGTGCAGATCGCAAAACTCAGAGAAAAGGCCTTTATCTAAAAGCTAGGCCTCAAGGTTACAGATGAGGACTAGAAACAAAATCCACCTGAACCTGAACGTGAGAAGAAGGTTTCACTGCTTGCAAAGGCCAAAAGGGACCAAGGCTGATCTCGCAATAGAGATGGGGGGGAACCATAAACTTCTTGGGGCACAAAACCAAAATAGAAATCCTTAATATTTAAAGAACTGAACAGCAGCAAGAAGTAATCAAAAAGATTACTTAAAAGGCAAAATGAAAGAAAACAAAACAAGTCTGTGATCCAGTAATCCAAAATGCAACAGCAAAGATCATAACAAGAAGATAATAAAAAGCACTTGCACACACTACAATTTACAAAATACAAATCCAGATCACAGAGGGAGCTGAACAAATATGGACACTGAGGCTTTCGCAGGCTAAGCTTTTATTTTATATAAAATATTATAAAATATTTAAATAACAATAAATCATTTGCTAAGACATAGTAAAATACAAAAAGAATAATATTTAGAAGACAAAAAAAATGAATACACAGAACAAAAGGACACAAGGCAGGAATGAAACTCTGGATATCCCATAACATTCTGAATTTCAAATTAAAATCAAAAGAAAAACAGAACAAAGCTTTGCACAATTCCTCATAGGTAAAATTAATTGTATTTTCTATTTTCAGATAAGACATCACTTTTCCACTAAGATATAGAAGATGAATTAGAATTTTTCTGGTTCAGAAAGATAAGTCCACACACAAGAAATGTTATATAGGAGATCACAATAGATTTATTGTAGCATTATCTTATCCCATTTGGTATTACTCCAATAATGCTATTAGGGTGTCAGGAGTAACTGTGAATTTAAAGCTATCTGACAAATAAGCTAATATTTCTCAAACAATGTTCAGAGTGTGGTGTAATCTGAAAATATATGACCAGCATAGTTAGTGCTTTTTGACATCATTTGCAATTAGGACTATCATTTTTATTTTTAAATATGCAATGTACATTTGTTATAGTCGATTTACTTTGTGCAAACTAGCAAAGTGTGCATGTTATGAATAGTAAAATTCCAATTCTTATTTGGAATATGAATTTAGAGCTCACTTTCCTTTCTTTGATCAAGACCATCTAATGGGGAGTAGTAACATATTCACTAAAAGATTCTGGAAGAACCATTAGTCATTCACTGGTTAAAATGTTTAGAGCACAGATATTGAAAGAAAAATAAGAAAGTCTTTTTGAAAGTATTTCTAACTTGTACATAAAAAAATAATGTGGTGCTGGAAGTCAGTTGATCATATAATGCATACACAAAGCTTTGAATAACTAATTGCGTCCATAAGTGAAATACCCTTTAGTTTTAGTTAAGTTTTTAAAAAATATGATTATCTGGTACTGGGGCAGCAGGGAGTATTGTGTATTCAGAAAGCATTCATACCCTTTCCGTTTCTGCATAATTTATTATTTTGTTGTAAATTTCATTTTAGATGGAAAATTTCCCCTTTTTTGCCCATCAATATAGTGTACACTGGGTAACTCATAATGCCAAAGTGAAAACGTGTTTTCTGAATGGTTTGCAAACTTATTAAACATCGA
This sequence comes from Polypterus senegalus, assembly GCF_016835505.1. Taxonomy (NCBI): domain Eukaryota; kingdom Metazoa; phylum Chordata; class Cladistia; order Polypteriformes; family Polypteridae; genus Polypterus; species Polypterus senegalus. Next base: position 109,585,919 of record NC_053167.1, on the reverse strand, counting down.
AAACTGAAATCTCTTGCTAATATCAGCATTTAGAGCCTTTGCTGTGGCACTCCAAATTGTGGTCAGGTGCCCCCTGTTTGCATTAGTTATCCCTCAGATGTGTCTAAAACTTGACTGAAGTTCATCTCTGTCAAACTGAATCGATCAGACACCTGTGTATATAAGGTCCCACAATGTCACACTGCCTGTCAGGACAAAAGACACTTTTAAGAAGAATTGGGATGAGATATTGGGACAGCCTAGCTAGTATAGCTAAACAAATGAGTCTGGTGGACCGAATAGTTTCCGCCAGTTTGTCAAATTTCTTATGATGTTATGAAAAAATCTAAAATATCCATTGCCATTTCTTGTGTTAAATAGTATGATTGAACACCACTGAATTCTGTGATGATTGAACACCACTGAATTCTGTTTGTCTTGAGTGTGGTGAAATCACAAAAATGTTTGTGAACTTCACCAAACTCAGCGAAATGCATTGAAGTCAATACAGAAGGAGTAATTGGTTTATAATGGTGCAGGAAAAGTCTACCAATGTGCTGGACTGATTATTGTGTTCAAATATGTGATCTGAGCTGTGAGGCAGCAGTATTAACTACTCCACCACTGTACCTCAAAGAAACAGATGGAATGAATACCACAAAAAAAATACAACAAATAGCCACAAACTGGCAAAAAGTAAATGAAATATTGATCATTGCACTTATGAAGTTCCAATCTTGGGGCACACATTGACCATGCCATTCAGCTCTGTGCACAGATGTAACATCTTTTTTGTTCCCCATTTATCTTTGCAGACATTTTGCACTTTCTTCTTCCATCAAGAACAAAGAAATTCCTTATAAATAGTAATAAATCTTTTGTTGTTTAGTATTTTGCAGCAGGTTCTGTATTTTCTAATAAGGGGTGGAGGATGGGGTGGTTAGGACTCATTTAACGTTTGTTTTGGGATCGTAGCTGAGCACATGGCTAATTTGCATGTGTAATTAGCCATGCGGTGCTGGCACAGAGATTGGTTATATATCCCGTGGCAGTGCTCGTAATATTCTCATTATGGTCAGCTAACGTACTCCTAAAATGAATATACTTTAATTTTTTTGATTATTGTGTGATAGACGGCCAGCAGCTCAACCCGGGAGGGATGCCCACAGAGTGGAAGGATGGGGGAAGGCAACCTTTTTGAAACACTACCTCCCCCAAGACATTAGATGGCAGCTTCCCTGCAGTGTAGTGGTGCCCCGGATTCTCTCAGGGCACCATGGGACATGTAGTTTTATACCACAGTCCTGCTGGGTACCGTGGGTGCCGCCAGGGGATGCTGCAAGAGAACCTGTGGAGTCATATCTTCCCCATTGCCTGGAAGTAAAAAAGTCACAAGGACAGAAGCACTGAAGTACATCCAAGCTGCTTAAAGAACTTAAGTTCTCCTTCTGACCCGGAAGTGCTAGCAAGTCATATGAGAGAAAGAACAGAAGTACTTCTGGGTCGAGGACTATTTAAAGGACTGTTGAAGACTCAGCAGGTGAGCCAGAGTCGGGTAGAGGTGGACAAAGTGTGGTGGGAGGTATGGAGGAGATAATAGAGAGAGAGAATTATGGGCTTATTATTGTGCTTGTTTACTTGCCTGTTTATTGTGGCTGTGGTGCTTAGGGAGCTCTCTTGGAGAAGAAAATAATTAAAAGAACTTCTTTGTGTTTTTACCTGGTGCCAACAGTGCCACCTGGCATGCACAATTTATTTTAAACACATGCAGGAGGGAAATCTAGTAGTATTTTTCAACCTTTGTTGTATTGGACCCATTTTTACCATTTAAAGTTCACTGATGACCCACATGCAACGGTCAAAGAGCTGGAGGAGGTTGAGTTAAACTTCCAAAAGTGGAAAGTGAGGATTCCCCTTGGTGAAACAAGTGCAGTTAGAGACGGTGGGGAGGGGATGGTTTCAGAGCATCTCAGTAGCTGAAACAGCATTTTGTTTTTTTTTGCAATGATGTTATTACAGTAAGCATGAATGAAGTTCTTACATGGCTGGTATACCTCTGATTGTAAAGCATCATGGGTTGTTTGGAAATAAATGTTCATCTAAATCAGCAGCACAGCAAATAGGAAGTACTCAGCAAATAAAGTCAATGCCAAACACAGCATATTGCGGGGAAAATAAGTATTGAACGCGTCAAAATTTTTCTCAGTAAATATATTTCTAATGGCGCTATTGACATGACATTTTCACCCGATGTTGGTAACAACCCAAGTAATCCACACATATAAAGAAGTCAAACAAATAAGTCCCTAAATTAAATTATGTGTAATAAAGTGGAATGACACAGGGAATAAGTATTAAAGACGCTTACTGAAATATATTTAATACTTATGTAGAAAAGCCTTTGTTGGTGTTGACAGCTTCAAGACACCTCCTGTAAGGAGAAACAAATCACATGCATTGTTCAGGTGAGATTTTGGCCCATTCTTCCACACAAACTGTCTTCAAATCTTGAAGGTTTCGTAGACCTCTTCTATGAATTTTGATCTTCAGTTCTTTCCAGAGATTTTCAATTGAACTAAAGTCTAATGATTGACTGGGCCATTCTAGCAGCTTTATTTTCTTTCTCGAGAGTTTCCTTGGCTGTGTTTCCTGATAAAATGAAAAACACTTTGGTGAATTTCACTGATCAACACCAGTGTTAAATAAATAATTTAAGCCCTTTTATAACTGTTGTTTCGAGATATTTGAATTGTGCTGCAATAAACATGACCTGTAGTTTGTTAACACGATGTGTAGGAGATTTGACTTGGAGGAAAAAAAGTATACCTATATTAAAATTAATTTTGAATCTAAACACCCTGTATAATTCATCCAAAATATTTAATATATACAATGAATAGTTTCGATCCATATTGCAGGGTACTGCATCATCAGCATAGTCAGCACAGAGAGATTCTTTTTGTTCCGTTCATTTCCTTCCGATCTTTCAATGTCACTGATAAAGAGAAGCAGTTCTTGGTTAGTTCTGTCAAGTTCGCTGTGCTTCTTTTCTGGTGTTCACATTACCATTTTTTCCTATTTGACAGTACCTACACTATACTGAGTAGAGTAAGCTGTAGGACAAAATGGATGGCACAGAAGAAGGATAAAACCTCCTCCTGTGTTACGGCATCTATTATCAATTATGTACATCCTCTTTCGATTTGGTTTGCTCAAAAGTATAACACACTCCTACAAACTCCAAGTGGTGCTGACTGTCCTAAATCCCACTATAAAAAAAAAAACAAAACAAAACAGGGAATTCTATACAAGCTTGTGTTGACAGATTAATGGCTCGCCTACAACTTTACAAGTAAAAGCCTGCCAGTCGGCTGTCAGTAGGGACCGGCTTCTGAGCCAAAACCTCTCCCTCCCTGAAGAACCTCACGTTATAGACAGCTTCATTCTTCTTGTCACTCTTTCCGCTGTTGTGCAGTGTCAGCTCGGCTGCTGGTAAATATTTAAATACTTCCCACCCCCAGCTTGGGCTCTCCTTGATGAGCTGCGAAAATCTAGAGCTGCTGTGTTGTACCTTGTGGATTTATACCAAGGCTGACCTTCCTAGCGTCCTACTTACCTGTGTTATTATTGATGACTTCATTTACCATCTTCCTTCTGAAAGTGAAAGCTGGAAGGATTTAAGCACCTCATCTGCACAGATGCTTTCAGCTTGGATAACAATCAGAACATTTGAAAAAAAAAAAAGAAAGAGAAAGACACCATTTCTACAGGGAGAGCATTACTTCATGTTTTTCCACGAAACAAATGCAAATGCTTGCAGCTGGCTTTCTCTCAAAAGTCCTGTTTTTAGAAGCCACTGTTTGTTTGTGTGATGCTTAATACTAAGCAATTTAGCAAAATGATTTGGTACAAAACACAAGCTCTAGAAAAGATGGGGAAAAAACAGAGACAGTAAATTAAGTGCTGGTACAGAATTTCCATAGCATGCCTCTGACAGTGTTAACTGAAAGGGTAATTATAAGCTGCGGTTTGGCAGTAAATCACTGGGAGAGGAGGGCCGTTCACATGTCATCAGTGCCTCGGACTCAGCCAGCAGTTATAATGAATCCAGACTAATTACCTTGTCTTTTTACTAATCGGTGCCATTTGTAATGTTTCTTCAGAATGTCTGCATTTTGTAAAACTTAATATTGAGACAGAGGGAGAAATCAGTGTGGAATAATTTTTCTGCACAGTACAATCTCTGTCAAATTCTACAGCACCAATCCCCCTCAATGATCTTCACAGAGGCAGGCAGAAATTTTTAAATCTTGTGAATTTTATTAATGCATAGATTCAGTTTCAATGGTAAATCGGCTAGTCTTGTTGTCCTAGCTTAACTACCTTGTCCTTATGAATTTTCCCTCACACCCCCAGATGTATTTGTTTGGGTAAGTGTGGTAGTCCACAGGTAGAAAGTGCTGCTTGGATGAGTTAACCCAAGGGCTTCACCCCCTAATGGGATACAAGGGACCAATGCTACTCCGTTTCGCAAAATTTTGGTTTGACAATGAAAAAAATCCTGAAGAAGTCTGGAGAAAGAGCGACTTTGTGTTTGATAAGTGTGGAGTCCCAAGTAGAAAATGCTGCTGGGAAGAGATTTGTCTTCACACGAGCTTGCAAAAGAAATGGCCTCATTCCTGGGTCAAACTTTTTTTTTACTTTTTTTTTTTTTTTCATGCCTCTGTTCTCTTTACTCTTTATTATTAAATATTTCTTATTTAGTCTGGTGCCTAATGGGGAGGGACCACTAGTTTAAGGTGCCCAAGTGATGCACATCACACTTATGATTGCTTTAAAATCATTTCAGTTTTTGGTTGTTTTTTGGCCAGTAAATCCTGCCACCACATACGGTATACTGCACCATTCGACTTGTCTTGATGTCTAGTTAGGCAAGACGTCAAGCCTTAAGAGGTTACCTCCTATTATTAGCCTACTAGACAGGAAATCCCTCATTTTTAGATCAGTTTTGGAGCATATTTTGCACATGAAATTTCACCCTTATGATAAAGGTGTCAAAACTAAAATGATCAAAAGGACTTGAAGTTGGACATGTCACATCAGCTAACCCCAGGGCTTCACCCCTAATGGTATAAAAGGGACCAATGCTGCTCCTTTTCACAAAATTTTGAAAAAATGGGGACTAGTAATACAGGCATGTGGAGTACCACTTTACAGTTTACTATTTCAAGGTTACTAATCATGAATATAATTCTTCTTTTGATAATGAATTCTGTACTGGTGGTCCAAGCCATGTAAGAAACATTTCCAAAAGTTTACAAATGACACATTTCAAATATATGCAAGTGGAATATCATTTTAGACTACTTCAAGGTCAGTGATTACGAATTTGACGCTATTTTCAATTTTTGATTCTTTTCCTTGTTTCTCTGTCTTGACATTCCTATTCTCACATAATTATCTTTTGGTTATTTTTATCAGTTCTTTCACAGGATTTAAACATTTTGACCCTGTGGGTAACGTAATGATAATTTTATTTTGATTTGTGTTTTTTAAAATAAAGTTTTTCTTCTCTAAAAGGTGAAAAAAAAACAGTTTTCTATTACCATCAAGAATATTTACAGTTTTAAATTGAAGCACACATTTTAACATTTGAAACATATTACTTTACTATTATTGTTTAGTATGTACTTACTGTATACCTCATGAATTAAATCATTACATTTCTTTTAAAAATCCTGAATTAGGGTGACTTATGGTACTTCAAACTTTTTAATATATAATTACTGAAAAATGTAAACATATATATACTAGCTGTCCACCGTGGCTCCTCCAGCATAGTAGTGAAACAGGACAGTGAGGCGGGCCCTACCCAGGTCCCCACTCCTGACGTCACGCTTCCCCCTCCCCTCGGCCCGCAGCCTCTGTCTTAGATTACTGGGAATATATTGTTCCTGAAGGTAACTATGATTCATAACGTGATGAGAGATGAGAGTCACAAAATCAACCAAAATGTTCAAGCAAATTCTACAAAAAAACCCAATCTAAATCCGTTAAGTAGTTCTCTCGTTCGCTAGCTAAGCGGAGGTAAGGTACACACCCTGAGGCAGACGCGTGAGTGAGGATGTGCCTGCCCCCCTCCCCTCTGCCCGCTGCGTGTCTCTCGGATTTGCGCAAATAAATCGGTACCGCAAGCAAACTGTGATACATAGCGCAATGAGAAGTCGCAAAGTCAACGAAATGTTCAAGCAAATTCTAGAAAACAACCTGATCTAAATCGGTTAATTCTTTCACGAAAAGTGAACAGACATACAGGCAGACAGATGTTGAATTATATATATATATATATATATATATATATATATATATATATATATATATATATATACAGTGGGATGCAAAAGTTTGGGCAACCTTGTTAATAGTCATTATTTTCCTGTATAAATCGTTGGTCGTTACGATAAAAAATGTCAGTTAAATATATCATATAGGAGACACACACAGTGATATTTGAGAAGTGAAATGAAGTTTATTGGATTTACAGAAAGTGTGCAATAATTGTTCAAACAAAATCAGGCAGGTGCATAAATTTGGGCACCACAAAAAAGAAATGAAATCAATATTTAGTAGATCCACCTTTTGCAGAAATTACAGCCTCTAAACACTTCCTGTAGGTTCCAATGAGAGTCTGGATTGTGGTTGAAGGTATTTTGGACCATTCCTCTTTACAAAACATCTCTAGTTCATTCAGGTTTGATGGCTTCTGAGCATGGACAGCTCTCTTTAACTCACACCACAGATTTTCAATTATATTCAGGTCTGGGGACTGAGATGGCCATTCCAGAACGTTGTACTTGTTCCTCTGCATGAATGCCTTAGTGGATTTTGAGCAGTGTTTCGGTCGTTGTCTTGTTGAAAGATCCAGCCCGGCGCAGCTTCAGCTTTGTCACTGATTCCTGGACATTGGTCTCCAGAATCTGCTGATACTGAGTGGAATCCATGCGTCCCTCAACTTTGACAAGATTCCCAGTCCCTGCACTGGCCACACAGCCCCACAGCATGATGGAACCACCACCATATTTTACTGTAGGTAGCAGGTGTTTTTCTTGGAATGCTGTGTTCTTTTTCCTCCATGCATAACGCCCCTTGTTATGCCCAAATAACTCAATTTTAGTTTCATCAGTCCACAGCACCTTATTCCAAAATGAAGCTGGCTTGTCCAAATGTGCTTGAGCATACCTCAAGCGGCTCTGTTTGTGCTGTGGAGAAAAGGCTTCCTCTGCATCACTCTCGCATACAGCATCTCCTTGTGTAAAGTGCCGAATGGTTGAACGATGCACAGTGACTCCATCTGCTGCAAGATGATGTTGTAGGTCTTTGGTGCTGGTCTGTGGGTTGACTCTGACTGTTCTCACCATTCGTTGCTTCTGTCTATCCGAAATCTTTCTTGGTCTGCCACTTGAGCCTTAACTTGAACTGAGCCTGTGGTCTTCCATTTCCTCAATATGTTCCTAACTGTGGAAACAGACAGCTTAAATCTCTGGGACAGCTTTCTGTATCCTTCCCTAAACCATGATGGTGAACAATCTTTGTCTTCAGGTCATTTGAGAGTTGTTTTGTGACCCCCAGGTTGCTACTCTTCAGAGAAAATTAAAGGAGGAGGAAACTTACAATTGACCCCCTTAAATACTCTCTCATTATAGGATTCACCTGTGTATGTAGGTCAGGGGTCACTGAGCTTACCAAGCCAATTTGAGTTCCAATAATTAGTTCTAAAAGTTTTGGAATCAATAAAATGACAATGGTGCCCAAATTTATGCACCTGCCTGATTTTGTTTGAACAATTATTGCACACTTTCTGTAAATCCAATAAACTTCATTTCACTTCTCAAATATCACTGTGTGTGTCTCCTATATGATATATTTAACTGACATTTTTATCGTAACAACCAATGATTTATACAGGAAAATAATGACTATTAACAAGGTTGCCCAAACTTTTGCATCCCACTGTATATATTAATTTATACTAATAAAGGCAAAGCCCTCACTGACTACTCACTCATCACTAATTCTCCAACTTCCCGTGTAGGTAGAAGGCTGAAATTTGGCAGCCTTATTCCTTACAGCTTACTTACAAAAGTTAAGCAGGTTTCATTTCGAAATTCCACACGAACGGTCATAACGGCTGATAACGGTCGACAACGTCCGCCATGTTGAACTTTCTTATTTATGGCCCCATCTTCACGAAATTTGGTAGGCGGCTTCCTGCACTAACGAAACCAATGTAAGTACTTATTTCGGTGGTATGATGCCACTGTCAACCGCCATATTGAACTTTTCAATGGTCTTTGTTACTTATGGGCCCATCTTCAAGAAATTTGTACGTGGGTTCCCAACGCTAACTGAATCCTACTTACTTACATATATACGTCCATAGCCTGCAGCTCGGTCATCGCGGTGAGGCGGCATTGGGTCCCCCATCCCAACGCCTCCCACGTTGTTGGCTGCCTGCCTATATAAGGCCGTCCGTCGCTCCAGTCTCTACATTCCCTTCCTTGCTTCGCCACGGATTCACGCCTCCCCTGCTGATAACTACAGCCTTTTTAATTTAATCCACAGCTTCTCTGCTGTTTTATTGTTCATTTATTACTATTATAGTTATTGTGTAGGTATTTTAGACTTACTTTACTTTGTTCAGGTACCCATTTCCTTTATCATTCCAACCGTAACCCCATTAACATGTCTATCGAGGTGATCACCATCGATCAAAGAACTGTCACTTACCAAGTGGTTTCCATGCCCGAGATGGCACCTACCTTTTCCATTCTCTTTGTTACATATTGCACGCCATATCAGGCTCACTCTTGATATCCGGAGGAACATTGTGTCTTATGTATTGAATGACTGGGACAGTTTCAAGGTGTGGACTGATGACGATACAGGAGACAATTATACTACACAGGAGCACTATAAGAGTGAAATGCTTAAGCCCTTCACCTATGCATCTGCATGTGAGTTGATGGCTGCCTCTGAATTGTTTGGTTGTCGCTTTCAAGTGTACCGAAATGGCCAAATATTTTACAACTTTCGACAACTGCCAATGCCTCTTAAACATCTTAGATTCACAGGTGACGATTTCAGTAGTGGACACTTTGATGTTTATGAATGTTTAAACTCTCAAAAGCTGGATGTGAAGTTATCAATGAAACCGGTTGTATACTTACAACGCTTGACAGATGCCGAATGTCTCTTCAACACACGTCCCACAAATACTGTTGTAACTGAAACAAACCATGAAACTCAAACTGATTATGACAGCAGCAATCCAAGCTGTGAGATTTGAAACAAGATTACTGTTCACATGGCCAACTGTACGTTGCATGCTCAAGAGTAAGCTCAGCGCACAGCTTGGTCATATTACAACCGTAGGCGAACTGACAACATGGTATACAAAGAGGTCCTTATCAAATAATTATTGGTATATTTTCCCTCGGTTTAAAAAGGTTTCATTTTCTTCTTAATAAAAATTTTAAGGTAGTACTTTGGCTGCGAAGCGGGTATTTTGCTAGTATCTATACTAATAAAGCAAAGCCCTCACTCACTCACTCACTCACTCACTCACTCACTCACTCACTCACTCACTCACTCACTCACTCACTCACTGACTCATCACTAATTCTCCAACTTCCCGTGTAGGTAGAAGGCTGAAATTTGGCAGGCTCATTCCTTACAGCTTACTTACAAAAGTTGGGCAGGTTTCATTTCGAAATTCTACACGTAATGGTCATAACTAGAAGCTATTTTTCTCCATTTACTGTAATGGAGTTGAGCTCGAAAGTCGTGGGGGGCGGAGTTTCATGTGACATCATCACGCCTCCCACGTAATCACGCAGTACGTAGAAAACCAGGAAGAGCTACAAAAACCGCTGAAGAAAACATACATTATATAATTAAGAAGGCAGTGAAACAATTAGAAGCGAGCGAGTGACATATAAAACTATATTCAGCGGCTCACGTGAACTGACACAGTGCGCAGACAAAAAGCAACAGTTCCAAAGAGTGCTGAACAAAAACTGAATTATACTGCTATGCTCAAATAGACAAACCACACACCGTGGCACAATAGTAGAGGCTTTGCCTCTAGCCGCCTGAGGTTCGATTCCTTAGAGGGGATGCACTGAGTATGTACGCTTCCCGATACATTTTAGCCTCGCATCCCCTTGGTTTGAGACGTATGAAAAAATATGCGGTTAACGCAGAAAGACAGATCACCAATTGAAGCTTTATGAATAATGGATACTTTATTCGCGATCAATGATTGTTTTGGTAAAGCCATACTCAGTGTATTCATTAGATGAACGGTAAAAAAGTAAGAGCGAGGGGAGGATAACTTATTGAGGCACGCAGGCAAAACCACAATAGCACGCGGGCTCGATGTACTGTAGTGCGATCAACTCGATCTGAATTGCGCGATCACATTTGAAAAATATATCTTTTCAAGTTCTATTTAGTCCATATATGTCAAACTCAAGGCCCGTAGGCCACATCCGCCCGGCGTAATTATATCCGCCCGAGATCATTTTATATATTATTGTTATTAATGGCCCGGGATATGAAGCGCTGGTAATACAATAAACTACAGATCCCATAGTGCAGTGCTTCAACTGCCTTGCCGAACACTTACGCGTCAATCAAGTCTAGCTTATGATGCTGCAAGTTATTGCGGCTAGCCCACACGATGCCGAAGAGAAAAGGTGATTCTGAACATAGAGCCTTTAAAAACCGATGGGAGGCTGAGTATATGTTTACTGACATTGCCGGTAAACCCGTGTGTCTCATTTGTGGAGCTAATGTGGCTGTAATTACAGAATTTAATCTAAGATGGCACTATGAGACAAAACATTAAGATAACGTGAAAGACCTGAATGCAATGCACAAGATACAGAAAGCAGAAGAGTTAAAGAAGAATCTGACACTTCAGCAGACATTTTTACCCGTGCAAAATCACAAAGTGATTTCAAGTGAAGCTACTTTTATGGGAGACACAAATGCACCAGTGCAACTTGCCCCACTTTCCCTGTTGCCAAGTAATGTCGAACCAAGTCGGCACAACGGTGTTCCCAAATACGCACTTTGCTGATAAACTGAGCGCACTGCACACTGAGTTCGCACGGCGCTTTGGTGACTTTGAAGAACAAAAAAAGAATTTTGAGTTGTTTCGCAACCCATTTGCTGTCGATGTGGAAACTGCACCTGTGCAGATTCAGATGGAGGTGATTGAGCTGTTTATATATATGTGTGTGTATGTATATATATATGTATTGGTGTGTATATATGTGTGTGTATGTATATGTATGTGTGTATATGTAGATATATATATATGTATATATATGTGGATGTATGTGTATATATGTATGTATATATGTGTGTGTGTATATATATGTGTATATGTGTCTATGTATATATGTATGGATATGTATATATATATATATATGTTTATATGTGTGTGTGTGTATATATATATATATGTATATATATATGTATATATATATATATATATATCTATACTAATAAAAGGCAAAGCACTCACTCACTCACTCACTCACTCACTCACTCACTCACTGACTCATCACTAATTCTCCAACTTCCCGTGTGGGTGGAAGGCTGAAATTTGGCAGGTTCATTCCTTACAGCTTCCTTACAAAAGTTGGGCAGGTTTTATATCGAAATTCTACGCGTAATGGTCATAACTGGAAGCAGTTTTTCTCCATTTACTGTAATGGAGATGAGCTTCAACGCCGTGGGCGGAGTTTCGTGTGACATCATCACGCCTCCCCGTAATCACGCAGTACATAGAAAACCAGGAAGACCTCAAAAAGCGCTCAAGAAAACATGCATTATATAATTGAGAAGGCAGCGAAACAATAAGAAGCGGCGAGTGACATATACAACCATATTCATGAGTTCTGCTACTTCGGAAACAAAGCACGATGTAAACCTACACTTTAAATTAAGTTCATAGACAGGCTGCCGCTGGCGTTTGTAATTTAGTGCCTGCCCATATAAGGCCGTCCGTCAGCGGCAATCCAATAGCAAACTGCCACGGGTAAATATTCACGGGGGAAGGACTGTGCTTATGGAGAGGAAGATGAGATGGTCAGGGTGGTGTTTGACACAAACTCAGCGAAACTGCGAGAGAAAGTTTTAAGTGCCAGGACTAAGGTAACATTAAATACAGCCATGGACATAGCAGGAGATGGCACCAGCACAGCTGGGAACCTTCGATGCATGTACACCGAGTGGCTCACGTGAACTGGCGCAGTGCACAGATAAAGGCAACAGTTCCAAAGAGCGCTGAACAAAAACCGAATTACACAATTGAAAAGGCAGCAAAAAATATGAAGCGTCTGATACATACAAGCATATTCATAAATCCAGCTACTGCGGAAACAAAGCACACGGTGGAAAAGTCAATGTCCGCTAAAGGAAGACAGTGTAAAAAACCCGTGCATGCAGTGTGTCAGGTCTCAGATAAAGAAGAAGACGAGCTGTTTATTGATGCAGTAAGAAGCGAATCGATGAATGAAACCTGTCATCTTTACAGCGATTGACAAACACGGAATGTAACTTGAACACAACACATCCTACAAATACGAACCTGATTGAAAGAAATAATGATAATCAAATCCTTGATGACAGCAACACTCAGTAACACTCACAAAACAAATACTGTATATTGACAGTCATGTTACGTTATTTTTAAAATGTTCCCTTTTCTTTTTCTACCTTTTTAACACACTACTTCTCCGCTGCGATGCGCGGGTATATATATATGTATATATATATAACCCGATCTACATACTCGAATAATGGATACTTTATTAGCCATCAATGATTGTTTTGGTAAAGCCATACTCAGTGTATTCATTAGATGAGCGGTAAAAAGTAAGGGAGGGAGGATGATGACTTGAGGCATGCAGGCTGTAGTCTGTGCGTCAACTCTATCTGAATTCGCGATCACATTTGAAAAAATATATCTTTTCAAGTTCTATTTAGTCCATATGTGTCAAACTCAAGGGCGCGGGCCACATCCGGCCCGTGTAATTATATCCGGCCCGAGATCATTTTATATACTGTATTATTGTTATTAAAGCCCGGTATATGAAGCGCTGGTAACACAATAAACTACAGATCCCATAATGCAGCGCTTCAGCTGCCTTGCCAACACTAACCGTTAATCAAGTCTACCTTATGATGCTGCAAGTTATTGCGAAGCTAGAGTTATTGCACACTGAGTTTGCGCGCTTTGGTGACTTTGAAGAACAAAAAGTCCGTCTACATGCGGCTCGAACCTTGTGCATGTTTGGTAGCACATATCTGTGTGAGAAGCTCTTCTCAGTGATAAAGACTAACAAAACAGCACACAGGAGTTGCCTCACTGATGAGCACCTGCAATCCATCCTGAGAATCTCCACAACACAGAACCTCACACCAAACAGAAGCGAACTTGTGGCCAAAAAAGATGCCAGGCGTCCAGCTCTAAAATGACATATGAGCAAAGACAACTGAATGATTTGATTTGTTATTGCACGTAAGAGCGGAGTCAACCGTTTTAACAAACAGCGTATTGCACTGATCTGAAATAGCTGTGTGTGTATATATGTAGATATGTATGTATATGTATATATATATGTTTATATATGTGTGTGTATATATGTAGATATATATGTATGTATATATGTGTATATGTATAGATATGTATATATATATATCTGTTTATGTGTGTGTGTATAATATATATATATATATATATATATATATATGACAACAACACTCATCACTCACAACAGTGACAAAACAATTACATTGACAATCAGGTTCACGTTATTTTCAAAATGTTTCCTTTTCTTTTCATTGCTTCTTTAACACACTACTTCTCCTTTCTTGTAAGCGTGAGTATTTTGCTATACATATATATGTGTGTGTATATATATATATATATATATATATATATATATATATATATATATATATATATAACTGTGTATATATGTGTATATATGTATATATATATGTCTATATTTGTACATGTGTATATGTATATATGTATGTATATGTATATATTTATATATGTGTGTGTCTGTGTGTATATATATGTATACACTCATGACAATGACAAAACAATTACATTGTCAATCATGTTACGTTATTATTAAAATGTTTCCTTTTCTTTTTACTTCTCCGCTGCCAAGAGCGGGTATTTTGCTATATATATATATATAGATAGATAGATAGATAGATATGACAACAACACTCATATCAATAACAAAACACTTACATTAACAATCAAGTTCACGTTATTTATTAAATTTTTCCTTTTCTTTTCATAACTTCTTTAACACACTACTGTTACATAGAAGTTTATGGGTATTCTGCTAGTATATATATATATATGGTTGAATAGTTTACTGTCAAATAATGCAAAGAGTACATGACACGTGTTTCGCCCTAATTCTGGGCTCATCAGGTGTATACACTCACTGCACCCCTCTCAGGGATCGAGCCTCGGACGTCAGCATCAGAGGCAAAGTCTCTTTACGTTAAGCCCGCGGCGTGTGGTTTGTTTATTTGACAGCACGTAGATCGGGTAATTACATTCATGGCATTCATAGTCTGAATCACAATCTGATTGTATTGGTGGTTACATACAAGGTAACGCTTTGTGGTTGGTCTGCAAGTCAGCAAACATCCGCCACGGTGCCCTCTTTCAGTTGCGAGAAACAGATCATAGAATGGTTGAATAGTTTACTGTCAAATAATGCAAAGAGTATGTAACACGTGTTTCACCCTAATTCTGGGCTCATCAGACGTACACACTCACTGCACCCCATCTTGGGGATTGAACCCCCGATCTACATGCTGTCAAATAAACAAACCACACGCGCTGGCTTAACATAAAAGGCCGCGCTCTGATGCTGACGCCAGGTCCGATCCTGAGATTAGTTTATTTTTATTGTGCAGATTTTATTTTGGAAGTTTTACTTTCAGATCACTTTTCTTATATTTTGAGAGTTACATTTTTATTTTCTTTCCTTTTTTTTGTTTACGCAATGTGTTAGGAGCCATAATGTGACCAAAACTGTCACACCAATTACATCACAGGCTGTGATGGAATTAATATAGCAGTGGTATCATTATTATCTCTCGGTTGGATCAAATTTCTAATTATCTGTCTAGTGATAGCTAGCTGTCAAACAAGTAGGCCACATTGTCATCTTACATTTAGGTTTTTGAACTCCTTTCGTCCTTGGACTCAGATGCCTTTTGCTCTTGTGTGTTTGTTACCTGCTCGTTCTTCCTACTTCGGTTTTGACCTCATTTCTCTCTCTTGACATTCCTATACTCACATAATCATTTTTTGGTTATTTTTAGCAGTTCTTTCACAGGATTTCCAAATTTTGACTTTGGCTTGCCTATGGGTAATGTAATGATAATTTCATTTGGATTTGTGTTTAACTTTATTAAAATTTGAAGTTTCCGTTCTTTAACTTTAACATTGTTTCTTTCATTGGGATTTCTATTTGTTTAATAATGTAAGGTTTTTCTTTGAATGAATTTTAAATTCTTAGTTTATTCTTTCCATTTGCTGTAAGCTCTTTTGTTGTTTTGCTTTTGCTTGCTTTCAGATTTAGTTTTTTTTTTTTTAATTTACAGTGATCCCTCGCTATATCGCGCTTCGACTTTCGCGGCTTCACTCCATCATGGATTTTAAATGTAAGCATATCTAAATATATATCACGGATTTTTCGGCTGGTTCACGGATTTCTGGACAATGGGTCTTTTAATTTATGGTGAGCTTCCTCAGTTTGTTTGCCCAGTTGATTTCATACAAGGGACGCTATTGGATGGCTTAGAAGCTACCCAATCAGAGCATGTATTAAGTATTAACTAAAACTCCTCAATGATAAACGATATGCTTCCCGCGCGGTGCTTGATTGTTTGCTTTTCTCTCTCTCTCTCACTCTCTGACGTTCTCTAAGCCTGATGGAGGGTGTGAGCAGAGGAGCTGTTTGCCTAGAGGATACGGACGTTCCTTTAAAAATGCTGCTTTATCGCAGTGCTTCGGCATACTTAAAAGCCCAAAAGCATGTATTGATTTTTGATTGTTTGCTTTTCTCTCGCGCTCTCTCTCTCTCTCTCTCTGACATTCTCTGCTCCTGACACGCATTCCTTTGAAGAGAAGATATGTTTGCATTCTTTTAATTGTGAGAAAGAACTGCCATCTCTGTCTTGTCATGGAGCACAGTTTAAACTTTTGACTAAAGGGTGTTATTTCATGTCTAGAGGGCTCTAATAATGTTAACAGTGTGGGAGAGTTTATAAGGGCTTAAAATATATAAAAATAACCATACAAACATATGGTTTCTACTTTTGGATTTTCATCTATTGCGGGGGTTCTGGGCATAACCCCACGATCGAGGAGGGATTACTGTATTTCTAATTGTGAATAATTATGTGAATTTCCCCTTGGGTTTTAATAAAGTATCTATCTATCTATCTCATTTCGGCGCCCGCATCCAAGTGGCAGCCTTTCCAGCAGCTCCATGTATGACTTTATCTTTTTACCTTTTTATCTATTTTTCTCTATTTTTCTATTTCACTGATCACTTCTACCACTTTCTTTTATGTGGAATTGCTCCCTGGACACTTTTACTATTTTACTACTTGACATGGATTTTACACTCCGAGAATCGCCTATTCAAGTAGTCAGCTTAAAGCACTGAGAAGAAATGCTTATGCGGTGTGGTTCCTTATTTACCTGACGAGGTAAGAAGGCGATATCGGGCAGCCGAGCGCGCAAAGATAAAAGATAAGATTAAAGAGACAACTTGAGAGAAAATGGCGTTATAAACCGTGGTGCCTTCTGTAATCCTGGGAAATGTAAACTCACTACCAAATAAGATCGACGAACTGGCTGTGCTGGTGAAAATGTCAGAACCTACAGAGAATGCAGCTTGCTGTGTTTTAGTGAAACGTGGCTAACAACTACCATCCCAGATGCTAGCGTGGAGCTACCGGGTTTAGCACAGTTAGAGCGGACAGAGACGCAAGTACCTGCGAGAAGAAGAAAAGAGGAGGACTCGCTCTCTATGTCAATACAAAGTGGTGCAACTCAGGACATGTAAGCGTTAAAATCTCCACTTGCTGCAGGGACATCGAACTGTTGGCCGTAAGTCTGCGTCCCTATTACTTGCCCAGAGAGTTTGGACACGCGATTGTCGTTATTGTTTACATCCCCTCAAGCGAAGCGGAGATGGCGAGTGACATCATCCATTCCGCAGTTGCTAAGTTACAAGCGCGCAGCACCCTGAGGCACTTGTGCTAATCGCTGGAGACTTTAACCATGTAACGCTGGACAAAACATTACCTGCCTTCTCCCAGTATGTGGATTGTAACACCGGGAAACAGGACTATCGACCTACTGTATGCAAGCGTTAAAGGCATACAGCGCCACCCGCTGCCTGCGCTTGGGAAAGCAGATCATAACCTGGTTCTGCTTCAGCCTCAATACAAACCAAGAGTGAGGGCTACCTACAACCACACGCTCATTCAGGAAGTGGTCCCTGAGGCAGAGCAGGCTCTGAGAGACTGCTTTGGAACTACAGACTGGGATATATTGCTTGGGTCACATAGTGAGAACATTGAAGAGGCTGTTGAATGCACAACTGATTACATCAACTTCTGTATGGACATTGTAGTTCCAGTAAGAACAGTATGCTGCTATGCTAACAACAAGCCATGGATTACAAGTGAAATCAAGGGCCTTTTGAACCAGAAGAAAAGGGCTTTTAAAGGTGGTGATCAGCATGAGCTCAAGTGCGTGCAGAAGGAACTCGAGTCCAGCTCAGGGGCGAAAGAGCAGTACAGGAGAAAGCTGGAGCAGAAGTTGCAGAACAACAGCATGAAGGAAGTGTGGGATGGGATGAAGATTATCACTGGCTGCAGCTCAAGCGGTGCCGCCATCAAGACAGACGTGGAGAGAGCAAACCAAATGAACAACTTCTTTAATAGGTTTGATCACTAACCCACTCTCACCTCGAGTACTGCATCCTCCAACCATCCTTCTGCTGATACCAGCATAGGTCAGACATCCCCACCCACAATTACAACAGCCCATGTGAGCAGAGAGCTGAAAAGACTTTGTGCCAGCAAAGCAGCGGGTCCAGATGGTGTATCGCCACAACTGCTGAAGGCCTGTGCGTTGGAACTGGGGAGTCCTCTACAGCGCATCTTCAACCTGAGCCTGGAACAGGGAGAGTCCCAAGGCTTTGGAAAACATCTTGTATCACCCTGTCCCAAAGGTATCACGTCCTAGTGAGCTGAATGACTTCCGGCCTGTTGCTCTGACGTCACATCTGATGAAGACCATGGAGCGGCTGCTGCTTCACCACCTGAGGCCACAGGTCGCCACGCCCTCGACCCTCTGCAGTTCGCATACCAGGAGAAGGTGGGAGCGGAGGATGCCATCATCTATATGCTACACGATCCCTCTCCCACCTGGACAGAGGCAGTGGTGCTGTAAGAATTATGTTTTGGACTTCTCTAGCGCCTTCAACACCATCCAACCTCTGCTCCTTAGAGACAAGCTGACTGAGATGGGAGTAGACTCACACCTGGTGGCATGGATTGTGGACTATCTTACAGACAGACCTCAATATGTGCGTCTTGGGAACTGCAGGTCTGACATTGTGTCAGCAATACAGGGGCCGCAGGGGACTGTACTTTCTCGGTCCTGTTCAATCTATATACATCAGACTTCCAATATGACTCGGAGTCCTGCCAGTGCAAAAGTTCACTGATGACACTGCTATTGTGGGCTGCATCAGGAGTGGGCAGGAGGAGGAGTACAGAAAGCTAATCAAAGACTTTGTTAAATGGTGCGACTCAAACCACTTACACCTTAACACCAGCAAGACCAAGGAGCTGGTGGTGGATTTTAGGAGGCCCAGGCCCCTCATGGACCCTGTGATCATCAGAGGTGACTGTGTGCAGAGGGTGCAGACCTATAAATATCTGGGAGTGCAGCTGGATGACAAATTGGACTGGACTGCCAATACTGATGCTCTATGTAAGAAAGGTCAGAGCAGACTATACTTTCTTAGAAGGTTGGCATCCTTCAACATCTGCAGTAAGATGCTGCAGATGTTCTACCAGACGGTTGTGGCGAGTGCCCTCTTCTACGCGGTGGTGTGCTGGGGTGGCAGCATAAAGATGAAAGACGCCTCACGCCTGGACAAACTTGTTAAGAAGGCAGGCTCTATTGTAGGATTAAAGTTGGACAGTTTAACATCTGTGGCAGAGCGGCGGGCATTAAGCAAACTCCTGTCAATCATGAAGAATCCACTGCATCCACTGAACAGTGTCATCTCCAGGCAGAGGAGTAGCTTCAGTGACAGACTTTTGTCACTGTCCTGCTCCACTGACAGACTGAGGAGATCGTTCCTCCCCACACTATGCGACTCTTCAATTCCACCCGGGAGTAAATGCTAACATTCAAAGTTATTGTCTTTTTTTTTTTTCATTTTTCATTTTATTACTATTTAATTTAATATTGTTTCTTTGTATCAGTATACTGCTGCTGGATTATGTGAATTTCCCTTGGGATTAATAAAGTATCTATCTATCTATCTATCTATCTATCTATCTAATTGTTTTCTATGCCCTAGTTCTTTGTTTCTGTTTGTTTCTGGTGTTGTTGTGATGTTCATTTTATTGCAATTACGTAAATAGTTTTAATTTTTTATGATTTAGGCCTTCCCCTTGTGTTGGATTTTTAACAATATGTAGTAGAATAGGTCAAGAATGTGCTCTGTCTACACTCCTATTTTAACATCTTAATTGATGGTTTTACAAGATGGTGTTAAAGATGATGAGAAGTCAGTAACAGTATTCAGACTTTTGGACAATCAGAAGGTGATAGTCAGCAGTCAATGCATTGTCATGAAAAATTCTTATGGCATATCAGGGAAACTGAAGTGAAGAACAGAATCTCACTGGTAAGGTGCAATTTGGTAGCAGGAGGGAAGAACGCCTGAAATCCGATAACTTAAGACAAAATAAACCCATAAATTCCAAAGTGGAATAGTTTGATTAAAAAAGGATAGAAATGATCAATAGTACTCTTAATAAAAATCAGAAAAATAAACAGTCAACTGTCATGTATGAATCATGAGGACATCAGATGACTGGCTTTTGAAATATGGCTGTGGTGGTGAATAGAAAAAAAGTCAACCAGACAGAAAACTGAACAAAGAAAAATATCCTGAAGAAGTCTGGAGAAAAAGCATAACTTCAGCATGAGACATATTTCTGGTGTTGATATATACTGTAACACTTCAGCACAGTTCCATCATTCTGTGTTTGAATCCTGGCCAGTCACTCTCTATACAGAGTTTTGCACCCTCTCCATATGTCTGTCTACTTTTTTCCTCAGATTGCTCTGAGTGCTTCTAGTGTATCCCAAATACATGAAGCTTAGGTTGAGTGGTGACCCCAATCTAGCCTTGTGAGCGTCAGTCTATTTATTTGTACCCTGCAATTTACTGGCACCCTGTCGAGCCTTAAGGGCTTTGTGCCTGATGCTATCTGGATAGGCTCCTGAACCTGAGCTGGATTAAGTTGCTTTTTGATTATGGATTAATAAATGGCATTCTTGAAGCCCATATATAGAGACTTGAGTCAAAAGGAGAACCAAGAATGTGAGTCAGCATGATAAAGGAACAATACTACAAAAGACTGAAAAGAAAGTAATGAACTGAGAATGACACCATTAGAAACTAGGATTCATCACCAAGTATGTTAATGTTAACATTAATATTAAATATTGACATATTTGTCTATTGCATTTTAGAAATATTAACAACATACTGGGGGTGGCACGGTGGGTAGTGGGTAGCGCTGCTGCCTTGCAGTTAGGAGACCTGGGTTCGCTTCCCGGGTCCTCCCTGCATGGAGTTTTGCATGTTCTCCCCGTGTCTGCATGGGTTTCCTCCCACAGTCCAAAGACATGCAGGATAGATGCATTGGCGATTCTAAATTGTCCTTAGTGTGTCCTTGGTGTGTGGATGTGTGTTTGCCCTGTGGTGGGCTGGCACCCTGCCCGGGGTTTGTTTCCTGCCTTGTGCCCTGTGTTGGCTGAGATTGGCTCCAGCAGACCCCCGTGACCCTGTAGTTAGGATATAGCGGGTTGGATAATAGATGGATAACAACATACTGGAGCTCATTTATTTAAACAATACTGTGTATATCAAACTACTGTAGGATCAATTGGGCCTTTCTTGAAACTGGCGTCTGGGTGAGTGTAACTGTCCTGCAGTGCGCACACTGGATATAATTAAAGAAGTCAGAATGGATTCACTAAGTGCACCAAATTTACTTTGGCAATCTAAGACTCGGGAAGTGGAATGTGTTAGTGCCAAGGTAGAAACTGGCTGCAAAACAGTAGTCAAAAAAACACACTGATCGTCACTGGCAAAATCTTATAATCTAGTGATAAGAGCACAATGCATGAAGTGAAATTCAAAGCCAAAAAAAAATCAAAAACTAGAAATTGTTTGTCCCTAACATGCAAGGAAATTCTGCTGGGTTTTTAATAAATATCTCAAAACTAGGAAAACAAAAACTGTGTAATGTAATCTTAAATTACATTGGCAATATCAAAGTCACATGAAGCACAACATGAATCACAAATTAGCAAATGGGATCACCATTAAAAATGTAGAAGATGTGAAAAAAAATGACAAAAATGAGAATAGCAAAATTTCATGACTGTTACATCCTGGTTCTAAAGGAAGTTTTGGGCTTTCCCATGTTCAGGTTACACATTCTCATCCTGTTGGTGTGTTAGCTTTCTTACATATCCCAAAAGTGGGCATATTAGGTTAGTCAGCAGCTCTTAATTAGTCTAATGGCAGTAAAAGTGCTTTATGCAGGGCTGGCGTCCCATCCAGAGATGCAAACTGCTTTGGGCAAAAGGTTGCTGGGATAAGCTTTCATTGTCAACCTCAGGGTTTGAGGTCCAAGGCCTTAACCACTATGCTTCACTGTAGGGATGGTATTAGGCAGGTGATGAACATTGTGCATTGAGCATTGTGTTCACCAGTCAAACATCTTGGAGTTCAATTTTTGCCTCATCATTCCAGAGAATCTTCTTCCTTATGCTCCTTTACATTTACTTATTTGGCCAACGCCTTTATCCAAGGCAACTTACAACATTTATAACACAACTGGTTACATTTCTTTGGTTTTTCCAATTGGAGCACAGGCAAGCCAAGTGACTTGCTCATGGCCACACAGTGTCAGTAGCAGGATTTGATCCCACAACCTCAGGGTTTGAGGTCCAAAGCCTTAACCACTACACCACACCGCCTTTAAACTGTCATATGCCTTTCATTCAAGAATGTCTTCCGTCTTACCACTCTACCATAAAGCCCCAATTGACGGGGTGCTGCTCTGTTAGCGGTGACCATTTTGTTCTTGGTCATTGTATTTCTTTTGGACAGATTTACTGCCCTAGGAGGAGTCCTGGTGGCTCTTCTTCCTTTTCACAATTATTGAGGCCACTATGCTCCTGGAGACACTCAGAACTTTAGAAATATTTTATCCCCTTCCCCATATCTATGCCTTACCACAATTTGACTGCAGTGGTCTATAGAGAGGTCTTTGGGGACCATGGCTTACCTTTTGTCCTGACATGTAGAGTGAACAGTTGGACCTTCTAGACACAGACGTGTGCCTTTCTAGATGATATCCAACCAGTTCAGTTTGCTACATATGAACTCCAGTCAAGTTCCAGACACATATAAAACAAACAGGACGCACCTGACCACAATTTGGAATGAATTTTGAATGTGAGATTTCATCTTTTGATTTTTAATAAATTTACAAACCCTTCTGAAAACATGTTATCACTTTGTGATTGAGGGTTATTGAGTATAGGTTGATGGGTAAAAATGAAAAACATATCCATTTAAAATTAAATACACAACCCAATAAAGGTATGCAGAAAGTGAGGGGGTCAGAGTGTTTTCTGAATCCACTGCAGAAAATCCCCCTTTTATTTTGTTAAGGAAAGTTGTTTCTCCTGGTTTAATTTTGTTACTGCATTGCTTCCTGTCTTTTTCATTTAATTAATCTGTTTATACAATATAATGTTGAAACGGTTAATAATTTAAGTGATCCCTTGCTGCCAAGTACAGAACTAGGTATAGAAAATGAAAGAAAATCAAAGCCTTGGCAAATTTTTTTTATTACAAGTTGACTCTCATCAGTTAATTAATCAAATGAACATTAACACTACAAGGAGTTTAACAAAACACACAACAAAACAGCAGAAAGCAACAAGATTACAAAGTCTTGTAAAAGATCATTCAGACAGATTTTAACACCCTGGGACTGCAAGAGGAGAAACAGATTAGAACAGCTGATACATGGCAAGCATGGTGGAGTTAGCATCAGCACAGTAGGTGCAGAAGAGTAAGTCAGAGTTTAAAATGGAAATAGATATTGCTGATCAGCGAGTGAGAGGTGGGGGAGAAGATTCGTTTTCCAGAATTTTTCCTAAATCTAATAAAAAAGACAAAAATGGGGAGAAGATGTATAGTTGAACACATAAATGATATTCCTTTTAATGTCAGAAGATGTCATTCATTTTTAAAGTTTTACTGGAAGTTGTCAGTAAATAGTTATGAAATAATATGTGAATGTGACTTGATTTTTTTGTTCTTTGTTTTGCAGAGTTCATATTCTTTGGATTGTTTTATCCATTGGTGGTGTAGTCACTGGCTCTGCCTCCTCACACATTCAGCATGCTGATTCGAATGGATTTGAATTCCAATGCCAGTGGCTGTCTCGGTGCAGTTTGCAGGTTCTCCCCATTTCTTTCTCTTTTTTTAAATCTGATTACTCCAGTTCCCTTTCAGATCCCTGAAAGTATTCAGGTTAAGTTAACTGGTGATTGTGCACTGCAATGGACTGCTCCTGCCACTTCCTGGTTCATTTCTGCCTTGAGCTACAAACCTCCAGGATAAATATAAAGATAAAAATAAAGCACCTCATAACCCTTGTGGAAAAGTTCGCACCTGGACCCAAACAGGCAGACACAGAATGTCCCAAAACACACGTTTATTGCACCACACAAGAATACAGTGCACCAATCACCATCAAACAGTCCTTCAGACTTCTTTCTCTCCTCTTTACTGCCTCCAACTCCTCCCAGGCAAGCTCCATCCTCTTCCACCTGACTCCGGCTCCCGAGTGGAGTGAGTCGGCCTCTTTTATACAGCACCCAGAAGTGGTCCTGGTGCTCCCCAATTAATATCTGGCAGCACTTCGGGTCTGGCAGTGCTGCGTGTTTAGGTCCTCTTCTGGAAACACTTCCAGGTGTGGCAGAAGTGCTGTAGACCACAGTTCCGGAGCTGTCCAGGCACTCCCTGGTGGTGGCCACATCCCTCCATAGGGTTGAGCTTCCAAGCTCTGATACAGTGCAAGTATTCACAGCGCATCACTTTTTCCACATTTTGTTACGTTACAGACTTATTCCAAAATGGATTAAATTCATTTTTTTCCTCAGAATTCTACACATAACACCCCATAATGACAACATGAAAAAAGTTTACTTGAGGTTTTTGAAAATTTATTAAAAATAAAAAAACTGAGAAATCACATGTATATAAGTATTCACAGCCTTTGCTCAATACTTTGTTGATGCACCTTTGGCAGCAATTACAGCCTCAAGTCTTTTGAATATGATGCCACAAGCTTGGCACACCTATCCTTGGCCAGTTTCGCCCATTCCTCTTTGCAGCACCTCTCAAGCTCCATCAGGTTGGATGGGAAGCATTGGTGCACAGCCATTTTAAGATCTCTCCAGAGATGTTCAATCGGATTCAAGTCTGGGCTCTGGCTGGGCCACTCAAGGACATTCACAGAGTTGTCCTGAAGCCACTCCTTTGATATCTTGGCTGTGTGCTTAGGGTTGCTGTCCTGCTGAAAGATGAACCATCGCCCCAGTCTGAGGTCAAGAGCGCTCTGGAGCAGGTTTTCATCCAGTATGTCTCTCTACATTGCTGCAGTCATCTTTCCCTTTATCCTGACTAGTCCCTCAGTTCCTGCCACTGAAAAACATCCCTACAGCATGATGCTGCCACCACCATGCTTCACTGTAGGGATGGTATTGGCCTGGTGATGAGCGGTGCCTGGTTTCCTCCAAGCGTGACAACTGGCATTCACATCAAAGAGTTCATTGAAATCTTTGTCTCATCAGACCAGATAATTTTGTTTCCATGGTCGAGTCCTTCAGGTGCCTTTTGGCAAACTCCAGCTGGGCTGCCATGTGCCTTTTACTAAGGAGTGGCTTCCGTCTGGCCACTCTACCATATAGGCCTGATTGGTGGATTGAGATTGAGAGATGGTTGTCCTTCTGGAAGGTTCTCCTCTCTCCACAGAGGACCTCTGGAGCTCTGACAGAGTGACCATCGGGTTCTTGGTCACCTCCCTGACTAAGGCCCTTCTCCCCCGATCGCTCAGTTTAGATGGCCAGCCAGCTCTAGGAAGAGTCCTGGTGGTTTGAACTTCTTCCACATACAGATGATGGAGGCCACTGTGCTCATTGGGACCTTCAAAGCAGCAGAACTTTTTCTGTAACCTTCCCCAGATTTGTGCCTCGAGACAATCCTGTCTCAGAGGTCTACAGACAATTCTTTTGACTTCATGCTTGGTCTGTGCTCTGACATGAACTGTCAACTGTGAGACCTTATATAGACAGGTGTGTGTCTTTCCAAATCATGTCCAATGAACTGAATGTACCACAGGTGGACTCCAATTAAGCTACAGAAACATTTCAAGGATGATCAGGGGAAACAGGATGCACCTGAGATCAATTTTGAGCTTCATGGCAAAGGCTGTGAATACTTATGTACATGTGCTTTCTCAATTTTTTTATTTTTAATAAATTTGCAAAAATCTCAAGTAAACATTTTTCATGTTGTCATTATGGGGTGTTGTGTGTAGAATTCTGAGGAAAAAATGAATTTAGTCCATTTTGGAATAAGGCTGTAACATAACAAAATGTGGAAAAAGTGATGCGCTGTGAATACTTTCCAGATGCACTGTACTGCCCTTTTCCCAGTGCTTTCCTTCTTCCTGCATCCCAGTGGGGCAAGGTCCCTGGAAATCTGCCACACCCTGCAGTGGATTTAGCAGGATGTTTTATCAGTTCATTCATGGAGTCTGTCCAGGTAGCATTGGACAAAATGAATTAAGTGTTGGAATATTTTAACACAGAGGAACACATTTATATATTGACTTGAAAGTATGCAGAGACAAGCAGTCTGGTGCACACCAAAATCTTAAGGGAATGTCAAAATCAGACAGACTCCAAAAATTAAACTTGTTTAATCTCGAAAAAGGGGGGCTGCATGGGTACTGCGACAGACAGCTTGGCCCCTTTCCCGGCTGGGAGGCTGATATATTGGAAGGACCAGGAGAGCAGATGTACACAGGGCTTTGCGTCCCCAAGAGCACTAGATGGCAGACTGCCTGGGTTGCGGTGGCTCCATGGGAGTTGGAGTCTGGAACAGCCCTGCGGGGGTTCTGTGGGAGCCACTCAGGTGCAGCATAAAAGGAGGCCCCTGCCTTCATTTGGGGAGTCAGAGTCAGGAGGAAGAGGATGAAGCTTGCGGGAGGAGAAAAGCGAGAAAAAAAAAAAGAAAGTGCTGTGGACTTTATTTGCTGTGCTTTTATACTATGCTGTGCATAGTGGGAAACTTGGGATACATTTCCCATTGTCAAATAAAATGTGCGTTGTGCTGGACTTGTGCCTTGTGACTGTTGTGTTGGGGGTCTGGGGAGCTGATCCAGGTCTTCAAAATTCTCAAAGGCAGTGGTTCCTAAACTTGGTCTGGAGACCCACAGTGGCTGCTGGTTTTTGTTCCAACCAAATTCATAGCTTACATTTATAAGATATTTAGTAATATTTCTATTTTTGCCATAGTTTTAAATGCTTTACTCTCTTTTGTTGTTTTCATATTATTTTCTCCCTTTTCTCTGTAGTTTGCTCGATTCGTTGTACCCTGCTAATGACAATTGAAAACAAGCAAAGCAGACACCTGGGCAAATAACACTGAATGATGGAAAGCTGCAACCACTTCAGTGTCGAGCACACTAATTAGTAAATAATGAAGAAAATAACCAGAACACCTGGAAAAGCAGAATGAGAATCAGGACAAAAATGTTGTTAAAAAGTAAAATAAAATCCTACATTATCCCCTTATAACTACTTAATACATTTTTATAAATCAATTACCAGACTTAGGTTTGTGATTTCTACATTAACCCCAAAGACAGAAACTGGAAAATAACAGTTGACTTGATTAGGCTAGGGGTCCAATTAAAAAGAGAAGTTGGCAGGATCAACACCCTATAGCCACAGGGGGTCCCCAGGACTGAGTCTGGGAATCACAGCTGTATGGCAATGGTGAGCAACCACAGTCCTGGAGGGCTGCAGAGGCTGCAGGGGTTTTTTTCCAACTCAAGTGCTTTATGAGAAGTCAAATATTATCGATGAAACACTAAATTCCCAAGCACAATTTGCCTGCTTCATTTTAGTTGCCTTGCTTGTGAAGATGTTGAACCCTTAATTGCTTATTGTAGTCTTAAACCACTGCATTCACTGTTTTTAATTGTTCCACATTCACAAGAAGATGCAAATGGCAAAGGAGCAAAGCAGTTCATCTATTTGGAAGGAAACTGAAGAGAAAAAAGTGAAGGACTAAAAATTACTCTTTTGTTTTAGGCTTCAAACCATTTGGCTGATACTCTTAGAAAGGAGGAAAAATACAAAATATAAGAGTGACCTGATATTGTGGAGTTAAAATACTAACAAGCAATTAAATGAAATGAGATTTATTATGGACAAGGAATGTTTTGTAATTACACAACAGGGTTGAACAAAAACCTGCCGCCACTGTGGCCCTTCAAGATCAACGTTGCACACCCCTGGTTTAAGACATTGATAAAGCAGATCCAGTAGAAATCATTCAACCTAAAAGTTAATTTGCATATTTGAGGACACCAGTGGAAATTGATGGGAAGTGCATTTGGGAGTGAAGCCTGGGAGCACTTCTTTACACAAAGAGTTGTGAGAATTTGAAACAAACGACAGAGTCGTGTAGTTGAAACAACCTTTTAGAAGAATCTGGATGAGCCCAGAAACTCCCTTTTTAAAAAATACTGCAAGCGCCTTTGGGTTTTTCTAAAATAGCGCAAATTAAGTGGATGAGGCCTGATCTCCTCTCATTTATCTAATTTCTTATGTCCTTATGCCTGTAATTTTCCATTTTGTTTAATAGCTGTAAATTTGTAGTGTGGTTATGGCTTTTCAAGGAAAAGTAGGTTATATAAAAATAAATGGTATTTCTTAGTGTATTAATTATAATTCATATTATTTTACATAGGGCGGCACGGTGGCGTAGTGGTAGCGCTGCTGCCTCGCAGTTAGGAGACCTGGGTTCGCATTTTCTCCCCATGTCTGCGTGGGTTTCCTCTCACAATCCAAAGACATTCAGGTTAGGTGGATTGGCGATTCTAAATTGGCCCTAGTGTGTGCTTGGTGTGTGGGTGTGTGTCCTGCGGTGGGTTGGCACCCTGCCCAGGATTGGTTCCTGCCTTGTGCCCTGTGTTGGCTGGGATTGGCTCCAGCAAACCCCCGTGACCCTGTGTTTGGATTCAGCGGGATGGATGGATTATTTTACATTTGGATGACACCTGTATCCAAGGTGATTTACAAGTTCAGGATTTACTGATATTTTTTTTGTACAGCTGTAGCACAGGCAGTTTACATGATACACTCAGGACCATATAGGGAGTCATACAGTATATATGACTTGAAGTTTAGGATCAGGGGTTTACATTCCAGTGTATTAACCGCTATACCATATTGCCTGCATGTAACAAATAATGAATTTGTAGGAAAAATGAATTGTCCTTGGTAGGGGGTGGGTTTACAGAGACTACAGTGATTAAGTCCACATGAACAGCAGAGGATATTTACAGCTCGAGAGTTCTATAAATTACAAACCTGTCTGTCACTCCATCTATGTGATTCTTAAGTATTCTTGGGTTTAAGGACTCTCTAGATGGCACTTACGATATCCCTAGAACTGTTAATAGTCTATAAAGGACCATGTCTGACATAGCCCCATATACAGGTGCCGGTCATAAAATTAGAATATCATGACAAAGTTGATTTATTTCAGTAATTCCATTCAAAAAGTGAAACTTGTATATTAGATTCATTCATTACACACAGACTGATGTATTTCAAATGTTTATTTCTTTTAATTTTGATGATTATAACTGACAACTAATGAAAGTCCCAAATTCAGTATCTCGGAAAATTAGAATATCAATTAAGACCAATGCAAAAAAAGGATTTTTAGAAATGTTGGCCAACTGAAAGGTATGAACATGAAAAGTATGAGCATGTACAGCACTCAATATTTAGTTGGGGCTCCTTTGGCCTGGATTACTGCAGCAATGCGGCGTGGCATGGAGTCGATCAGTCTGTGGCACTGCTCAGGTGTTATGAGAGCCCATGTTGCTCTGATAGTGGCCTTCAGCTCTTCTGAATTGTTGGGTCTGGTGTATTGCATCTTCCTCTTCACAATACCCAAGATTTTCTATGGGGTTAAGGTCAGGCGAGTTTGCTGGCCAATCAAGAACAGGGATACCATGGTCCTTAAACCAGGTACTGGTAGCTTTGGCACTTTGTGCAGGTGCCAGGTCCTGTTGGAAAATGAAATCTGCATCTCCATAAAGTTCGTCAGCAGCAGGAAGCATGAAGTGCTCTAAAACTTCCTGGTAGACGGCTGCGTTGACCTTGGACCTCAGAAAACACAATGGACCAACACCAGCAGATGACATGGCACCCCAAACCATCACTGACTGTGGAAACTTTACACTGGACCTCAAGCAACGTGGATTCTGTGCCTCTCCTCTCTTCCTCCAGACTCTGGGACCTTGATTTCCAAAGGAAATGCAAAATTTACTTTCATCAGAGAACATAACTTTGGACCACTCAGCAGCAGTTTTGTCTTTAGCCCAGGCGAGACGCTTCTGACGCTGTCTCTTGTTCAAGAGTGGCTTGACACAAGGAATGCGACAGCTGAAACCCATGTCTTGCATACGTCTGTGTGTGGTGGTTCTTGAAGCACTGACTCCAGCTGCAGTCCACTCTTTGTGAATCTCCCCACAGTTTGAATGGGTTTTTTTCACAATCCTCTCCAGGGTGCGGTTATCCCTATTGCTTGCACACTTTTTCTACCACATCTTGTCCTTCCCTTTGCCTCTCTATTAATGTGCTTGGACACAGAGCTCTGTGAACAGCCAGCCTCTTTAGCAATGACCTTTTGTGTCTTGCCCTCCTTGTGCAAGGTGTCAATGATCGTCTTTTGGTCAACTGTCAAGTCAGCAGTCTTCCCCATGATTGTGTAGCCTACAGAACTAGACTGAGAGACCATTTAAAGGCTTTTGCAGGTGTTTTGAGTTAATTAGTTGATTAGAGTGTGGCACCAGGTGTCTTCAATGTTGAACAGTTTCACAATATTCTAATTTTCCGAGATACTGAATTTGGGACTTTCATTAGTTGTCAGTTATAATCATCAAAATTAAAAGAAATAAACATTTGAAATACATCAGTCTGTGTGTAATAAATGAATCTAATATACAAGTTTCACTTTTTGAATGGAATTTGAATAAATCAAATTTGTCATGATATTCTAATTTTATGACCAGCACCTGTATATTCACTTAGTTAGATAATATTATTGACAAATATTTATGTTGTAATACAATTATGCTCACTTTTAAAAAAGTAAATATACTTTATATAGAGGCACATGTATGTTTCATTCACAAAACCCCTAGACAATGTAAAATTTTATATTTTACTAAAATAACATACACTACTGTTGTCCTAATTCATGTCATGTAGTCTGAGGTGAACTAAATTTTTATTGAAAGGGAGATACAAGGGAGAGACCTACAGATACTACTTATAAGTCACCACTAGATGTCAGTATTATAGCCTGTTCCTTATTTCTTAAGATATGTAACCATCAGATACCATTTTATGGTACACCTAAATGTACAGTTTTGCAGTAATGTTATATAGCAGAGCTTTGAGCTTGTGTGCACCTTATAATCTCTAATGGAATTTAGCCATCCTTATCTCATATTATTGAACATCACTTCTTGCCATAAAAATGGAGAAAGTTTGTGTAGTTCCAACAAATAATCCTTGTAGTAATGTTTCTTATATTACAAACGTCTGACTCACTGTAATGTAGTAGATTAGATACTGGACTCTTAAACACAAGGAAGCCAGTTCAGTTTTTACAGCAAGTGAGTGGATCACGTGGCTTGGCAGGAATGTGTGGCATAGAGATTTGCCTGATGAAGGTGTATGCGAAAACCCATCACTAAAGCATCCTGTGGAACAATGTACCTGCTAATATAAGAAATGCCTTTTCAGGCAGGTGACTCACTACTTTAGTCCAGTATACCTTGACTGATCAGCTGTGCATATTACATCTTTGTTAGTTATTTGTACTGAAATATAAGGGTTAAAATAATTATGAGCTATTAGTAACCCTCCTCTGTTCTGCTTCTTTGGTATCCTACTGCAGCACATCGGGGTTTCCTATCAATGAAAAAGACACCTGAGATACTGGGAGCCCTGGACTCAACAGACAGAAAGATTCCGTCATCAGATTGGATGGAACCACATTAACTGCCAGCTAGTTGAGTTCTCAAGGACTTTGCCTTTTATAACCCTGCTTTGCATACTCACATCACCAAAGCAGGGATCAAAACTGGCAAATTCTTCAAGCACAAATGTAATTCATTTTGTTGCAAGTTAACCAAGATATGAACTTTTCCCATTCAGACCTTTATTGAAAGCTGGGGGGACCCAAAACTCCTATTAGGGACATTTGGGAAAGAAGCCAAAGTGTACTGAATCCATTTCAAAGCTCTGAGTTTTGTCAAATAAGCCTCAGTCTTCAAACTTATACACAGTTGTTTTCAGGGATCTTTTGTGTTTGACTGCTTTGGTGCTTGACACACTGGAGCAGGCCATATGGTACATCCAAACCTCCCTATGCTTCAAACCCTTGAGACTCTGTGTGTTTCTCAGTGGTGTATTTTCACACACTTCAACCACCTCAGTGTCATAATTGTACACATTGGAGTTTCCACTTAAACTGCAGCATGTTCTTTTTTCCTCCAAATCGAAAAGTTTTAATTTCCTCTGTATCCACAAACACTCAGTTTTGATGAATTCTGAATCCTGAACTCATGTTGAGTGAGCTTTGTATGAATGAATGCATCATACCAGTATATTCACTAAAGTGAACATCAGCGTGCAAAAATTAATTTGCATGAAATCAATGTGGCTACGCAGGCAAAGAGCGCAGCTCACAACTGTCTGCCAGTAGTTATCACGCCACAACACTGCATTCTGGAAGAAGAGATATAAAAAATAACACCTACACTACTTTGGGTCCATGTTGCTCTGCCTTGGGTAATTCTTTCTAATTAGCCGATGCCTCTAAAATATATAACTCTAGATTCAGCATACTTTTATGCATGCCAAATGCTTAACTAGTTTAACCCATTATACCTGGCAGGCCAGTATTCTGGCCAGCCGCATAACATAATATACCCAAATTGCCAGTGTAACGACTCATATGTCTACTGTCATACCACTGTTGACCAGCACAGCCTATGCATATCTGGTACGCTACTGTGCTCTTATGCTACTCTACTCTGTAAATCTTGCACTCAGCTATTTTGGAGATAGATTGCCAAAAGGCCTTCGCTATTGTAGATAACATAATGATATACCTCTGTCTACAGGGTGGGCCATTTATATGGATACACCTTAATAAAATGGGAATGGTTGGTGATATTAACTTTCTGTTTTTGGCACAATAGTATATGTGAGGGGAGAAACTTTTCAAGATGGGTGGTGACCATGGTGGCCATTTGGAAGTCGGCCATTTTGGATCCAACTTTTGTTTTTTTAATAGGAAGAGGGTCATGTGACACATCAAACTTATTGGGAATTTCACAAGAAAACAATGGTGTGCTTGGTTTTAACGTAACTTTATTCTTTCATGAGTTATTTACAAGTTTCTCTTTGTTTACAGCCATTGACATGTCGCAGAGGTTAACACGTGAGGAGCGGATAGAAATTGTGTTGATGTCTGGTGAACGCAGTAACCGGGTCATTGCAGCAGATTTCAATGCAAGACACCCTACGAGACCACCCATCTGCCATGCTACAATTAGCAAACTGCTTGCTAAGTTTCGTGAAACTGGTTCAGTGTTGGATTTGCCAAAATGTGGACATGAAAACTGTCACTAATGAAGAAACATCAGTGGCTGTCCTAGCTTCATTCAGCAAGAGCCCACAGCGTAGCACTCACCGCATGTCACTGGAGTGGCATTAGTCAACATCCCTTCGCGGATATTAGCTACTCACAAATGGCACCCTTACAAACTCCAGCTACTGCAGCATCTCAACGAGGATGACTCAGATCGGCGCACTGAATTTGCAGAATGGGCAAAACAAAAATTGGAACAGGACCCTCAGTTTACGCAGAAGATTTTGTTCAGTGATGAGGCAAACTTTTATGTGAATGGTGAAGTTAACAAACAAAACCACCGCTATTGGTCTGACACTAACCCACATTGGATAGATCCCTCCAAGACTGTTGGAACAAAAAAATTGATGGTATGGTGTGGTATATGGGGTACAAAGATAGTGGGGCCATTCTTCATCAATGGAAACCTCAAGGCCACTGGATATGTGAAATTGCTAAATGATGATGTGTTTCCTCTTTATGCACTGAAGCTGGCACGTTCCCTGAATTTTTCCAGCAAGATGGTGCACCACCACATTATGGGTGTCAGGTCCGAGCATTCCTAGATGAACAGTTTCCTGGAAAGTGGATTGGTCTTCGTGGGCCAGTTGAATGGCCCCTGGTCTCCGATCTGACCCCTTAGACTTTTATCTTTGGGGTCATCTGAAGGCAATTGTCTATGCTGTGAAGATACGAGATGTGCAGCACCTGAAACTACGGATACTGGAAGCCTGTGCTAGCATTTCTCCTGCGTGTTGCTATCAGTGTGTGAAGAGTGGGAGAAGAGGGTTGCATTGACAATCCAACACAATGGGCAGCACATTGAACACATTTTATAAGTGGTCAGAAACTTGTAAATAACTCATGAAAGAATAAAGTTACGTTAAAACCAAGCACATCAATAAGTTTGATGTGTCACATGACCCTCTTCCTATTGAAAAAATAAAAGTTGGATCCAAAATGGCCGACTTCCAAATGGCCACCATGGTCACCACCCATCTTGAAAAGTTTCCCCCCCTCACATATACTAATGTGCCACAAACAGGAAGTTAATATCACCAACCATTCCCATTTTATTAAGGTGTATCCATATAAATGGCCCACCCTGTAGCTACATTACTAATGCAAGTTACGCTGCTGTTTTTTTAGCTATAGGTCAGGTTTCAAGAAGAAGAAGGAAAGGATTTCAGTTGTACTTTAGCATGGGAGCATCTCAAAACAATAGATACTTAGTGTGCACAGAGAAGTACAAGCAGGCAAAGAGCTTTTGCTCTTCTTTTCAATGGAAGGTTTCTCCTGATCTCACCTTAGGACATCTGCATTATGGTGTGACAGGCGTACTGCTCCAGTCAAACTCCCCACCTGCAACTGTCCCTGAAAAGGGTTGCACCACATATGAGGGAGTTCAGGTGCTTGGCGTCAGAAATGAGAGCCACACAGGTAAGTAGAGATGTGGGGCAATTAATTGGAAGATGGTAAAAATCATGAGAAGTGTTCTTGTGCATTTCTTATGGCACCAAAAACTATTCTGAAGCATATTGCTCTAAGTCCCAGTTTTGGCATTCGGCCCTTATAATGGATGGTAGAAAATGATGAAAACTGTCTAAAAGTGATATAGTTTGTTCTATAGTATCAATTTGTTGTTAAACCTTGTGGCTTATCATCTTATTATACGAATAATACACTACCGTGGCTGTACAGCATAAAGTGCAAAGTACAGTGACTGCAAAGGCGCAACGTGCACTCTTTCTCCGATGTAGAACCCTCGTCATCATCTGAGTTCACCTCTGCTATATAGCACGTCTTTATGTGAAAACGGCAGCATCAGATCAGGGGGAGTGTGAACTTAATTGGTAGAATAAAGCTGAATAAAAAAAACAAAGCTAACGTTTACAAGTATCATAAATTTACACCTCCTGTTACAGACTCAGATCAAATGTGTGTTTTTATTCTAAAATAGTAGAAATATGAGCAGATCACTTCTCAAAATGGAGTTGTTTCGAGTCAAACTCGTGACCCTTTGATTAGCAGTTGGCTGTACTTACCATTACACCACCAAAGCAGTCGTAGAGAGGACGTGTCAATGTCGCACTCTAACGCGGGTTCTTTTTCTGCAGTTATATCTATACTAATAAAAGGCAAAGCCCTCACTGACTGACTGACTGACTGACTCACTGACTCATCACTAATTCTCTAACTTCCCATGTAGGTAGAAAGCTGAAATTTGGCAGGCTTATTCCTTACAGCTTACTTACAAAAGTTAAGCAGGTTTCATTTTGAAATTCCACACATAACGGTCGATAACGGTCGACAATGTCCGCCATGTTGAACTTTCTTATTTATGGCCCCATCGTCACGAAATTTGGTAGGCGGCTTCCCTGCGCTAACCGAAACCGACGTACTTACTTATTTCGATGGTATGACTGTCGGCAGCCATATTGAACTTTCCAACGTCACCAATTTACTGACTTCCCGTGTAGTAGAAGGCTGACCCCATCTTCACGAAATTTGGTAGGTGGCTTCCCTGCGCTAACTAAAACCGATGTACGTACTTGTTTCGGTGGTATGACGCCACTGTCGGCCGCCATATTGAATTTTCAAAACGTCACTAATTCTCCAACTTCCCGTGTAGGTAGAAGGCTGAAATTTGGGAAGCCCATTCCTTACAGCTTACTTACAAAGTTAAGCAGGTTTCATTTCAAATTTACATAACGGTCAACAACGTCCGCCATATTGAACTTTCTTATTCATGGCCCCATCTTCACGAAATTTGGTAGGCGGCTTCCCGCGCTAATCAAACCAATGTACATACTTATTTCAGTGGTATGACACCACTGTCAGCTGCCATATTGAACTTGCAACATCACTAATTCTCCAACTTCCCGTATAGGTAGAAGGCTGAAATTTGGTACTTATTTCGGTGGTATGATGCCACTGTCAGCTGCCATATTGAACTTTTAATGGAAACCGATGTGCGTGCTTATTTTGTTGGTATGACACCACTGTCGGCCGCCATATTGAACTTTCCAACATCACTAATTCTCCAACTTCCTGCGTAGGTAGAAGGCTGAAATTTGGCAGGCCCATTCCTTACAGCTTACTTACAAAAGTTTAGCAGGTTTCATTTTGAAATTCTACGCCAGAACGGTCATAACGGTCAACAACGTCCGCCATATTGAACTTTCTTATTTACGGCCCCATCTTCACAAATTTTGGTAGGTGGCTTCCTGAGCTAACCGAAACCAATGTATGTACTTATTTCGTGGTATGACGCCACTGTCAGCCGCCATATTGAACTTTCCAATGTCACTAATTCTCCAACTTCCCGTGTAGGTAAAGGGGTTAAATTTGGCAGGCTCATTCCTTACAGCTTACTTACAAAAGTTAAGCAGGTTTCATTTTGAAATTCTACGCGTAATGGTCATAACGGTCAACAACGTCCGCCATGTTGAACTTTCTTATTTATGGCCCCATCGTCTCGAATTTGGTAGGCGGCTTCCTGCACTAACGAAACCAATGTACGTACTTATTTCGGTGGTATGATGCCACTGTCAGCCGCCATATTGAACTTTTCAACAGTCTTTGTTACTTATGGGCCCATCTTCAAGAAATTTGGTACATGGATTCCCAACGCTAACGGAATCCTACTTACGTACATATACACTCACCTAAAGGATTATTAGGAACACCATACTAATATGGTGTTTGACCCCCTTTCGCCTTCAGAACTGCCTTAATTCTATGTGGCATTGATTCAACAAGGTGCTGAAAGCATTCTTTAGAAATGTTGCCCATATTGATAGGATAGCATCTTGCAGTTGATGGAGATTTGTGGGATGCACATCCAGGGCACGAAGCTCCTGTTCCACCACATCCCAAAGATGCTCTATTGGGTTGAGATCTGGTGACTGTGGGGGCCATTTTAGTACAGTGAACTCATTGTCATGTTCAAGAAACCAATTTAAAATGATTCGAGCTTTGTGACATGGTGCATTATCCTGCTGGAAGTAGCCATCAGAGGATGGGTACATGGTGGTCATGAAGGGATGGACATGGTCAGAAACAATGCTCAGGTAGCCCGTGGCATTTAAACGATGCCCAATTGGCACTAAGGGGCCTAAAGTGTGCCAAGAAAACATCCCCCACACCATTACACCACCACCACCAGCCTGCACAGTGGTAACAAGGCATGATGGATCCATGTTCTCATTCTGTTTACGCCAAATTCTGACTCTACCATTTGAATGTCTCAACAGAAATCGAGACTCATCAGACCAGGCAACATTTTTCCAGTCTTCAACTGTCCAATTTTGGTGAGCTTGTGCAAATTGTAGCCTCTTTTTCCTATTTGTAGTGGAGATGAGTGGTACCCGGTGGGGTCTTCTGCTGTTGTAGCCCATCCACCTCAAGGTTGTGCGTGTTGTGGCTTCACAAATGCTTTGCTGCATACCTCGGTTGTAACGAGTGGTTATTTCAGTCAAAGTTGCTCTTCTATCAGCTTTAATCAGTCGGCCCATTCTCCTCTCACCTCTAGCATCAACAAGGCATTTTAAGCCCACAGGACTGCCGCATACTGGATGTTTTTCCCTTTTCACACCATTCTTTGTAAACCCTAGAAATGGTTGTGCGTGAAAATCCCAGTAACTGAGCAGATTGTGAAATACTCAGACCGGCCTGTCTGGCACCAACAACCATGCCACGCTCAAAATTGTTTAAATCACCTTTCTTTCCCATTCTGACATTCAGTTTGGAGTTCAGGAGATTGTCTTGACCAGGACCACACCCCTAAATGCATTGAAGCAACTGCCATGTGATTGGTTGATTAGATAATTGCATTAATGAGAAATTGAACAGGTGTTCCTAATAATCCTTTAGGTGAGTGTATACGTCCATAGCCTGCAGCTCGGTCACCGTGTGAGGTGGCTTTGGGTCCTCCATCCCAACGCCTCCCATGTTGTTGGCTGCCTACCTATATATGACCATCTGTCGCTCCGGTCTCTACATTCCCTTCCTTGCTTCGCCACGGGATTCACGTCTCCCTACTGATAACTACAGCTTTTTTGCTTAATCCACAACTTCTCTGCTGTTTTATTGTTTGTTTATTACAATAATAGTTATTGTATAGGTATTTTAGACTTACTTTACATTTCTCAGGTAACCATTTCCTTTATCATTCCAACTCCCATTACCATGTCTATCGAGGTGATCACTATTGATCAAAGAACTGTCACTTATCGAGTGGTTTCCATGCCCGGAGATGGCACCTACCTTTTCCATTCTCTTTGTTACATATTGCACGGCCATATCAGGCTCACTCTTGATATCCGGATGAACATTGTGTCTTATGTATTGAATGACTGGGACAGGTTCAAGGTGTGGACTGATGATGGTACAGGAGATAAATATACTACACAGGAGCACTATAAGAGTGAAATGCTTAAGCCCTTCACCTATGGTTCTGCATGTGAGTTGATGGCTGCTGCTGAATTGTTTGGTTGTCGCTTTCAAGTGTACCGAAATAGCCAAACATTTTACAATTTTTGACAACCGCCAATGCCTCTTAAACATTTTAAATTCACAGGTGATGATTTCAGTATTGGACACTTTGATGTTTATAAATGTTTAAACTCTCAAAAGCTGGATGTGATTTTATCGATGAAACCGGTTGTGTGCTTACAATGGTTGACAGATGCCGAATGTCACTTCAACACAACAAGTCCTGCAAATACTGTCGTAATTGAAACAAACCATAAAACTCAAACCGATTATGACAGCAGCAATCCAAGCTGTCAGATTTGAGACAAGATTACTGTTCACATGGCCAACTGTAAGTTGCATGCTCAAGAGTAAGCTCAGCGCATAGCTTCATCATATTACAACCAGAGAGCCGAAATGACAATGTGGTATACAAAGAGATCCTTAACAAATAATTATTGGCATATTTTTCCTCAGTTTAAAAAGGTTTAATTTTCTTCTTAATAAAAATTTTTATGCAATACTTTGCCGCTGTGAAGCACGGGTATTTTGCTATATATATATATATATATATATATATATATATATATATGACAGCAACACTCATAACAGTGACAAAACAATTACATTGACAATCATGTTACGTTATTTTTAAAATGTTTCCTTTTCTTTTCATAACTTCTTTAACACACTACTGCCGGGTATTTTGCTAGTTCTTGAATAAAAGCACACTTGTTTTGTATACGTGTATCTTTTGTGAAAGTGTTTATTTGATATTTGGACTTTAGGCTTCACACATTATACAGTTCATGTCGACATTTTGTCAATTATTACTAAAACATGAAAAACTTTTCTGCTTTAACGACATGTTTACATAGATTGTTGTAGACACGGAACACACATGAAATGCATGTGTTCTAAATAACAATATACTGTAGTATTTACTCTAGTCTATACAACTCTAAGCAACTGACACGCAGGTAAACAGACTTGAACTGAGAACTTTGTGCGGCAGTGGGGGGATGTGATAGCAGGCTGCTTGCTGCTTATTGACACATTTAAAAGACAAACTACG
The DNA here is from genome assembly GCF_016835505.1 of Polypterus senegalus. Classification (NCBI taxonomy): domain Eukaryota; kingdom Metazoa; phylum Chordata; class Cladistia; order Polypteriformes; family Polypteridae; genus Polypterus; species Polypterus senegalus. Next base: position 109,545,902 of record NC_053167.1, on the reverse strand, counting down.
CTGAAGAAGAGGTGCGAAGGGATTTAAGGTGAGATGTATTTGCAAGTTTTTTTGTAGGCTTTGGTAATTCTAGTGTTAAATCACCTGCAGCTTGCAAACCGTTTGACCTATTGACCTGAAATTTGGTACACATATACTACACTGAAACTCTGCCCTACAGTTTTATATTAAAAAAAAAGAGTTTTGGAATTATTAATCTTTTTATTTCATTTTATTGTAGAATCAACTCTCAGCAGCAGGGTGGCCGTGTGGTACATGCGTACGGGCGCTGTTCTCATCCCTACCACCTTTGCCATCACTTCCCCTACCTCTTCATATTTTAAATCATTGTACACATATACAGGTCAATAAAGGTATGGTCAGGTCAAGTGTATTCAATGCACATTATCGTGCATTCATGCACTTTTATAAATCAAAATTTTGGCTTTTCACAATTGGTGAAAATTTCTGGGGAGGCTAGGATTATAGTGCCAAAATGCTGGGGAGGGCAGGATTCAAAGGGTTGAGGTATTATACTTACAAATTAAAAATGTCATATTTCAATGGGAGGTCTGAAATTTGAAAGTATCCCTTATGAGAAGAATTTAGGAGTCATAGTGGACTCATCACTATCTAACTATCACATTTAGACAGTATTCAGAAACCATTAAGGAGACAAATAGAATGTTAGTTTGTTCAGTACGATTTGTAAAGTACAAAAAAAAGGAGGTGATGCTTAAACTATATAACATGTTGGTGAGGATTCGTTTGAAGTATTGTGTGCAGTTCTGGTCTACTGGCTATATAAAATACACAGCAGCAGTAGAAAAAGTGCAAAGAAGAGCAACTATGCTGACTGTAGAGGATGAGTTTTGACAAACAAATGAAAGAGTTTTCAGTCTAAGAAGACAGAGATTAAGAGATGAGGCTGAAGTTTTTAAAATTTTGAAAGTAATTAGTATGGTGAAAGCAGACTGGTAATTTCCTCAACAAGAACACAAGGGCACAGATGCAAGTGGCTTGTTAGAGAAATTACTCTGCAAATAAAGAATCAACAAGAATCATCAATAGTAATGGAATCCAAGATGGATATCTTTTATTACGACAAGCCTGAAGGAGGCAGCTAAATGCACTTTATCAACCTAAAATAACAAAGCAGCATCTAAAATAATTTGTGTTAATTTACATTTACAATTTACACCAATCAATATTCAGGTAAACGGTATAATCTTACTAAGACTAAGACTGTGCTTTAATATTAGCTAAAGGTTCCAAAATAGTTAAAGAGATTGACACACACACATTTACCTCTAAACAGAAGTTTCTTATTTTTATATTTAAAAAAAAAATATATTGAATTATAATTATCTCATTCTTCCCTTGGTAACAGTTCAGAAATATAAAATTTTTTAAGACTATAATTGTAAGCCCTTCACCTATGGTTCTGCATGTGAGTTGATGGCTGCTGCTGAATTGTTTGGTTGTAAAGCTTTCAAGTGTACGAAATAGCCAAACATTTTACACCTTTGACAACCGCCAATGCCTCTTAAACATTTTAGATTCACAGGTGACGATTTCAGTATTGGACACTTTGATGTTTATGAATGTTTAAACTCTCAAAAGCTGGATGTGATTTTATCGATGAAACCGGTTGTGTGCTTACAATGCTTGACAGATGCCGAATGTCACTTCAACACAACAAGTCCTGCAAATACTGTCGTAATTGAAACAAACCATAAAACTCAAACCGATTATGAAAGCAGCAATCCAAGCTGTCAGATTTGAGACAAGATTACTGTTCACATGGCCAACTGTAAGTTGCATGCTCAAGAGTAAGCTCAGCGCTTAGCTTCATCATATTACAACCAGAGAGCCGAACTGACAATGTGGTATACAAAGAGATCCTTAACAAATAATTATTGCCATATTTTTCCTCAGTTTAAAAGGTTTAATTTTCTTCTTAATAAAATTTTAATGCAATACTTTTGCGCTGTGAAGGGTATTTTACTATATATATATATATATATATATATATATATATATATATATATATACTGTATATATGACAGCAACACTCATAACAGTGACAAAACAATTACATTGACAATCATGTTACGTTATTTTTAAAATGTTTCCTTTTCTTTTCATAACTTCTTTAACACACTACGTATTTTGCTAGTTCTTGAATAAAAGCACACTTGTTTTGTATACGTGTATCTTTTGTGAAAGTGTTTATTTGATATTTGGACTTTAGGCTTCACACATTATACAGTTCATGTCGACATTTTGTCAATTATTACTAAAACATAAAAAACTTTTCTGCTTTAGCGATGTGTTTACATAGATTGTTGTAGACCACGGAACACACATGAAATGCATGTGTTCTAAATAACAATATACTGTAGTATTTACTCTAGTCTATACAACTCTAAGCAAGTGACACGCAGGTAAACAGACTTGAGCTGAGAACTTTGTGCAGCAGTGGGGGATGTGATAGCAGGCTGCTTGCTGCTTATTGACACATTTAAAAGACAAACTACGCTGATGAAGAGGTGCTGTGAAGGGATTTAAGGTGAGATGTATTTGCAAGTTTTTTTGTAGGCTTTGGTAATTCTAGTGTTAAATCACCTGCAGCTTGCAAACCGTTTGACCTATTGACCTGAAATTTGGTACACATATACTACGCTGAAACTCTGCCCTACAGTTTTATATTAAAAAAGAGTTTTGGAATTATTAATCTTTTATTTCATTTTATTGTAGAATCAACTCTCAGCAGCAGGGTGGCGTGTGGTACATGCGTGCGGCGCTTTCTCATCCCTACCACCTTTGCCATCACTTCCCCTACCTCTTCATATCTTAAATCATTGTACACATATACAGGTCAATAAAGGTCAGGGTCAACAGAGTATGGTCAGGTCAAGTGTATTCAATGCACATTATCGTGCATTCATGCACTTTTATAAATCAAAATTTTGGCTTTTCACAATTGGTGAAAATTTCTGGGAGGCTAGGATTATAGTGCGAAAATGCTGGGGAGGCAGGTTCAAAGGGTTGAGGTATTATACTTACAAATTAAAAATGTCATATTTCAATACACAATGGGAGGTCTGAAATTTGAAAGTATCCCTTATGAGAAGAACCTAGGAGTCATAGTGGACTCATCACTATCTAACTATCACATTTAGACAGTATTCAGAAACCATTAAGGAGACAAATAGAATGTTAGTTTGTTCAGTACGATTTGTAAAGTACAAAAAAAAGGAGGTGATGCTTAAACTATATAACATGTGGTGAGGATTCGTTTGAAGTATTGTGTGCAGTTCTGGTCTACTGGCTATATAAAATACACAGCAGCAGTAGAAAAAGTGCAAAGAAGAGCAACTATGCTGATTCTGGGACTGTAGAGGATGAGTTTTGACAAACAAATGAAAGAGTTTTCAGTCTAAGAAGACAGAGATTAAGAGATGAGGCTGAAGTTTTTAAAATTTTGAAAGTAATTAGTATGGTGAAAGCAGACTGGTAATTTCCTCAACAAGAACACAAGGGCACAGATGCAAGTGACTTGTTAGAGAAATTACTCTGCAAATAAAGAATCAACAAGAATCATCAATAGTAATGGAATCCAAGATGGATATCTTTTATTACGACAAGCCTGAAGGAGGCAGCTAAATGCACTTTATCAACCTAAAATAACAAAGCAGCATCTAAAATAATTTGTGTTAATTTACATTTACAATTTACACCAATCAATATTCAGGTAAACGGTATAATCTTACTAAGACACTTGTGCTTTAATATTAGCTAAAGGTTCCAAAATAGTTAAAGAGATTGACACACACACATTTACCTCTAAACAGAAGTTTCTTATTTTTATATTTAAAAAAAAAATATATTGAATTATAATTATCTCATTCTTCCCTTGGTAACAGTTCAGAACATGATAAGGGCAGAATATTATAGTTTAATAAGAAAGACACAACCAGAACACTCATAAATATACAGAGAAAACTAAAACAAAGATGCTCTTTTGGGTTTTCTGCTACACTTTTTAAGGGTAAATATCGCACACATTTTAGGAATTTTTTTTCTGCATTGACACTAAATAAATTACCAAGTAGTGTGGCAGACAGTAGGACTTTAGGGATTTTCAAAAGTAGGTTTTGGTTTTTTTTTTTTGGAGAAATAAAGTGGATAGGATTGATGAACTTTATTGGGCTTAACATGGCCTGTGTTCGTCAATTTTTCTAATGTTCTAAAGGTAAATAAGAGATTTTATGTGTGATAACAACATGATTCAAAACAGCAGCTAAGGTTAAATCTATCTACGGTATCTATGTATCTATTGATTAACTGTAGTAATTTTAAAGTGATTGTCCTTCCATTTGCATTAAAATGCAGCTCTATGAAATATTCATGTTTTTCGCTCAAGCAAGGGAAAGGCAATCTGCTCACAGAGAGATCAGAAGACTCCTGTAGCCGCTTATTATTGTTCAGAATGAATTTAATTGAATCCATGCAGTTACAGTCAAGACAAAGTACCAGTATGAAAACAGATACTTTACGTAGAAAAAGGCAAACAGATTATTCAATGAAACCAAGGCATTAATTTGCCATCTGCTGGAGTTGTTAGCAATTAGTCTGGTATACTAATTGCAGTCATTTTTAAGTTGTCTTCAAGTCTAAAACTTTTCAGGAGGGTGTATTGCACTGGAGTCTATCACATATATTTCCCAGTAAATTTTGCAAAGTCTGATTGTGTGCAGCATTGAATTTTCTGGCACCTTCTGGTGTGCCTGTCACTCTTTCCATTGAAGTTACTGCTTTGGTTTTGGCAGCCAACCATGCCTTCGAGTGTACACTGCTAATGAACTGTAAGGCAATTAATTAAAATAAGCCTCAGCAGAAATGTAGCTCTTGAAATGTTCTTTGTTTCTCTGTGTCAGTCTCATAGGCTGAATAGACAGACAAAAAGCCAGAAAACACGGTCTGGTCTGCCCGAGACGAAGTGATTGACTAGTGAAGTGAGGCGTACTTTTGATTGTTAAATGCCTTATCAGAATGCACGTCTCTTGCTTTTACTTAACTCTGGAGTCTCATGCAGTGCTGCATTCATTCAGTGCTTCCTTAAGCACTCAATGGTGGCCTTTTGTGTGCTGTTCCAACTTCAACTTCTGTCTCTCATCTATCCAACCTTTATCTGTAGGCTGTGTGTTTGTGTCATGCTATAAGGCTGTCATGTGTGAAATCAGTAAAATGCTATGTGGACATGTATGGAAAAAGTGGAATAAATGTACAGTCATATAAATGTACAGTCATGTGAAAAAAATAAGAACATCCCATGGAAACTGTTCACTTTGTCAAAATATTTGAACATGCAAATTATAGATTATGTTTTATGATGGTTGTCTCCATGCTCCTGTTTGCAGATATCATAACCGAGATGAGCTAGGCAAACGAGGACACATACAGTACATACAGCAAGGGGTAGGTACAAAAAAGTGATTAATGCTTTTATTAAAAACAATTCCAAAAACAGTGCTCAAAAAAATAGTGCGGTGCTCCAACTCCAATAAAAATTAAATAATCCTTAACAGCAAGTGATGGTGGAGGTTAAAACAAGTCCAACAAATAATCCTTTAAAAGTGAGGTCAAAATTCCCAGACAGGAAGCTGTCTGTTAAAAATCCTGGTGCGTCCCTTTAAAACTGATGTCTCCTGTGCTTAACCCGCAAAGGGCCTTGCCGCAGAGGAGATGCCTTGCCGACATCCACAGCCAAAAATGCTCCACAGGTCCTGGTCCCTGCTCTTCCATGGCTCCTAGTAGGGAGCAGTGCTGGATCTCATTCTTCTTAGGTCTTCCTGGACTTGCATGGTGAATTGAACCAATGGGTTACTCCAGCTCCCTTATCGCTAAGCTAGTAGCCTTCTCCAGTCCCTGAGTGTCAGCCTCATGCTCCTCTGAAGGGGTCTCCTCCTGGTTGTCTGCCCTCTCTCCCCCTCTCTCTCTCTGTCTCCTGCCTTCTCTCTGCCCCCCTTCTTTCTCTTTCTGCCAATCTTTCATTTCTTCCCCTCTGCTGTGCAGGCTCCTCTTATTTTACCAGCCTAATTGGGCACAGGTGCAATGAGCTGCTTCTTCCGCGGCACCATTGAGGCACCTGACTGACCTGCCTGCCTCTGCTCGTGTGTGAGGTGATTTCAGCCAGCACCTCAGTTAACCATGGAGCGAAATGCACGCACACACAGCTACGCTTGACTGGAGCCTCTGCTCACAGAGAGATTACTTCTTGAAAAGTTGAAAATACACACAAGAAAAATTAACCTTTTCAATTACTTACTCTGCAAAAATATCAATATACTGTACTGTATTTAATGATCTACTGCGGAAGAAGTCCGCTACTGGCCTCAGAAGCTTGTTTTCCCCCCCTTTAGGTTCTTGTAGGTGGTTTGCCTAACTGCCAACTCGTCTCTGACATTGAGTCTAAAGTTTTTGATCACTCCTCCATTCGAATTTCCTTCAGTTTCAAGATGTTTGTGTGTTTTCCTGCATGTTCTACCCATTTCCAATCCCCCACAACATTTCAATGTATTTCAAATCAGGCCAGTGTACGATTCTTTGGTGAATTTGCTAGTGTGCTTGGATCATTATTGTGTTGAAAGGTTCATTTTCAGTTCAGCTTCAACTTTTGAAGTGCACTTGATATTGTAACAAATCGGACCAGATATGCGGGTTGATCACTATTGCTCACCTTCCTAAACTGAAAGATCACAATTATATAAGGATAATCCAATATCACCCACAAAGCACCCCTTCCTAAGTCTCTCCTTAACCTGTTAAATTCTTGTAATGTGTATGTATGTATAAATATTAAAAACACAGTGTTACAGTACAAATTTGGCAAGGCCAGGAAAATTAATTATACACAAAAAGATGGAAACAACAAGGATTAATGACACTCCAATCACAACACAAAATAGCCCTGACAATGCAAATAATAATTTGTATAGTGAATTACACACCCAGGCCCCTCCCGAAGTTTACACCATAGCCAAAGTTTGAACAGACGTATTTTACTGGGTGGAAGAAGCTGGTCAATGAATGAATCCAAATTCTTAAATGTAAAATGTTTCTACAGTCAAGATGTTCACTCGATGTAATAAGGGCAATGCAGACTTCAAGGAAGTATCACTCCTGGTGATGATTTCTCATTTTCACTTATCTTGACAGTTACTCGTAGCAGTAGCTCCTTAAGCTGGCCAAACGGTTGCTGATCGGTTTAGGTAGAGTGCAACTTTTTTTCCTCCCATTACAGTTCTTCCTTCCTCATTTTAAAAAGCAGTTTACTTTATGTGAATCACATCCAGGTGGTTCATTGTGTTATGGGTGCAGCAATGAACGATCAGTGCCTGCTCCCAACATCCAACAGATCTCTGAAATTGGGTGTACAAGCTGACATTTTGCCTTCAGGGGTGGCTTTGTCAGTCATCAGTCTACTTCAAAATGGCTTGTACAGACTGTCTTCTTTACCCAATATAAACAGATAACAACAACAGCAACAATTATTTCTATAGCACATTTTCATACAGACGGTGTAGCTCAAAGTGCTTTACAAGATGAAGAAAGAATAAAGACAAATTAAAAGCAAAAAAAACAAACAAAAATACTCCAGACAGCTGGTGATAAAAAAACAAAATCTGCAGGAGTCCTGAGGCCACGAGATCACCCAGCCCGCACTGGGCATTCTACCTAACATAAATGATCTCAATCAGTCCTCATGGTTTTCAGGCTTCACATGGATGAATTAGATGATGATAGTCATGTGGACATCTGGCCTTCAATCCCCAATGTAGGGACTGCATGGTGCCTTGAGCAGGTGGTGGTGGTGCAGATCGCCTCCACAGAAAACCGGAAAAAAGAACTGAAGAGAAAGTAGAGGTTAGTACGGATTAGAGCTATAACAAAATGATAATTAAAGGCATATAAAGAATATCAGGGTTACACTAAAAGGAAGCTATAATTAAAAGTCATGTTATAGTAATGCGTTTTAGCAGTTTTAAAGTGCTCCACTGTACTAGCTCTGCTAATTTCTATCGGCCAGCTATTCCAGATTTGCATAACAGCAGAAGGTCAGCCTCACCACTTCTTTTAAGTTTAGCTCTTAGAATTATAAGCAGACACTCAATTGAAGATCTAAGGTTACGATTTGGAGTGTAAGGTGAAAGACATTCGAAATATAAGTTGGAGCAGATTATTTAAGGCTTTGTAAAGCCCTTACGCAGTATTTTAAGGTCAATTCTAAATGACACAGGTAACCAGTGTAGTGACATCAAAACTTGAGAAATGTGTTCGGGTTTTCTTTTCCTAATTAGGATTCTAGCAGCTGCATTCTGCACTTGTTGCACTCCGCTCCCACCTTCTCCTGGTATCGAACTGCAGAGGGTCGAGGGCGTGGCGGACCTGTGGCCTCAGGTGGTGAAGCAGCAGCCGCTCCATGGTCTTCATCACATGTGACGTCAGAGCAACAGGCCGGATGTCAATCAGCTCACTAGGACATGATACCTTTGGGACTGGGGTGATACAAGATGTTTTCCAAAGCCTCAGGACTCTCCCCTGTTCCAGGCTCAGGTTGAAGATGCGCTGTAGAGGACTCCCAGTTCCAACGCACAGGCCTTCAGCAGTTGTGGCGATACACCATTTGGACCCACTGCTTTGCTGGCACGAAGTCTCCTCAGCTTTCTGCTCACATGTGCTGCTGTAATTGTGGGTGGGGATGTCTCACCTATGCTGGTATCAGCAGAAGGATGGTTGGAGGATGAAGTACTCTAAGGTGAAAGTGGGTTAGGGTGGTCAAACCTGTTAAAGTTGTTCATCTGGTTTGCTCTCTCCACTTCTCTCTCAATGGTGGTACCCCACTTCGAGCTGCAGCCAGTGATGATCTTCATCCCATCCCACACTTCCTTCATGTTGTTATTCTGCAATTTCTGCCCCAGCTTTCTCCTGTACTGCTCCTTCGCCGCCCTGAGCTGGACTCGGAGTTCTTTCTGCATGCATTTGAGCTCATGCTGATCACCGCCTTTAAAAGCCCTTTTCTTCTGGTTCAAAAGGCCCTTGATGTCACTTGTAATCCATGGCTTGTTGTTAGCATAGCAGCGTACTGTTCTTACTGGAATTACAATGTCCATACAGAAGTTGATGCAATCAGTTGTGTAGTCAACAGTCTTTTCAATTTTCTCACCAAGTGACCCCAGCAGTATATCCCAGTCTGTAGTTCCAAAGCAGTCTCTCAGAGCCTGCTCTGCCTCAGGGACCACTTCCTGAATGATCATGCAGTTGTAGGTAGCGCCTTCACTCTTGGTTTGTAGTGAGGCTGAAGCAGGACCAGGTTATGATCTGCTTTCCCAAGCACAGGCAGCGGGGTGGTGCTGTATGCGTCTTTAACGTTTGCATACAGTAGGTCGATAGTCCTATTTCCCCTGGTGCTACAGTCCAAATACTGGAAGAAGGCAGATAATGTTTTATCCAGCGTTACATGGTTAAAGTCTCCAGCGATTAGCACAAGAGCCTCAGGGTGCTGCATTTGTAACTTAGCAACTGCGGAATGGATGATGTCACTCGCTATCTCCGCATTCGCTCGAGGGGGGATGTAAACAATAACAACAAATGACGTGTCCAAACTCTCTGGGTAAGTAATAGGGACACAGACTTATGGCCAACAGTTCGATGTCCCTGCTGCAACTGGATATTTTAACGTTTACATGTCCTGAGTTGCACCACTTTGTATTCACATAGAGAGCGAGTCCCCCTCCTTTCCGCTTCCCACAGGTATTTGCATCTGTGTCCGCTCTAACTGTGCTAAACCCGGGTAGCTCCACGTTAGCATCTGGGATGGTAGTTGTTAGCCAAGTTTCACTAAACCACAGCAAGCTGTATTCTCTGTAGGTTCTGACATTTTTCACCAGCACAGCCAGTTCGTCGATCTTATTTGGTAGTGAGTTCACATTTCCAAAGATCACAGAAGGCACCGACGGTTTATAATGCCATTTTCTCGCAAGCTGTAGGTTCTAGCTGATTTTTGTTACAGTGGAATGATAGATTTCAAACTATTTGGCAATCTTTTTAAATCTTTTCTTTCTGAGGGCCCTAGAGAGCTCTTTTGATCTAGGCATGATGACACCACTCACGTCAAAAGCAAACAGAACAACAGACTCTCAGTATATGTGGTTTAAATAAGACAGGGTCCACCTTTATACTCCCATAGGAGGTTCTAATTGTTGGCATCTAATCTGGAACACCTGATTCTGACTTACTGTTGATAAATACCTGTATAAGAGTGCACTTACTTTTTCCACGTGACAAACCTTTATTTTTTTTATTCATTTAGATTATGAGACTGAATACACTTTGTCAGTTTTATGTGTCATCTGTTCAAGTATATCACCATTATCTGTAGGGACTATTTGATTGAAGATATTTCAAATACATTGAAAAAGTCAACAGTCTCCATAGGGTGTACGAACGTTTTCACATGATTGTAGGTAACAAAAATATATAGAAACAATTTTAAAATTCTTATAAAGCATCATTATTTTATTTAGAAGTTATGCTAAAAAAAAAAACATTCATCAATTTCAAATGGGTCAACATGTGAAGTGAATGAACATTTACATTGAGAACTGAGACAAACAAAGGGCTTTATAAATTAGACTCCGAACACAAGGCAGCCATTCCTCATTTTTCTGCCATACTTCATCACAGAAGTATTTTTCTATGTCAGTCACAATACATTATTTTCACGTCCACTTTCTGTTTTAGAAATACATTATAGTAAAAGACATTCTTTATAAATGACTATCAAAGTCTACACTTTGTCTTAATAGACACTGAATGAAACTGTGGTTATGTAAAAGGAAATAGAAATAGATATCAACAGCAAAACTAGCCAAACATCATAGATCTGTTTTGCTTTTGTTATTTCTTAATGTTTGAAGAAATGTTCCTTTTTCTTTTGTGAAAGAGGAGAAGACAAAAACAAAAAGTTTTGGGGTAACACTGCAACCCTGTATATTATAAAGCTAAAATCTTTTTAGGCTTTTCAGCAAAAAATGAATGTCTCTAACAACACAAGTCTTAGATTAGACTGACTAAGATGCTGACACTGCTGTTTTAGCATGGGCCAGGCAGGAAGGGGTCGGTCCAAGGGCAATGACACCGGAAGTGACGTCAGAGGTGTTTGAGATGTCAATCATCCGGGACCTCATGCATAACGCCTAATGCATAATGTAGAATTTGTACTATAACATGACGCAAGCACAAAAGCCGAAATGTGCTTATGCACAGGAAAATCCAGATGCAGGAATCTGTGCGTTGGCCAACTTCCGTGTTCTTCCCCTACATAAATCCCGGTCAGCGTGAAAAGTAACGCCGTGCACTTTCTCGATGCTGTCTCGCCCCAACTCCTACCAGAATTACGCCTTTTTGAATATACAAATTAACATAAACAGCCCTTAAGCTCAGCATTCTGTGAAAAGACAATGGAAAAAGCACAGGGGAAAATATAAGAATTTCAGCAAATACCAAGTGGAGGCAAAGGAAAAACATACTATTTGTTGATTTAAACAGTGGTATAATCAACAAAAGGAAGATGATCGAGTGACATAGCGTGTCGGAGAAACTCGAAAGCACAGTTCACAAAGTCGCACAGTGCCAAAATAAATAAGAAGTCACATAGTCAAAGTCACAATGAAAAGGTGAATTGTAGCCCACCGTCTGAGTGTCATATGAAAGCTTATTAGGGTACAGACAAAAAAAAATAGGCACACAGTGGGAAAAAAATCACGAAATGTCAACTTTAATCTTGAAATTTCCACTTTAATCACGTAGTTTATTTTGTCATTAAAGTAGAACATCATAAACTTCATCTTAAAATCATTTAATTTACTAGTTTCTCAAATCCCATCGTAACTAAAGTAGCACGTTAAATGCTTTGTTTTGTATTTGATCTTCTATGTGCTCTAAGTGTGTAAATCACTACATGCTTCCGTTCTTTCTCTTTCTTCGACAGGATCCATTACATTCGTGATATTACAGCTCTCTTAATAATTAAAATACTGAGATGTATATGTGATATTATTTTCATGATGATTGGAATGAAAGCATGTTATTAAACATGGGAACACGATGGCACTGTGATTGTTCATGTCCCACACAAGATGCTTGCTGCCACATGCGCAACCTTCGATGAAATAATTTATTGCAGCAGTACTGTATCTTTCAAACGTACTAACCTCCAATTCCTGTCATGACTTTTCTTTCCCCAAATACCCAATCGTACACAGAATCAGCTCTGTAATAGACATTAAGCCATCAGTAAGCTTACAACGACGATTCTTCAAAACTTTTAAGGAACATTGAAATATCTTCAAAGTACGTGTTTAATTATTCTATCCTTCTGTCCTTCCAGTGTCACGCTATCCTCAGAAAATATACAGCACGAGGCAGGAACAATATGTGAACTTGCTAGCGCTGCGGCACCGTGTCCTCACATGTTTAATTATTAACAATACAGATTATTTAAATGAAGTTAAAGTTTTATCTGTATAATATAATCAACATATTTTGCTGCATTTCATCTTAAAAATGATATCGTCATCATATGTAAATACGCGCTTTATAAAGTGGCTCAGGTTGTGCGATATTATAACTGTAGTGCAAGTTTACAGTGGGGTGATTGTACTTATAAGTACAAACAGTTCTACAAGGAGCAATTGATTGAGTGCGTTTATAGTTCTTGGGATGAAACTGTTTCTGAACCGCAAGGTCCATACAGGAAAGGCTTTGAAACGTTTTGCTGTGGCTGAGGCAGCGTGTGCTTGAAGCTGTATACTGATAATTCTCTTTCTGATCGGCTGCTGCTGTGATTCCCCACTCAGATACAGTGATATAAACACTCCGAGTGGTGCAGTGAGAGTAATATGGAAAAAGATGATCTGCTGTGCCAATACTTAAAGGGAGCAGCTGAAAGAAGAAGAAGAAGAAGGTGCAGTGAGAGTAACAACGCTAAAGCAGTTATGGTATTTGGAATACTATAGCTATTCCCTGGACCATTATATTGTTACAAGTTAATTACAATCAGATGCATTACACTAATAAAAAATATGCGGTTAGTTTCAGTGTATTTATAAAGCTGCTTCAAGGAAAAGAGAGAATAACAACACAGGAACAGTAGCACTGCTTGACGCTGGGTGCCACCAGTCTGCAAAGCCGAGTGGAGAACTTGCGTACGACAGGGTATGAGGTACCGTGGAAAAGTGCGTGGCTTTACGCCAAGTGTAGGTTTTATATATCGTGATTTGAATGTGGAAACGTTCTTACACAACATTTCTGTGCATACGCACTTTATACATGAGGCCCCCGGTCTGTAGAAAAAGAAAGAGAAGAGTCGTTAGTACACAGTGCCATCTTGTGGCTCGCCGAAGAATTACCACCACCTATAAGCTGTCCCCTTGGTGTACGTGTGCATGACACTTTTTAAATCCTTCTGCTTTAGAATCACAACCTTGAAAGTTCACTTTGGCCCTGGGTCTTTTAAATCCCTTAATGTTCCATTACTTGCTGTGTGATGCCCTTTGTTTAAGGTTCCTTAATTGTGAGCTACTGAACCCAAATATGAACAATCCACTAGTATGGATTATACATTCTGACCTTTCAAAACCTGACGTGCTGCCCTTTCAATGCATTACCATTCATTCCACTGATTTAACTTATCATTTACAGATTAGCCATTAAGAGCTGACAGCATTTCAGTTCCGTCAGGAAACGTAAGCCCTGCTTTTCATTTGCTAACGTATGTTTAAGCTGGTAGATACCACAAGCATTGTTTACTCACTCTATTGTTGGTGTATCATAGAAGTAAGTTACTGAGTCGCATTTTAACTGCTTTTTATTTGGAACAATTTTTATTTGTATTATGTATAGTTTTGAAAATGATACAAGTAATGCATACAAGTGATAAAGAATTATATGTAATGTGTACATATAAATTTATTTTACTATTATAATTTATCAATGATGTTATAATCAATACTGTTTCTGTTTTTTTCTTGTTTTTAAACTCAGTTTTCAAGTTAATTGTTCCAGGTATTGTGGTGCATATGAATAGCAGCTTGTAACGCAGATATGTTTACAAGTTGAAGTATTGCTTTTCTTTTCTTTTCCTTCATATTTATCTTAACTTACCTTTGTGTGGACAGAGTCAGCAGCATGTTCTGTTGCACTGGGGCCACCAGCTCAAACCTTGCCTGGTTCATGGGTAAATAGCACCTATTTTAACCTCCTTGGCGTTAACCCTGAGTGTGACATATACTTGGAATTCTATATCAGACTTGGGGTGACATGTAATGATCTGCTTTACAGTGTTGAGCCGGAATAACTCTCAGGACAGTATTCTGCTGCCACAAATCATGAATGTGCTCTGCCACTTTAAGGTAACTCTATAGTAATTTATCAATATTCATGAGTGGGGCAGAGCCGTCAACCAAAAACACAATGGCAAATGAAAAGCCGCAAAGCAGTTTTAGAAAAAACTGAAAATGAAACATTGCTTGAATCGAGTGATGACGATGTGAATTGTTCATCAGATGTTGACACGGACTGTGAAACTGACACATATCTAGTAGATTCCAACCTGCCAAGTTTCAGTGGTATATTCATGTTTGTTGTTGGCTTCATACCACTGCTGACAACCCTGAAACTCCTCATTGCCGATTTACGGGTAAACGTAAAGACGTCTGTTGATCACGATTATCTGGACTGTTTATGATTTGTTGCTGGTGGAGAAAAAAATTGTTGAAATTAACCACTATGCTAAGCAGTGTCCAAAATTTCACATTAAACCATTTACTTGCCGCATTCAGTTGCTGCCAGCCTGCTGATGCAGATTACATCTGGGTGTTTTTCCATATTCTAATACTGCAAGGCATAACAACAACATTTATTTATATAGCACATTTTCATACAAAAACATGTAGCTCAAAGGCATAGTGGGTAAACCAGTCCAGAGATGGTACTGGTCCACAAACCGGTTGTTACAGACATGCATTTTTGGTGAACCTATGAGTGAGTGTCCTTATTAACTCATTATGAAATACCTGCATTTCACTAATAACGATGACTAAGATAAAATCAATCACCCAGCACTGAAACTGTACAAACTGTGGGACGTATATCGGGCGATCATCAAAAATATACAAAAGGTGTAAGTTCCATAAGTGACATTGAAATAAGTGTCATGAGTTACAAGGGAAGGCTGTCGTGGATTCAGTACATTGCATCCAAATGGGAACGATTCGGTATCAAGTTCTACAAGCTATTTGAAGAAAACTCTGGGATATTACAAGAAATCTTTTGACATCTGCTCAAACAGTGCCTTAGTGCATTTGGTGACTGTTTCAAAGCATGTCACACAAAGCACGTATATAAAATCTGCATCAGTACAGCAATGGACACTGGACATACCTTTCATACTGCCATTTGTGTTAAGGTTTTGGTATTTACATATTTCTGTTACACATAACATTTTTTGTTGTGGAAAAAAATTCAATGTGTTTGGTTCATTTTTCCTTAGATACAGTAAATATAACACTAAGGAGGCTACATGCACACCAAAGCAGGCATGTCTGTCTGTCTGTCTATCAGGGTAACCAAATTTAGATTTTTAAACTTTAGGCCCATGTGGAGGGATTTAATCAAAATCTGGTACATGCCTTCATATACAATATATCGTTTCTAATCAAACAATTTGATCAAATAAATGGATAAGTTTATATTCAACTACTTGGTAAACATTTTAAGGACTTTCAAAGTTACTTGTTTCTCTTCCATAAATGGCAATAAAAGAAAAACACAAAAACATATTTTAATATTAATTTTTTCAGTACAATGAACAACTTAACATCTGAAGTAGAAACAAAGACAGTTATATGCATCATAGCTAATGAGACATCCTCATTGGCTTTAAAAATGATTAGTTATAATACAACATTTTAAAACAATGAATTGTAGCTCTGCCTAGTCCTGCTTGCTGTGTGCTTTTCTTACTAACCACAAAAATGGTAGCATTAGAAAACAGAAATATGAAAACAGGAGGTTGTCACACACGTGTGCATGAGAAACAGCTGAAGGGCCTAAACACTAGTAATTCTACGCCAGGCCAGGGGGTGGCCTGTACTGACTATCTCTCTCAGTCCCTTGCAGACCTTTCCCGGGAAATCCCACCTATTGCCTGCCCCAAGGATGACATCACTTCCGGGCACGAGGACGCCACTCCAGGTTCCAGCACAGATGATGTCATTTCCCTTCCAGACCTTTAAAACTGCCATCTTGCCTCAGTACAGGCAGTTCTGTTCTGGACTCTGAACTAAGCAAATCGTGCTACTAAAAACCAAGTTTTGCAACCGATAAAATTATACGGGTGGCTGCCCCAACTCTTTATGATGTCTCCGACTCATTCTTGTTACAGTCGCGTAGTCGGCAGGATGAGACCTTTCCAGAAGAAACCGGGAAGGAACCATGGATATACTCAGGTAGGAGAGTAACGGGGCCGTGTTTCCGGGTAGGGGGCGCGCTCAGAGGTCTGGAGCAACATAGTGCAGGCTTCGCTCCCACCAAGAGAAAACGAGCCCCTAGTCCTACACAGGGAGAATGTGGAGGAGACCCACCGACGTGGACTGGTTCCTGGGGGGAAAACAAAAAGGGCTTATTATGTTCTCTCAGAGGAGAGGACTGAGCCATCTGTTGGGACCATGGTCCCAGAAACATACAGGCTATTCCCAGACCAGCAGGTAAAGGACTTACAAAATTGGGAATATGATCCGGAGAGATCAATCCGGGAGCAAGCTTATGCTCTCTGGGAAATAGTGGCTCAATGGCTGAAGCCATTTGAATTAAATACCCTACAAATTGTGCAGCAGGTGGCCTGCTTTATTCTAATTAAAGGTCTTCCCACTAATTTTGCCCAGCTGGTCTGGGGAGACTTTCATTCCATGGACTAATTATTAACACAAGTTAGAACAACTAAGCCAGCCTCACAATCTGTGAGAGCAGAACGGTCCTCTAGTGGACTCCGTAGGGATTATGTTCCACCATATAAGTCCCTTCCATATAAGCTGAAGCCTGTCCCGATGTCCTCGGGACACAGGGTGGGCCGTTCGTGCAGGAGCGCGGAAGAATGCGGGTAGAAGGGGGGAGGATGGTTATGTGCACTTTCAAACCCCCTGGCTACTTACTCATACGATAGTAGTAATTGCGAATGGATTTCGAGTTACAGTCCTTCTAGGCTCCTGCAGCAACATCTCCATTGTTGATTGCTGTTACGTACTACCACGACAGTGGACAAGAAAAAAGACCAGTAGATGCTGCATACATGGGGAAACACGGATATATAAAACCGCCCTCTGTGTTATAAGCTATGAAAGATTAGCAAAAAAGTTCTCCTTAGAGGTCCACCCACACCCACCTTCTCCTGTGATCCTAGGGTGGGACTGGTCTGACAGTAAATGCGGAGTGCTGATAACTACTTCCTTTATCCCTGTAGGCCTAGTCATGGAAGGGGCTAACGCAACTCAGGCTGTTTCCACGGCGTGTAACCAGCCAGAGGAGAGAGTTACAGAGGGCTGCAAGGAGGATGGGGAGGCTCCTGGGATGTCGCACTTAAACATGTCATCAACCCGGGCCTCGATGAGTCGGGAGGACTCCCCACCCCTTGAGGTCAGACCGGACCCTCTCTCCAAAATGCACTTCCAATTCAAACACCGGCATGTTTCAGAAGGGAGCAATGGAATGACGACTCCCTGAAGTTTGAAAAAAATGCAGTTGTGCTTGTCAATGGTCAACTCACTCATCAGCCCTTGCCACGCGGGCCCCACTTTGTACTAGAATTACTAGCGTTTAGGCCCTTCAGCTGTTTCCCATGCGCACATGTGTGACAAGGTGTAAACAAAATAACATCTTGTATATAAACATCTACGTGTGTGTGTCTGTCTGTCTGGCCCGGAAGTGAGAGGTGGAGTTGGGGTAAGGGCTGCACCTCTGAGGATACGCAAGCGAGGCCAGCACATCGGCAAAATGAAACCTTTGAAGAAAGAGTCACTCGCTTCGCCGCTAATACACAAGCAAGGTGAGCACATTGGCAAAACAAAACCTCCAAAGAAAGTCAAAGTTACTTAGCTGCTAATACACAAGCAAGGCGTGCATGTCTGCAACATAAAACATCCTAGGAGAGAGATGCCCAGAGTAGTTCCTTTCAATTACCTGACATCGCTACATTTCAATTTTCTTTTTCTGATGATTTCAGTAGTTTACAGGACCCTGGGCTTACACAGCTTGTTAAAATATTAATATGTAAAAACAATATTGACTAACCTTCATAAAGGATTAACTGATAACAACTAAGTATTGACAGATTGTAATAAAATATTGAAAAATAGATATCAGATTTTGACTGAATATGGTAAACGATTAACTGATAGAAATATAGTTAACTGTTGACATTAAGAATTAATCCATAATAATAAACTTGGAGGCATAAGAATGGAGTATTGCTCAATGACAATAAATTATTGAGAATTTAAAATAAGTTCAAAATGGCTCTTTCAGAGATATTTACTTGGACCATGTATAAAATGCCATATACCGTACATCATCAATAGCATTGACTTCCTTTTGTTGTGAATCTTTTTATTTTTAGGTTTAGTGTGTCATTTTGTGTTTTTTTTATGCTTGCTTATGTTTATATTTGGGACACAGATGCATTGCTGGTGCCATTTCAGTGAGGTCGTATTTCACTTTGGCAGCCATCTTTGTTACAGCTTGATTGACAGATATTGGACATGTAACCTCAACCTTGGGATCGCTGCCATCATATATAAAGATTGCAACATAGCCTGTAATTATCCTAGTTTTGAGATTTTTCAAGACAAATTTTTGCTGTGTGTACGTGCGTGTGTGAGTATGTGTGCACTTTGATTGAGATTTCTTCTTGATTAGTTTGGTTGCTGAATTCTGCTCAGGTTTTTGACTTTGATTCTTTCTTTGCTCCAGTAAAGTCTTTGTTTGCTGATCTTGTTATCTTTGAAGGTTTTCACCTCTGCCTGTCCTTGACTATAAGCCTGTTTAGTCCTTTTAATCAAACTATTATCTTGACACAGACTCTGTCTATTCCTGACACTTTCGGATATTTTAAAATTTTACAGACTTAGATTTAGGAACAAATTTTCCAAAGCATTCCCATGCAGGTATCTCATCTAACTGCTTACCTCACCGTAACCTCTTGACCCCTGTGATCACAATTCTTGCCATCTCATTTATCTCCACCAGTTTTTGAGGAGACATGATCGTTCGTAAAGCTTGAGGTATGTTTTACATCTTAAATGTGAAATTCCTGCATTCGGTTATTTTAGAGCTGTCTCTTCTTTCCCTCTTGTATTGATGCTGACCATGTATGTTACTCATCATCGACTCCTCTGTACAATCAGTTCATTGTTTTATGACTTGGTACCAGTAGGTGCCCTTCACAGACTCACACCCCTTTATTATCTATCTATCTATAGATATTTAGTATATGTATATATGCTAAAGGGTGCGTCTGTTTGTCATGTTTGAACCTTGATTTTGGTGTTAATTAAAAGTTTAGTGAAGCAAAAATATGGCTGTTGGTAACTTCCACAAAGTTATTGGGGTCTGCATCTTTCTTATGGCAAACTGCATAGGCAAACTGATCAAGAGGGTGGTGTGCTAAAAAGAAAAAGAAGAACAGCAACTGCCGAGTGTGAAGCGAGTTGCTGAAGCCAATTGCATGATTAGAAGAAAAAAATGACAGCGTCAAGCACAGCAATCTGCTGGTACTTGCCAACTAAGAGTGCTGGAGCCTTGATCTTGGGAGGACCAGAGGTCTGTGTGTTTCTGTTGTTAATGGAGTCGTTTTCTGTTAAAAGTATTTTTGTGTGCTTTAGTGTATTGTTTTTGGAAGTCAACATGGAGTCGTATTTTTTTCTTTTTCTGATTGCTCCACCTCATATCACAAAGACAAACTATTTAGGTTAAGCCATATGGAAATTTGAGTTGGGTGTGTGTGTGTGTTTGTGCATGCAGGTAAATGCACCCTTCTGAGGACCGTTGTCCCAAGCTGGTTTGTTTCCTGCCTTGTCCGGATGCTGTGGCCCCCAGTGACTGGTTAAAGCAGGTTGAAAAGTGACATAAATGGATGCATGATACATTGGACAAAGGCATGTCCTCCATGTTTTTGTTTCCTGCTACAGTTGACTAGCCATGTCTATCTGGGCTTTCTTTTTCTTTAGCTTTAGTCTCTTAAAAATGCTGACTGCTTGATGCCTATTGCCATTGTTCTGGGCTACCAAACTCCCTCAATACTCTCCACAACGTACAGCATCTTCCTCTTCCTTTTGCTTAGTTTTGACTATAGAGCAGCGTGGGAATTATGGCTTGTCTACCCTGGCCGTGAAGTGCTTGACACTTGAGGGATGATTTGCGCGGACAGAGAACCACCAGCTTCACTCAACACATCGACACTCTGCCTGTAGCTTACAAATGAGCCACGAGACTGACTGCGGACGTGACGGATTTGTGGAGAGCGGCACACACACTCTGAAGTATGCACACACACTGAGGCGGCTGCTTCCCTCTGTTGTGAGTGGAAGTGGCTCCTTTCTGTCAGGGCACTTGAAAATAACAAGATAAATACAGCTGCTGTGGAAATCACTGATAGCTCCATTTTATTTGTTAGTGCATTACATTGACATGTAAATGTGGCTCTGTAATGCACACTTAAATGGATTGCACTCAGCCTGCTACTTGAATATGGAGGAGCATGCCAGCAACCTTTAAAATTCATTTTAAAGGACCATCAACCTGAAGAAATTATCTTTTTTTTTCTTCTCTAAATGAGTCAGCTTGGCTGGTAGCATAAAGTGAGCTATTTTCAGCCAAAATGCACACTACGATTATCAATGTATTTTAAATTGAGCTCAGGATGGGGGTACAGTTCTTATGCACTGAACCAGCCTTTGTATATGCGTCCATTCAGTCATCCATTTTCTGAGCCAGTCTTTATCATTAAAAGGTTGTGGGCAACCAATGCTAATCTAAATAGCACCAGATGCAAAGCAGAGGACATCCCGGATGGAATGCATGCCTATCACAAAGAATCCTCATGGACACACTCACCCTCAAGCATAACATGCCAGGACGTTGCCCAAAAAACAACAATGACCAGCCAATAATTGAACCCATGTCTGTGGAGTGATAAGATGGCAGCCCTAACCACTGTGCCACTCATTAAGACATACTGCTCACTTCACTCGCCAACAACCCCACATCTCCCCCTCCCCGTCCTGCGCTATGCGCCAGCCACTTCGTGTCTCTGCTGCTTTACCTTCAGGAGTTCCTTTAATTTTGTGGTATTCTTTTTGCCATCTACACTTACAGGCCTTCCAGAGCCTGCTACAGAGAAGCACCCCTACAGCATGCTGCTGCCTCCGCCATGCTTCATTGAGAGGATGGTGTACTTTTGATAATGTGCAGCGTTTAGCTTATGCCAAACATGAGGTTTAGTCTGATGTCCAACCAACTCAATTTCAGTCTCATCACTCCATAAAACCTTTTTCCAGCTGACTCAGAGTCTCCCAAGTGACTCCTGGCAAACTCTAGCTGAGATGTCATGTCTGTATTTTTCTATCAGTGTCTTTCCCTTTGCCACTCTCCCATAAAGATGTGATGGATGAAGCACTCCGGCAACAACAACAACATTTACATCTCTAGCACATTTTCATACACAGGACGTGAAATAATTAAAAGAAAATGAAATTGGATAATGGATGGATGGATGGATGGATGGAAACAAATTCAAATTAGATAAGAATAATAATGAATGAATAACAAACAAAAAATCAATATGCACACATTAAATACATATATAATTAGTAGAAAAGTAGAGTCCTCATCAATAGATTCATTTTTAGGTCATTAAAGAGGAGTCTGAGAGTTGTCATCTACATTGTCTCCCCAATCTTATTCACGGTAGCTTGTAACTCCTTCTAAGTTCTCAGAGGTCTCTTGATGGCATCCCTTACTAGTCTTCTTCTTTCTGTTTTTCAGTTTTTGTGGACGACATGCTCTCAGCAGATTTACAGCTGTGCCACACTCTCTCCATTTCTTAATGATTTATTGATGGAACTAGATATTTAGTGACTTTGATATTTTCTTATCTCTATCCTATGACTTGCACTTTTTACGGAGTTGCTTAGAGTGTTCTTTTGTCTTCATTGTGTAGGTTAGCCCACCATACTGACCTACCACACCTTGGGAATCCCAAATAAGGTGCATTTAGACTACAATCAGTTGAAACTCCAGACAGGTGAACTAACTCTGTGACTTCTAAAACCAAATGGCTGCACCCATGCTGATCAGTGTCAAAATGTCACATTTAATCCATAGTGATTCATTGCTGCATAACAATTAAGTGTAAAAGACTTCTAAAATGGTAAATGCTTTTCATAGACACCATCTTTTAAAGAAATAAAAATTCTGCAGGATCATTCAAACCCATCAAATGGCGGCGTTCAAGAATTTAAGTGACATGCGGGTAAGGAAACTAAGCTGCCCAGCAACTCCAACTTGTGGTTAATCCTTAAATGGGCCTGTAGGACCTCTGGCATCCTTTCAAGGCATCATATGGCTAACACGGTACAACACTCTAGTACTATTGAGTGGCCAGAAAGCTTTAACAAGTAGGGGATCCATGTACACATCATGGCTGGCATATAGGAGTGAGTAGTTTTGGCAATATCAATGATGTTTAAATAACTATCATCTGGCTGTGGAAGAAATTGACATCTTAATTAAAGAATGAAACTTATCCTCTAACAGGACAAATCTGATAAAAACCCTTTAGTGAGTAATCAGGCAGGAGAAAAACGTGTTCATCTGCGTCATTTATTCCACCTGTAGCACCATCCTGAGGAGGGAGCATCTCTCACAGCAGTCTCTTATGGCATGATCTGAATAGTCCCAGAAACAAAGGATCAGGGTTCATTTTGTAATTTACTGAATGTACTTACATTGTCAATCAATGCATACATTTGATACAGATTGGTTAAAATATATGAGGTGTTTAGCTAAGAACACAACCAGCCTAAATAAAAGTCTTTCTCCATTACATCCTTGATCTTCAATATCTCTTAGTTTAGATATTACCCTTGAAATCTCTGTGTATGTGACAACTGTCCAGTTTTATTGTTTACAGGACATCTGCTGATCTCTTACTTGGGACCAGGAGAACCAGAAGAAGACTGATGTATATTCTTGTCTTTGTTGTTTACTTGACCTTTATCTGGTTTCCTTATATGCCTAAACAGGTTTCTGACATTTATTAACCCTTTTATACTTCAAAGATAGATAAATATTTTAATATGAAAAGCATATCAAAAACAATTTTTCCTAAATAACAACGTGACCCCTAAGTCTAATTGTTTCTTCCATATGGCACAGCTTGAGGACTGGCACTATATAAAACTTACATTGATTAATTGATTGCCTCTCAGCCCTTGTACTTGGTAGGACTATCCAGCAACCAAAGTAATGTCTTCTTACAAAAAGACCCCTTGTTGGATACTTCTTATTTTTTGTGGCGTGCTAATGGCCTCTGGCATCCCTGTGGCAGCCACCTGTTATGCACCCTTCAGTGGAGAGAACAACATAATCCTGAAACCTTTTGTAATGTTGTAAATGATGTTACTCCATGTTCTATTAATGCCCAATGAACTTTTTTTATTTGTTTATTAAGTATTCCATTTTTTTCATAAAGAGAATATTTTCTTCCTTCTTGAATTCAGATTTTTTTTTTTTTATCAGTTCTGAGATTTATGCGAACCTTTGTATACTCAAGATATCACTTAACAACCCCCTTGCTAACATGTATATATTAATGTAAATATTTATCCCTCAAAACAAACTAAAATATTCAGCAAAGTGCCAACAGTCTCCATGGTTACCTGAAATAATTCCAGTTCTTTATTATCAGAGTTGTTGCTGCTAAAAGCCCAAATAAATAAAACTGATATCCTGAGAAAATCTTTACTTTTCTGCACACTTGGCCCCTGACCTTCTCTGAAATATCACAACTGTGCAGCTCAGCCAACAACACAACAGGGAACCAAGAAAGGCAGCCTAGTTAAACAGGATTGGCACACAGCAATGATTTTTATGATTGTCTGGAAAAAATTGTAGGAGATTTGCTTGTACATTTAACTGCTCATTTGTTCCCTGGTATTTTTGGTAATCAGTGATATTGTTTAAAAGACAAAATCATCTTTTGCGATCATCAAATCTGTTTGTCAACATTAAACAACTTGGCCAATGATGGACTGATTTCTTTGAAATCTGATACTCTTATCCTTCAAGAAAACCTAAAGATAAAGCTTAAATGTTGTTGTGAACTTTAAAAAAAGTACACCATACAAACTGTTTTACATTTCAAAACCTTATATTTAAAAAGCAATGACAAATTGTTGAAATCATCTTTTTGAAAACAGAGAAGTATTCCGTGTGACCTAAATTTCTGACTGATTTCCTCTTTCAAATTTACATTGAGGGTCAGGATATTTCCACTTTTGTATTATACTCATTCAAGTTGGAACTCTGTCTTTTTTACCACACAGCTTACAAATTACATCCTGAGATCTTTCCACAGGTCGAGTAAACTTAACTACACAAAAAAGATGGAGCAAAATAAAACATAAGTTAGGTCATTAAAAAATAATTTGTTTTTTTACCATGGTGGTCGCCTCCACTAACTTTCACTTCCAAGAGAACAGAAGTTTTACAATTTTCCAATGTTAATAAGTTTTACAATTTTCCAATGTTAATGGGATGTTTTGGTATCAACAAGCAAATTCTTGCCCAGAAAGATTATGAATTCTGGAAAATGGGCACACACAAGAATTGTGCTACGAACCAGGCAGTCCAATAGCACAATCACCAAAACCCAAAGTGTAAATCAATATTAAATATCAGAAAACAAAGCCCAAAGATTCCTAAGTGGCTTTTAAACCTTCCACTAATTTCCTAGAGTGAACCATTTCTTTTCTTTTCTTTTAGTCTTCAAATATGTAGATACTAGTGAATCTGCACCACCATCTTAAATAGTAACATTAATAATGACATCAATTGCAGCATTGCTGCAAATCCTAGTTGCAGGAAGAAAATGAACACAAAGTGGTAGTGCAATGAAATTGTAAAAATACAAATAATTTTTTTTTATTAGTTTTGTTAAATCCATACAAAGCAATCAAGTTTTACAAAAAGAAGAATTGAGTTAAGAACAGATCAATCCCCACCCCTGCAAATGAAATTTAAGATAAACATACCTAAATTAATAAATTCTCTGTGCTTTATGAGCTTATTTTAAAATATTAATGAAGAATGTTTTGAAAAAGTCTGTGGATCCTCTAACTGAGTATTTGATTTTTTCCAATTTCAAATCGGTTTCCCACTGACTTAAAGAGGAAGTTTGGGTTCTTCCAGTTTATCAGAATAAGTCTGCGTGCCAAGAGTGTAGTGAATGCAATCACAACCAAATCTGGAAGAACCCCAAACACAGCTGTTAATGGGTTAGGAGGGATTGTGAGTCCAAGGCTGTCTGAGAGGTATATAAAAATGTTTGTCCAGAATAATGTTAATTTGGTGCAGGCCCAGAACATGTGACCCAGTGAGGCTGGGACGTGGCTGCAACGTTCGCAGGTTGATTAGGAAACTTTGGTTTGAAAACTCATTTTTTGTATAATTGTATGCTTAACACATATCTGTTTCTGCATTGCTACTTTCCACTTCTTTTCTGATATATTAATTGAGATCTTTTCCCAGTTCCTCTTGGATCTTTGAAAGGAAGGGTTGTTGATTTTTTATTTTGAGTCTAATTCTTGAGATTAAGCAATATTTTTCCATGATGAGGGTGCAAGATGAGGAAAATCTGGAAGGTTCTGTTTAACAAAGTTCCTGATTATAGTGAAAGAAATGTGTAGCTGGAATATTATTGGAATGTATTTTTTATCGTTGTCTATATAAAGATCTCTTTAATTCCATCCATTTTCTGGGTTTTATCTCTAAAAGGTAAAACTGAGATAAAAGTTAAGGGAAAAATTAAAACTATGGTTTGAAAACTCATTTTGTTAATGGCCTCTGTTTCTGGTCTGTGCAGTTGTTCTGCCCTATTATTATTATTATTATTTATTATTATCCTATTTTATGCCATCCATCTTCTGGGTTTTATCTCGAAAATAAAAATAAAAATTAAAACAAAAATTTTGAATTCCCATTTCTTTGCTGCTTTAAAAGATTAAAAGTTGACTATCTTAAAATGAGTTAATACTCCCAATTTATCAGAAGCTGAACCAAAGCTCTTAATATGGTATATTATACAATATACAGTACGGAAGAATTTATTACTTGTCTTCCCAAAAAGGATTGGATTAAATTACAGCCATTTCTTAAGTCAATTTCTAAGAAGACAGTGGAATGAGTTTTTGGTTTAATAAAGAAGAGATCAAAGAAAATGTAAAGTTGTTCTTTAGAGTAATCTTACTTAGCTGTCTATAACCAATGCATGGTCTTATAGCACAAGATTCAAGATTCTTTATTTGTCACATGCATAGTTATACAGGACAACACACAGTGAAATGCATCCTGATCCGCTTGTTAAAAATTGTGCAAAGTTAGAAGAATATCAGTTAGATTAACAAAAAGTCATTGATTGAAAGATAACAGTATAATAGAACATAATAAATAAGTAAAATTAAGTGAATAAAGTAGAATTAAGTGTTAAGGTGCAATAGTGCAGTGATTATTGTGCAAAACCAAAGTTAGACAGGTGCATAGTTAAATGACAGACCAATTCTAAAACAAGGTAAGGGTAGACGCCATAGTACAACTTATAGTCCAGTCTACGTATGTGGAGGGTCGTGGATGAGATGGCATCTTCTGATTTAACAGTCTTATGACTTGAGGATAGAAACTCCTTCTGAGTCTCTCTGTCCTGACCAGGATGCTACAAAACCTTTTGCCTGATTCTAACAGATGAAACAGGTTATTGCTGGGGTGAGAGGAGTCTTTGATAGTCCTGAGAGCTGTGGTCCTGCATCTTCTGGTGTAAATGTCCTGCATAGATGGTGGAGCTGACCTGCAGCTGCGTTCCGCTGCACAGATCACTCTCTGTAGGGCTTTACGGTCCTGAACACAGCAGTTTCCAAACCAGGATGTAATGTTCTGTATCAGGATACTTTCCACAGCGCCAGAGTAGAAAGGCTTTAGAATCCCTGAAGAGACCCCAAACTTCCTAAGCTGTCTGAGATGGTAGAGTCTCTGCTTTACCCTTTTGGTCTGCACCATCTTATTTCAAGATTTCCTGTATCATAATTTTTCATAATCTTTGTTTTTGAATCAATTGCATTTTCCCTTTGGGTATTAGTGCCAGGTATATATATATAAAGCTGCACAGTCAGAAGGTTGGTGTGGGGGAACTTGTGGAACCATTGTTTACCCATGTCCTGAAAATTGTGATGCTCTGTTGGGAGACTTTCGATTGCAGAACATCTAAATCTAGGACAACTAACATATCTGATGTGTCCAATAAATAATCTAAGAAAACATCATGCCTACATTTTTTGGTACACCAATTAATTTGAGGGGTTATACTTTTGGAGCCATGACAAACCCAACATCATTCATTAGATCACACTTAATTACATAACATGTAAAATAGCAGTTTATTAGGAAATTGCATTAGCCCTTTTCCTCTGGGCCCACCATCACTAGAATGAATGGAAAGTTTCTTTGACACGGAGATAGGCTGGAACTTAATATGTTTTGACAGTCCAGAACTAATGAAATTTCTGGCCACACCCAAATTTGTTTAAATGAGTAAGTTTATATAACACTAATATTTATAGGCTATTACTCTGACGAGTTTACTTACAGTTGCCCATCCTGCCAACCCCTGATTATGATCAGTTTTTCCTGAGGTCTAAGGAATATCACTAGCAGATGTCCTAAGTCATGACAGTTTTTCAACTGTTTGCCTCCTGTGTTCTCTGTAAACAAACACTTGTTTTTTATATTTCCATAGGTGTTGTGGTCACCTTATTGTTAGCAGAAGCTTTACGTATTCGATTTTTTAGTGCCGTTTGCTTTTCCTTGTTCTTTTTAGCCAACCTGGTGCCCAGTTTCAAAGCTATATTTGATAATTTTCTAAAGAGTCCTTTAAGCAGTGACTCACTTTCTCATTTGTAATTTCCTCCAACAGATCATTTCACAATACCAAAATTAATACTGAGTCATTCCTTCCTGAATGTGCAGAAAGAATTTTAAATGTATTACATAGTCCCAAGTGGATTAACAACCCTGGCAGACATTTAACAAATGAGAAGTCTCAAGTCTCTTCCTTTCTGGCATTTTAAAACACCTTTGACATTCCCTTAAGATGCCTCTAAATCAGAGCATCTTATTTAGTGATTTGTGAACGATTTATATTTTTGAGCGACTCTTTTCAGTGAATCATGTGAATTGATTTGTGAGCACAAACGAATTGTCTTCCATTTTGCTGACGCTGTCTGCTGGTGGATGTATAAAGTGCATGTGCAGGAACCACAAGACTAATGGCAAGCAACTCATTTGATTCATGAATTAGACAGTACCTAAGAATCAATCTAATGATTCACGTTTTCTAGATTCATGAACAAGCCAGTATGTGAGAATCAGTCTAACAATTTTTGTTCATTTGTCTCGTGAATTAGTCAGTACAAGTTGCACAATGCTCATTCACTTGTGATTCTGTAATGTAACGTCTTATTTTAATTATGCATCTTACATGTGTTACCATGCTTCTTGTATGGAAACAAGGCAATGGCATATGAATTATCATGTCAAATATATATTGATATTTATAACTATTTACATATTTATAGGTAATAAATATAAATTAACAAGCAATAATATTAATTATATATTTATATATACACACATATATACTGTATATGTATATAAACTAAAGTATGAATTACTAAACATCTATAAGAGCCAATCTTAGAAAGTTCATGTTAATGCTAATTTCAATAGAGTTTCTCATAGTTACTTACATTATGGTTTAGTCTTTTACCCCATGTAAATTAACATGAAATAGAACTTTCTTTGCTATATCAGTAAAACTGAGTGTGAATTAAGCCAATTAGTAAATAGTTTAATTGCTAGCATGGGCTGTTAAATAAGTTTGCAAATAGGACATTGGAATAGAGTTTTCTGACCATTTTGAAATGAACATTTGAAAGTACAACTGTATGACCAAACTTAGAGAAACATGAAGCCTTAAAAAGAACTTTTTTCTTCTTGTCTTTAATATTATTTTTTCTCAATTTTATGTGTGAATTGTTTTGCTTTGAAGTTTTCTAAAACTTTTAAAATGAAGATATTTGGTCTTTGGAATTATTTGAACATGAGTCACACTAGTGCCAGAACTGCCTCTGTGAAGCAAACTAAAAGCTGCAGAACTTTGGTAATTTGAGACCAACGCAGCTACACTATTTGTGATGCGATCAGAGGGGGACCCCGAGAACTACAACATAAGCCATCCCTAAAAATAAGTCAAAAGAATCGATTCACTTACATGGGTAGTTTAAAGGAGTCAATTTAGTTAATTGATTTAAAATGCCCATCACTGATCTTAATACACTGATGCCCATTCAAGTGGTTTTCCTGCTAATAATGACATTTTGAATGCAATCTTTTAACTAGTTGTTTGATTTTGGTATTTTGTTGTTTGATAAAATGTAAGATGGTTGATCAAAGACCCATTTACATTAACTGAGAAAGCCACTGCAACTAAAGGGAGCAAACCTTTCTGGAAGAAGAATACTCAGGCCTCTATATGGTATAATTGCTTGATGTGGTGGAGCAGAGACTGCTACCAAACATTGTTAGGTTGTATTATATTGCAATAGTATTTGACGTATAGTGTTTGTTAGGTGAGTGGCACGGTAGCGCTTCTGCCTCGCACTTAGGAGACCTGGGTTCACTTCCTGGGTCCTCCCTGTGTGGAGTTTGCATGTTCTCCACGTGTCTGCGTGGGTTTCCTCCCGAAAGACATGCAGGTTAGGTGCATTGGCGATCATAAATTGTCCCTAGTGTGTGCCCTGCAGTGGGCTGGCATCCTGCCCAGGGTTTGTTTCCTGCCTTGCACCCTGTATTGGCTGGGATTGGCTCCAGCAGACCCCCGTGACCCTGTAGTTAGGATATAGCGGGTTGGATAATGGATGGATCGAAGTTTGTTAGGTCATTTAATTGATTTTGTTAATGCCTTTGGGTCACCCTTAATTCATTTGATTAATTTCTGAAAACTAATTTCTCAGCTCAGAGATGCTCGTGGTTATGGTCAACAACATTTTACTAATGTCATAATGGTGCTATTTTGTTTAAGGCTTTTTTCTAACATTTCTGGTGTTGTTTGTCACCCTTTGCTACATATGATGATGTAATGGATTAGCATTGTAAAAAATTGTGTCCACACTTTGGATAAACCAAAGGAACTATGATAGCATTAAATAAATTGACATCAATTAGGTTATGACTTTTTTGTCTTTTGTTTGGAATTCCGAATGGCATTTTAACCTTGGAGTTAGTCTCTCATGATTAATGTATACCAGAACCCTGCCTGATAGTGACAACTGTTTTAGCAAATCCTGAAAGCAACCATTCTTTATGTCTGCAGGCCAAACCAGTCCAAGTCCATTTAAAACACTCAAAAGAAAATGGTTAAAAACAAAAAAGTTTAAAAATGTACATATTGAGGAAATAAATTATTAAAGGCAAACCATGTCAAACTCAGTTTGGTATTTTAATAATGATCCCGAAAGCTGACAACCGCTCATTGACTCGCAGACATGTTTACAGAAAAAACACTGCAGTGGAAGCTTGATAGTCACTGCAGGAGATCACCAGCTTGAGAAAATAATAAGAAAAAAATGAGACACACACAAGCAAAAAAATATAACAGTGTAAAAATGTGCTCAATTGGTAGTGCAGGCAGTGTGGTGCAACTTACCTTTGTCCTGTCATTGTCATTCTGAGCTGACGTATCGATCAAAATACCACATGCACAGAAACACAACTAAGCTTTTGTGATGTTTGTTATTTTTTCCAAAGTGCATTGCATAGTGCCTCAGGAAAAAGCAATTCAGTCCAGCATTAGCTTTCCTGTGCTCAGATGCATCTGTAGTTTACCTTGAAAGCCAAGGACCTGCCACCATCGACAAGCTTTATGTGACACCTGTCTTTGTGCCTTGTACTTTATAAGGGTGAGATTGTGCCTTCAGTGTTTTATCACCACTGAGCTTAAATGTTTATTGACTGCGAAAAGTGCATTGATAATCACAAAGTTATTCGCACAAGAAATATGCTTCTGAGGGGCACATGATTTAGATTTTATTTTCTTTTAGCCAGGATCCTGTTTTCACTGCTGTATTTAAAGTTGCTAGAAATTCACTGTATGCTTTAGTATGCTGTGGTTATCACTGCCACATCACAGCTGCAGAGTTCTCGGGTTTTAAATCCTGACCAGGCAGGTATCGATGTGGACTTTGCATGTTCCACCATTGCTGTATATATATGTTCATCTGGGCACTCTGGTTTCACTTTTATATCCTAAAGATTTGCTGGTTAGGTTGCTTGATAACTAGCCAGTCAAACAATTTCTTCATGTGGTGTGTGCTTGTGGTGGTCATGAGTAGAAAAAGGCCAATCCTAATTAATAGCAGTGTAGTAAGTGAACTTACAGTAAGTGAGCTTAAAGCATTTCAGTACTCAACTTTGACAGAAACTAATAACAAAATGAATCAAGATTCTGCTTCTTAAAAAAATTGCTTTAGGTTTGAAATATTTGGAATAAGCAGGTTTTCGAAAGCACACATTCCACATGTCAAACCCTTGTGCAGGTTTCTACTTCATCATATTTTTAGTATTTGACTGGTTTTTCAAGTTGTCAGACATTTAATTGCCTGCCCATCATGACTGTCCCATAGTAAAGCTACACCACTTGTGTCATTTCTGTATGTGGCTGCAGAATCTGAGGTCTCTGAATCTTCAAAAAGCAGTTACTTTAAAATCACACAAAACTAGCAGTACCAGCAACTGGTTACTAATTAAAAAACAGTAGCTGGAAAGAAAATGGGTGGCACGGTGGCACAGTGGGTAGTGCTGCTGCCTCACAGTTAGGAGACCAGGGTTCGCTCCCAGGTCCTCCCTGCATGGAGTTTGCATGTTCTCCCCATGGCTGCGTGGGTTTCCTCTGGGTGCTCCGGTTTCCTCTCACAGTCCAAAGACATGCATGTTAGGTGCATTGGCAATTCTAAATTGTCCTTAGTGTGTGCTGTGTGTGTGTGTGTGCCCTGCAGTGGGCTGGTGCCCTGCCTGGAGTTTGTTTCCAGCCTTGTGCCCTGTGTTGGTTGGGATTGGCTCCAGCAGACCCCCGTGACCCTGTAATTAGGATATAGCGGGTTGGATGATGGATGGATGGAAAGAAAACCTGAAACCACAGTGTCCCTCTGAGATTGTCACCTGTCGTTTACAGGAACAGAGCACTCAAATAAAGCAGGCGCAATTTTTATACCTTTTTTTACCTCTGAGCCAACATGTCTTTTCTTTGCTGTCGATTAGTTTATTCTTCTTGCCATATCATTCCTAGTTCATTGTGCTAGTTCTTGTCACAACAGTGGCACTGGGTACAATTGTTACCTTTGAGAGACTTCTTAGATGTCAGTTACAAGCCATTGAACTCTGAATCGGCTCAGTTTCTTGTCTCGGCTCTGTGTAATTCTTTTAGCACAATGCTTGAATGAGTCCTGCTTCAATTTCTGACTCTTATTTTCTTGTCGTTCATGTGCCAAATTAGAAAGTACCTACATATTTTCATTTTTTATTTGTAAATATTCCTCCATCAGGAACAATGTTTAGAGGAACAGTTATTTTAGTAATATTTTACAGTTCAGGGTACACTGCTGGCACACCATGTTATCAAAGCTGCAAAACAACCATCTGTGTGCAGTTTGCACATTCTATCCGTTTCCATTTCTCATTTTCATTATTTCATTATTTTATATTTTGCCCAATATATATATATATATATACATTCACTGGCTACTTTATTAGGTACACCTGTTCAACTGCTTGTTCATGCAAATTTCTAATTAGCCAATCACAAGGCAGAACCTCAATGCATTTTGGCACATAGACATTGTCAAGATGGTCTGATTGAAGTTCAAATTAAGCATCAGAATGGGAAAAAAGATGATTAAAGTGTCTTTGAATGTGACATAGTTGTTGGTGCCAGATGGGCTAGTCTGAGTATTTCAGACACTGCTGATCTAATGGGAGTTTCACACTCAGCCATCTCTAGGGTTTACAGAGAATGGTCCAAAAAATGTCTAGTGAGCAACAGTTGTGTGGGTGAAAATGCCTTGTTGATGTCAGAGGTCAGACGAGAACGGCCAGACTGGTTCAAGCTGATAGAAAGGCAACAGTAACTCAAATAACCACTCGCTACAACCGAGGTATGCAGGAGAGCATCTCTGAACGCACAACATATTGAACCTTGAAGCAGATGGTCTATAGCAGCAGGAGACCATACTGGTTGCCACTCCTGTCAGCTAAGAACAGGCAACTGAAGCTACAATTCGACAGGCTCATCAAAATTGGACAACAGAAGATTGCCACTGATGTTACAAAGTTCAAATCATCTCTAGCTGGTTTCTTGAGTTCACTGTACTCAAATGGCCTTCACAGTCACCAAATCTCAATCCAACAGAGCACCTTTGGGATGTGGTTGAATGAGAGATTCGCAGCATGGATGTGCAGCCAACAAATCTGCAGGCACTACATGATGCTATCATATCAGCTGACAAATTCCGGTAGTTTGAAGGCACAAGGAGATCCAACCCGGTACTAGCAAGATGTACCTAATAAAGTGGCCAGTGACCCTGAAACACTGACTACACATTGCTCCTTATCCTTGCACTATAACGCGTAATACAAGCCTCAGCGGTACTCCGCCGACTTATAAGCCTTCTAGCGCCTGTCAGTTTGGAATTGATTGTTTGCTTTTATCTCTCTCTGCTCCTAGCGGAACTGTCATCTCTGACTTGTCATGGAGCACGTTTAAGCTCATGTGTTTGCGTGTGTAATATATATATATATATACAGTAGAGATTTTCAGCCGGGACACCAACAGGCAGACACCGATAGTTCCAACACACACGTATTTATTTACATAAAAGTCCTCAATATAGTCCCACACAGCACACAGTGCCCCTGCACCAACCACCCTTAAAGTCCGGGCCTTCCAAAGGACCGTCCTTCCTTCACCACCTCTGTTCCTCTTTCCCGAGCTTTGTCCTCTTCATCTGAACTCCGGCTAATGACTGGAGAAAGGCACCTCTTTTATATCTACCTGGATGTGCTCCAGGTGCCCTCTGATGATCTTCCTGCCTCACTTCTGCCACACTCAGGGTGTCCCTGGCATTCCTTTTTGCAGCCCTCACGTGGCCCGGGAGAGGCTTAGTCCCTCTCTAGGTCCTTCCAGGTGTCCCAGCTGGGTACAAACCCCAGACGACCACCACTATATACATATACATATATATATACTGTATATATACTGAAAGTCGATACATGCTTGTTTGGCCTGCCTTCAGTCAAAATTGCTAGAAAAGAAGAAAAGGATTTTTACCTATTAAGGTAGATGGTTCAGTGCTTAGTGCTGCAGCCGCACGGCACTAGAAGACTCATCAGGAATACTGGACTAGTAAGCCTTGTATGAGTACTGAGTGTACTGAAAAAAGGCTGAATGGAAGAATTTCATATCCTCCCAACTGGATTGAAGAATTAATATCCCCCAGCAGTAGAGGGCCACCAGTCCATTAGTACCCTGAGTTGCTTGATCCTTTCCAAGTGAAAGTAGGTGAGAGAGAGAGGCTGAGGAGAAAATGACAGAGGTGACAAGACTTCCTGGCTACTTTACGGTATACAGCAGTGGTTCTCATCCTGTTTGGAAACAAAAAATTTTGCTTGGTATACGACCTTTGTTTGGAATACGACTCGCGTGCTAACCTTGTTTATCTCTCTCGAGACAAAGCCACGACTGCCCACCAGCGTTAGTGCGCCAGTTGCTAGCATTCAGTGAACAACCCGCGCTATGACTCTCTGTGAACTTTCACGTGTGTGATATAGCGGGTCCACAGCTCCTGTCAAAGTCCAGCTTTAAAATAAATAATCACTGCGCTCGCAGCTTGGTGAGGGGGCATGGTGGTTATGTGGCTGAAGGTTGTCAGGGCGATTAGCGATGTGGGCGTTTCTCACCAAAGTGCACTTGTGAGGGACCGTCCGCATTCATGATTGTTCCTGGGCCTGCTTATCTTGATAAACAGAAGCGCGAGTCAGCTAGAAGGGGAGTAAAAAGAAAAAAAAGACGGGAGGTTGAGTGAGTGAGAGAGAGAGGGCTGCTTATCTTGATAAACACAAGCGCGAGTTGGCTTGAAGAGGAGTAAAAAGAAAGAACGGACGCGAGAGAGAGAGAGTGAGCGAGAGCGCACATAGATGAAGTGGCTGAAGCAGGCAGTGCGAAGGTCAGCTGCAAGTAGGGCGACTCCCCAGTTGGGAAGCAGGCACCGGGCTTCTTCTTGTTTTTGTTTTTTTTAAAGAATGCTTCCTGCTCTATTTTAACTTCGTTGTTTTTAAGACTTTTTTCTATTGTTTTTAACCTCCACGTTTCACTTCTGATTTTATGGATTATTTATTGGAACTTTGGAGAATGCACTTTAATTTGAACACCTTGTTTTGTTAATTGTTTTAATAAAAGCACTTTGCACTTTTTCACCATCCCCTTGCTTTGTTGTTACCGATGAGGTTAGCAGCGAGGCACATTACCGACGGTGTAGGATTCAAGGGCTCCCTGGCAGCAGATGGGAGCATACAGCAACGTGATTTTGTGTTTTTTTCATGTAAATTTGAATTGATTGTTGAAAAGTATGAAGGTGGCATGTGTATCAGGGACATGGCTGTTGCATACCGTTTGCCGAGAACGACGGTATCTATGATTGTGAAAAACAAAGATGTTATTAAAAAGTAAAGTGAGGTAAAATTTTCATTTATTTCATCTAATTGCTTTTGTATTTATGTATTTTAGTATTAAGCAGTGTTTAAATTATTTTATACAACCCCATCAATGTATAATATGCCAATAGCAATAGGATTTTTTTTTTCATGGGAATGGATTAATCATTTTCCCATTATTTCTTATGGGAAAAATTAGTTTGGTATACGTCCTGTTTGGTATAAGTCAAAGGGTCTGGAACGGATTAAGGATGTATACCTAGGTTCCACTGTACATATATACACACACACATATACTATGGGGTGCCAAACAGGCAAATAAATTGATTTTGTGAATATATAAAGTCGGCGTCGATATATATAAAGTCAGCCTCGGAATTTTGACTTTATATATTCCAGCGCTGACTTTATATATTCCAGCGCTGACTTTATATATTTAAGTTTTGACTTTATATATACCGACGCTGACTTTATATATTGTGGTACCTGGCCAGGGCTGGAGCCTGGCCGGGACGCCCAGGAGGACCGGAGGAGGGCTTGTGCCTCCTCCAGACCGCGAGGGGGTGTCCGCCCTGGTTATGTTGGGGGCCTCGGGTGAAGGGCCAGGTGGCACCCCAGTGCCTGAATATCCTGAGAGCCCAGCACTTCCGCCACACAAGGAAGTGCTGGGGGGAAGACGACAGGGGACACCCGGATGGCTTCCGGGTGCGCAGCCGGCACTTCCGCCACACTGGGGTGTGGCTACAGAGGAATGCCGGGAAGCAGCTGGAGCCCATCCGGGTTCCTATTTAAGGGGCGGCCAAGAGAGAGGCACAGAGACTGTGAGGCCTGGACATTTGGGGGAACGGTGCTGGAGGCACTGGGAAGTGCACTGAAACAAATTGTAAATATATTGTAAATAAACAGTGTTTGTGGGTGAACATACGATGTCCGTCTGCCTGTGTCTGGGTCCCAGTTCACAGTGGCGTAGTCGGCAGGATGCTCCGCCTGTTACAAGGCGGGGACCTGTGAAAAAAACAAATATGTCTGTGGACGACCCGGCGCAGCAGCGGACCCCACACACTCGCCGCGGGAGCGGCTAACCCCAAAGACCGCCACCGGACCGCTGACTGGCCATCCCCGGGTGCGGAGGAAGACGAACGGGCATCGCCAGAGTGCAGTGGGCTCCGAGAGTCGCGCTGTCTGGACGGACGGCCAGGCCGGCGTGGCGACGCCTTTATTACAGATGCTGGGTACTATCATCGTCCGGTTGGAGCAGCTGAGGGGGAAGGCGGTCGCGTCGGGAGTGACGGCGAATATTACGGAGGATCGACGCGACGCTGGAGCCTTTGGCCGACGAAGTACCGTGGGGAAGGTAAGTCTTGCTGTCCCCGTAAAGCATGAGGGGGGATTCACCGAACACGGCCGTGACTTTAATGTGGAGGACCGGCAACAAGTAGGCAATTCCCCAACAGCGGACGCGGCGGTGCAGACTGCCAGCGGAGCGAGGAGAGCGAACACGCATTGGCTGGTAGGACAGGGGCTGATGAGTGCCCTGGGTCCTAGCGCCCTGCGCTCCAAGCCCGCGGCAGTCTCCTGTCAGTCTGCAGGGGCGCAGACAGGGCTGGATTTGAGCCATGCTCAGACCCAGACCGTCAAGGCATCCAAGAGGAGAAGGAGGAACCGCGGGGTGAATGCCGGTTTCTCCGATAGGAAGGGACGTCTCGCTGGGTGCGAGCGTCCGGAGAAGGGCTGTCCTCTGCGGAGGCAGAGGGAAACCCCTGGGCGGCTGAATGAGCCGCCTGCGAGCGGTTCCACAAGCAACAAGAGGACGGGCATGGAACCTGCGGCGGAGGAGCCAACCAGGCAAGTCAGGGGCTGTCGGAAGGGGGGAAGAGCGCTGCCGGTATGGAGACCGGTGGGACGCTCGGTGTGAGTGTCCTGGCAGTGCTTCTGGCCCTCCCTTTTCTCTTTTTACAGGCCCGAAGCCCCGACGAGCGCTGGAGCGCTTTGGAACCTGCCCTCCTGGAACGGGCCGCTCTGTGGGAGGGCTCCCCGCCGGGAGACCAATGATGCCCCGGCTGGTGGGGACGGCGGGGGCGAGAGCAGCGCAGACCAGAGGGGCGCGTTGGCGTTGGAGGGGGTGTCGAAATAAGATGTCCCAGGGTGCCGTGTTGGACCCTGGGGACATAGGAGGACCCTCTCTGGGGACGTGCTGCCCTTTCGGGGAGTGTCGCTCTGACCCACGTGTCTTCGCTAGCGGTGGGGCACAGTGGTACCCGGCCGGGGCTGGAGCCTGGCCGGGACGCCAAGGAGGACCGGAGGAGGGCTTGTGCCTCCTCCATACCGCGAGGGGGCGTCTGCCCTGGTAATGTTGGGGGCCTCGGGTGAAAGGCTTGGAAGCCCAGCCCTGTAGGGGCCCGTGGCCACCGCCAGGCGGCGCCCCAGTGCCGGAATATTCTGGGAGCCCAGCTCTTCCGCCACACCAGGAAGTTTTGGGGGGAAGATGACAGGGGACACCCGGACGGCTTCCAAGTGCGCAGCCGGCACTTCCGCCACACTGGGGTGTGGCTACGGAGGAATGCCGGGAAGCAGCTGGAGCCCATCCGGGTTCCTATTTAAGGGCCCGCCTCCAGTCATTGGTGAATGTCGGGTGGAAGAGGACAGAGATGGAGAGAGGACAGGAGGCGGCTAAGAGAGAGGCACAGAGACTGTGAGGCCTGGACATTTGGGGGAACGGTGCTGGAGGCACTGGGAAGTGCACTGAAACAAATTGTAAATATATTGTAAATAAACAGTGTTTGTGGGTAAACATACGATGTCCGTCTGCCTGTGTGCGGGTCCCAGTTCACAATATTCAAGTTTTGACTTTATTTATTCCGACAGTGACTTTATATAATCAAGATTTGACTTTATATAGTTAAATGTAGTCATCATTGCATAACTTTTTCTTTACCATAGAAATTTAAAGACTAAATTCAACTTCCATTCCTAACAAAGATATTTGTGGCGACTAAACAGAACCCACTTATATCCAAATTCGAGCTATTGAGCTGTCGCCTGCCTGCCTGAATAAGTCACCCTCGTTTCGCTCTTACTTTTTTACTGTTCATTTAATCATGGCTAGTGGCTGTAAAATTATAAAATGGAAGGAGGATTACACAAAGTATGGCTTTACCAAAACAATTATTGATGGCGAATCGATTATTCATAAAGCTTCAACTGGTGATCTGTTTTTCTGTGTTAACCTCCTATTTTTTCATACTTCTCAAACCAAGGGGGTGCGAGGTTAAAATGAATCGGGAAGCGCTGATCAATGTAATCAGTGTACCAAGAAATCATGCATTGACATAAGTTCCCCTTTGCTTGTATAAGTGTGATTAAATGTGTGATTTTTTAACACGTTATGGACCACATGCATCGAAGCTTCTCAGCTGTGCTTGTGCTAAGAAAAGGAAACATTTTAAAAATAACGTAACACGATTGTCAATGTAACCTTTTGTAAGTAGTGCCTGGAGGATTCAGTGTGGAGAAACTGTAGAGACAGCGTGTGTATTAACTTGTGGATTTTTCTGTGAGTATTTGGTGGCAGCGTCACAAAGTCGCTTCCGTAACACTGCATGCATTAGCTGCGGAGCTCAGCTCAGAGACAAATGAGGTGAATGGGAGGGGAGATGATGACGTGACTCCCCCACCCACCTTAACTGTCAATCCCCCACCAACACAGTCTCGGAATTTGCATAAGCACAGCCCTTCACCATCAATGTGAACTTAGTTACAAAGTGATCAAACCACTCGTTTATTTCCTGCGTCGTCTCATTAAACTTGTATCCCGCATTACCCGTGGGCATGACAAATGCCAGTGGCAGCCTGTCAATGAACTTAATTTAAACTTTAGGTTTACACCTTGCTTTGTTTCCGAAATAGCAGCACTCATGAATATGGTTGTGTATGTCATTCGCTCGCTTCTTATTGTTTCGCTGCCTTCTCAATTATATAATGCATGTTTTCTTCAGCGCTTTTTGGAGCTCTTCCTGGTTTTCTACGCACTGCGTTGACAGTCAGTTCATGTGATTACGTGGGAGGCGTGATGATGTCACACGAAACTCCGCCCCCTACGGCTTTCGAGCTCAACTCCATTACAGTAAATGGAGAAAAATAGCTTCCAGTTATGACCATTACACGTAGAATTTCGAAATGAAACCTGCCCAACTTTTGTAAGGAAGCTGTAAGGAATGAGCCTCCCAAATTTCAGCCGTCTACCTACACGGGAACTTGGAGAATTAGTGATGAGTCAGTGAGTGAGTCAGTCAGTCAGTGAGGGCTTTGCCTTTTATTAGTATAGATTAAAAAAGAACAAATTGGTATTAGTGGGCTTCTTTCAAAAAAACTTTAGGGGGGGCGATTAAAACTGTTATGAAAACTCAGGTCGCAAATATGTAAAGGTTGAAAAACTCTGGTATACAGTATGGCCCCAGAAATGAAAGCAGGACATCTGTACAGTTAGCTGGGGATCTGAACTAGCTCTTTAAAGGTATACACTACCCAAAAACGATATCCTGTCTGAATGTTACTTACCCCATGTGCTTTAAAGTGATGGAAGAGAAAAAAACATACTCTCATGCTTTAATAAAGAAATGAGGTAAGAATGTCACAGTAGGTGACCAATGTAGGACAACAGCAAACAATATGAAAATGCCCATGAAAAAATTCACATTACTCATGTCGCATAACATCTCAAACATATATTTTTACTAAAATATTTTTAAATTAATCACTTCCGGTAAGCACTGTTCCCAATAACGCTATTGTAAACAAGGAAGGAACGTGCTCACATACAAACAAGTGTCTGTATTGAAGAACCACCTTTCGACCTCATTCATTGGTCAAGGTCCCTGCCTTCAGTTCAAAGACACAGAATTGGGGGAATGCATTGTACTGTTAACAAAGAACAGTGCATGTTAATATTTTAGCAAAAAATGCATACTTCTTACATGTTTTCAGGATTCAAGTAGATAAGGGAGATATGGATTATGCAACATGAGCAATATAATAATTTGTTTCATTTTTCCATTAACATTTTTCACATTGTTTTCTATCTTCCAGCATTGGTGACTATTGGGTTCCATTATATGATAATAATTTCCCTCATTCTTTATGAAAACACAAGATTAAAAATTTTTTTCAGCCATCGTTATAGAGCAAAGAACGTAAGTAACATTTGAACAAAATATCATTTTTAGGTGGAGTATTCATTTAAGGGCAACAGAAAGTTCAGGGACACCATGAGCTGCTAGAGAGCCTTCTAGACTGTAGTCCTTGGAGTTGGATGCCTAACCCCAGAGGTAACACTAGAATTAAGATTTAGTCTGGAGGACAGTGGAAGCAAACATTCAACTTTTGGGAGAAGGAGACCTCAGAATCAGGCAGATAAAGAAGGGAGTAGATGAGGAGAGTACTTTTCTGAGGTCTCATAGTACTGTTGGCACTCACTCTGACAACAAAGGGTTCAACCCTTTAAAAGTATCGCCAGGTTTGTTTTGTCCATTTGTACATTCAATTCATCCATTTATGTATCTCCCCCTTATTATATTTTTGTTTAATAAAGACACCATTTTTATTTTATTGGTGTATAATCATATTTAGCATGCTGCTGGAGGACCCCTTATTTCTTTAGACAATGAGGTAATTTCTGATAGCAACCATTACATTGTCAAATAAGTTCCTTCTCTTTTAGGCTGGCATTAGTCTTTAAATCACTTTAAAGATTATTGATTTCATTTTTTTTTCTTTTAATATGAATCCACATCTGTGAACATCTGTTTTCTAATCCACTAGTACAGTTGAAGGCTGTTAGGAGCCTGCAACTATCCAGGTACCAGCTGTCAGGGTACATAAGATAAAGCAAACTGGAATACTGAAAATACTTTGCTATCAATATTTTCATTAAAAAGCATACTGCAACATGAACATAATTTTAATAAAGCATGACTACCTTTGGGAAAGTGTAAGATAGCATTTCCCTCTAAGTCATTATATAAAGGATTCTGTAATCAATAAATAGCAACTCTAATTTCCATATAATAGGCAATAAAACAGGGTGAATTTTTCAGTGACTCCCAAGGCACCCTGTTAACTTAATTCAGCTTCTAAAGAATGCTGATGTCTAACAACATCAAATGGTTTGGCGCCACTATAGGTTTAACCCGTACACTCCAAGGTTTAAAAGTTTGCCTTTGTGGCCCTGTAAAAAACTAAAAGAGTCACAAACAACCAACATCTACACAAAATGACTGGAAAAATTCATATTATGTGGATTTTCTATACACTTTCACAAACTACACTGACACAATTACCAGTCCAGTGCCCATATCTATCAAGCGTCTCAGAGTCTCTAACTGACTTAGAAATCTCAGATTCATATTTGGTCCAACTCTTAGAAGTACAACATCCAGTTTTATATGGATAAATTTGCCATTTTGGACTATCAATCTTCATTCAATAAAAAAGTGAAACCATGCTTTCAAAAGTGTTTGCAAATTTACTAAGTATCAAATGCTGAATTCTTACATTCATGTAAGTATTCAGATTCTTTTGCAACAACTATGGCTTAAAATCTTCTTTGGGAAGTCTCTATAAGCTTTGCCCAGCAGGATTTAAGCATTTTATTCCATCCTCCCTGGCAAATGCTTTCAACCTCCGTTAAGACTGGCTGGGAAGTGTCTATAAAGTGCCAGCTTCATGTCTCTCCACAGATATTCTATTCGGTTTAAGTCTGGGCTTTCACTGGGCTACTCAAGGACAGTCAGAGACACAAGTCACTCCACCGTTGTCTTGCCTGTATGCTTCACGTCATTGTCATGTAGTCACCTCAGTCTGATGATTGCGTGAACTGTGGAGCAGATTTTCTTCATGGACCTCTCTGTATTTGTCTGCATTTTTCCTGACTAGTCTTCCTGTCCCTGCTTCTGAGAAGCATCCCAATAAAATGGTGCTGCCACCAACACGCTCACTGTATGGATGGTATTAAGCAGGTGATGAGTAGGGCCCACGATTTACTGCGGCCCGCGGAATTTAACGCTATGCTACGGAATTTAGGGTTTTGCAGCGGTAAAATGCCACGCCATGGAATTAACCTAACTGCCACCGAAAATACCAAATCTGAATGAAATCTCACCGTTTGAGGCATATTGATATTAGTATGATTAGATTTGATTACTTCTTTAAGTTCTTTGTTTAACCTATTGCATCATCTCATTAATATCTTATTCGTTGCTACTGAAATCGAACACAGTGGAGCTACAGTCCAGTTAAAGAAGCTGTCGGCGTTGCTGCAAAGTACTGATAAACTTAACGAGCTGAGAGCTGAACTTGAATTTATATCTGTTCACTGCCAGCCAATTATGAACACTCTGACTTCTTTTGAGGCACAGTTATTCATGGCTGTCGATGTCTACAACAAAGTGTCTGACTTACTGTCTTGCCTGAAATCATCCAGATTTCCAATTGCAACCAGCAGCTGTGAAGATGCAAAGCACAATGCTGCTGCTAAACTTGAAGAATATTTTGTGGAAACCAAACAGCCAGAAATAGACCTATTCAGATCTGTGAGAATATTTGATCCACGACGGCTACCACTCTTATTGAAGAATTTTGCTGATCATGCGCAATCAGTGCCAACAATGATGGCTGCAGCAGATGAATGGCAAGCTTATCTGGACATAGCATCTCGTGAAGTAATTCCAGCTAATATCACGGCTTTTTGTTGTGCCTTAGAGGACAGACTGCCTCGCTGTGCAGCTCTTACTAAAGTTTACATTGCATTGCCGATCTCTTCTGTTGATGTGGAGCGTTTGTTCTTAAAATATGGATTGGTGTTGTCACCACTGCGATATTCTCTGTCACAAGAAAACCTACAAGCTTACAGTGCCATTTTCTTCAACAATAAATAAACAATAACTTTAGAAACATTATTCGAGCGTTTGTTGAGAATAATATTATGCCTACATATGTTTCAGCATTGTTTGCCTAAAGCAAATCTGTGGATTCAAATTTGTGGATGTGAATGCTTTGATATACCTATTTGATTAGTATTACAAATTATGATTGATTATTATTAAGGATTAAGAATAAGAAAAATTGCATTTATTTTGCTTGGGTTACGAATTAGTCTTATGAAGTTCGGGTACTGCATTTGCCATACCACGGTACGCCATGAAATTTAAAAAAACATGCCGAGGAATTTATGATTTCTTGCCGCGGTAAATCGTGGGCCTTAGTGATGAGCCATGCCTTGTGTATGCCAGATGTCATGCTCTCTGAGTCCTTTGAGTGTGGCATGGAAAGAGTGTCTAGCAAG
The DNA here is from genome assembly GCF_016835505.1 of Polypterus senegalus. Lineage (NCBI taxonomy): Eukaryota > Metazoa > Chordata > Cladistia > Polypteriformes > Polypteridae > Polypterus > Polypterus senegalus. The sequence continues at coordinate 109,501,375 of NC_053167.1, read as the reverse complement.
TCTGCCATAAACGCCTGATTGATCGAGCACTGCTAAGATGGTTGTCCTTCTGATTGGTTCTCCAATCTCAAGAGAGGATTCCAGAATCTGTTAACGTGACCTTGCTGACCAAAGCCTTTTCTACTTAAGTTTGGCTGGATGGTGTTGGATTTGAAAAAGTAATTTTAACTTGGTTAATTTATTATCAGTTGTCCCTTCTGCAATACTGGTACTAGATTTATTTAATTCGGTAAGGCTTCTACTTTATTTACCTTACCTTTCTCTGTTGTACGAGGCAGGTCTCCAGCAATCTAGACTCATATCTAGGTAACTGAAGCACCCTCATTTTAAGAAACAAACTAATAGAATTTATTAGTAAACACAAGGATTAAAGATGAATGTTAAATGCATATATATTTATTGGCATATAAGACTGAACGCAGACAGACAAACATATAACATATAGAAAGACTAGCTGTTTGCTGGTATTTAGAGTTCTATTTTATCTTGGCACAGATAAAAGTTTTTTGATACCAAGTCTTTAGAATGATGTGTGAAGTTGTTGCTTCATTGTTGGTGCAGGTTCAAGTGGAGGATTCTTCTTGTGTTGGAGTGAACGTTTTCTCTTTGCTACCCGCATCCCTCACAAATGTGCTTTCTTATCAAGCCTGATGTGCCATGAAAGCCTAGCAGAATGGGCAATGCCCACTCTGTCCTACAACATCCAACTCCTAATGTTTTCAAACTCCATCCATTTCAGAACTACTGAGGCCTCTGTGCTCCTGGGAACACTCAAAGAGAAAATTGAATTGAATTAGAACTTATTTTATACCCTTATCCTGATATCATTTTCCACAATTCAGTCCTCAGATAGGTCTTTAGACTTCCTTGTTCTGATATGCAGTCTGAATTATGGGATCTTATACACACAGGTGTATGCCTTTATTAAACTGTGTTCAGTCATTTCAGTTTGCCAGTTAAAGCATCCCAAGATGTTTGTGGTTTTAATGGGCAACTTTCCCGGGATCAACTCAGGGATGCTGAGAACATGAATTATAAAGAAGCAGTAGAGAAAGCTAATTTGATGCATCCTGGGTTCCTCCCATGGAAGACATGCAGGGCACGGCCAACAGGCTCAAAGGCAGGATGGATTATACTGTGTCTGTCAGTTTAGCCTGAAAGAGCCTGGGAATTCCCTAGAAGCACATTTCGACTGCTGCTAGAGTATTGGATAACTTGATGAGCTCAGTGGAGTGAAGTATATCTTCATGGCCGTTTACAAAAAGTTGAATGAAAGAGACAGGGATACTAATGCCTTTAACTGGATGAAGTAATAATGCATAATAATGAACAGCAAAGGAGAAAACATTTACTGCAATTGACGATGCACGTCTTTCTCTGTCTAATAAATGAGCATGCAGTGGCTAATGAGCCTTTAAATTATTTAGGAATTAATAATATATGATCTGCATTATTAAAGAATGTACTACTTAAGCACATTTGAGATGGGTTGAGACAATTCCTCACAAACATAAATGCAGCATAATTTCTTTTCACACGGTAATTGTAATCTACAGTTTAAATTATGAAAAAGGCAACTAAAAGCTTAATGTTCTGCTAAACATTTTTGTAATCTTGCAGTATTATTGAAATTGATGCTTATGTATTTATTTTTGTTGCTTTATAAAAATTTGTTGAAGCAAACTAAAAACTTCTTTTTGGCAATGGTTGGGTTGAAATTAGATCAGAATTACACTATGGCGTTTGCACATTAGCCACATATCTACATGGGCTTTTCTATCTGAGCTCCACTTTTCCTCCCCAGTCACGATGACGAACAGGTTAGGTTGACAGGAAACTCTAAAGTGCTCCGCAATGACTGAGGGTGGATGTGCCCTTCATCCAACTGATCCTCCATTCAAGGTTGATTCCCACCTTACCTTCAGTTCCCATAGAACAGGCTCCAGCGCTCTTTATACTAAATTTGAATTAGGTGGGTTTGCTGGGTTGACGTTGTGGTGACAATACGGAAAAAAAACAGGTTTTGGTAATTGGATGGATGGCTTATTCATAAACTTTTTAATTGTGAATCACTTCAATCCACATAGTAATTTCGAATAAATATTGAATTTACAGGAAATCCGTACTGCATCAGTTATTGTAATCTTCCTTAGTTAGTTAATCTAAAGGGGATTTCTGTACCTGCTATTGTAAACAGAAGAGAATCCAAGCACGGCCTCCTGCCTGAAGCAACATATAAATATAAATAACAGAAGCAGCTGAACCTACAGTGTCTGGAAATTATTTTTTGGATTTGGTCCAGATGTTTTTAAAGCATGCACATAAATGACAAAGCAGACTGTGCATTTCTGTCTGTTGTACAGAAATAAAAGGCATAAAGATAAAGAGCTGGGGTTGCTGGGGACATCCCATTTAATGTCCAGGTGAAAAGTGAAAATGGGCAAACAGAACAGCATCCTCTGGCATCTTAAGTTAAATATGTTCCTTCAGAGGGGAACTGCATCCTTTGTTGGAGCAGGTCCAGAAATGAACAAATACTTCAGTTGGGTGGCAGTTTAAATGTTGTGGTGGGTGGAAGAGTCGTGGCTAGCGACAATGGTTTTGGATGTGACGTCACTCATCTTCTGCTGCTTTCTCCTCCACTCTACAGGAAACAGAAAACCTGTTAGCGGCGGTGTTGTACCCTCTCTATGCCCCCCATGCTTCCTTTGAGACACTCCCCAGGTTTGCATGTATTGTACTATCTATCTATTAAAGCATGTGTTTGTTTTGTTTTTTAAGCCAATGGCTTAATCACAAATGTTGTTGAGTTTGTGTTTTTTCTCCACATCTGCATGAATTGTTCTGTAAGAACTCCAGGTTCCCTTGGCATTTCAAACATGTGTGTGTGTTAACTTATTTGGATTCTGTTAATTCGTCCATTGAGAGTGTTTATGATTGTATGCATGACTGATCTGTGACACAATGATTCTCCATCCAGGGCTGATTCATGCCTTGCACCCAGTGCTACCAAAAATAAACTCCACCTCCCCATAACCTTTTAATTGGTTCATGCAAGGTGGAAAATGAAGTCCACTTTATTATTGTGCAGCCACTATTCCTTCTCTGGCATTACTTTTTCTAGTCTTTATGTCGTTGCATTTTTTTGTGATTTATTTTGGTATTCCAATTAGGATGGGAGCATGCACTGTGCACCCGCCACACATCGAACCACCTGGATTGGGACTCGAATGCAGCGGGTGACACCTCAGCACCACACTGGAACAATGGCAGTTTTTTTTTTTTTTTCCTTCGGTGGCTGGAGTTAAAGTAAACGTTTTACTTAATTTATTTCTTTACAGAGTACATGTTAAAATCTCAATATTCCGGCCTGCTTATGATTCAAGGATTAATAAAATAACAGTGGGAGGTTATGCTTTTAGTTACAGGGCCCAAAAGTGGTGGAACGGTCTGCCTTCTACTATAAGAGGTAGCCCTTCATTGTCAGCGTTTAAATCCCAGCTGAAGACTCACTACTTCAGTTCAGCATACCCTGAGTAGAGCTGCTGATTAGCTGTGCACACTATATTTCTGTGGTTAGTCATTAGTACTAAAATATAAGTAATATGATGTTTATAAACTGTTACTAACCCTCTCCTACTGTGTTGGTCTTCTTGGTATCTTTATGTGGCCACCTGGTGCCACTGCACTACTGCCAAGTTTTTCGCTTGTCTATGGAAAACTCATCTCTGATAAAGGAGCAAAAGAATCCTTTCATCAGATTGGCCAGCCCAGCACTGACTCAGCAGTCGAACAGCCAGTGGTGGGAAGCAGCTTCTTAGCTGAGGTTTCCAGGACTCTGTGTCCTCATATGTGAAGGTTCTGTATTTAGTGAGTGGTATCATCTATTCTTGCATTTTGCCTTGCATTTTTTATTATTGTATTGTTTTCCTGAGGTGACAATGATAGATTGGGTATCTAGTGCTTTGAAGAGGATTACTTGTGTTCTGTTTTGTGTTACTTATTTACCCCATTTTTTGACACCCAATGCACGCCCAACCTACCTGGAAGGATCTCTCTCTGAATTGCCTTTCCCAAGAATTCTTGTTTTTCTTGTCTTCTTAGGGAGTCAAGGCTGAAGGGTATCAAAAACCAGGACTCACTAAAGCCCAATCTGATGTTTCTTGTGTGACATTATACAAGAAAGAAATTATTGTTGTTGATGTGTTATTCCATTTATTTCAATTATTTATAGTTTAATTATTTTCTTTTAGTCGTGTCTGTTTAAGTGGTTTTCTTTTTTGTGATTTGCATGTTGAACCTAAAGGGGCAGGGCCTCCTGATGCCTCAAATGACTCAAATGCTAGTGTGGGCATATCTAAAGGCCTGAGATTCTTCAGTCTGTGCTGAGGCATTAGCTCCTGTTTCTGTGTGTTATGGTTTAGCCAGGGTTGTTGCCATTTTATGTATATGGTTTTGGTTTTTGAATTCATGTGATTTTACAGTTTTTGCTTATATTATCGTGTTTATGAAATACATAAATTATAAATAATTATTCAAGTCCTTTTGTTACATGCCATAAGTACATAATGGGTTAAGTGTTATGTCATTGCTGAAAGACCACCCTCAGTTTATATATTCAAATTGAGGGTCAAGATCTGTCAAACTAGCACAGATCACTGTGGATCCAATTTGATAAAGGCTACACCAATATGGTATGATAAAGGCTAAACAGAGTAAACTCTAACAAAGCTTCAGAAATCCCTCTGCTGAGATGGGAGAACCTGTCAGAAGGCCGACCATTTCAGCAACACTCCATCAATCAGGAAATTATGGATAGTGGCTAGATGGAAGCCACTCTTGTGTAAAAGGCATATGACAGCCCACGTGTAGTTTGCCAAACAGCATTTAAAGGGCTTTGAGATCATGAGGAAAAAGAATCTGTGACAAAAATGTAACAATTTCTGGTGAAGATTGGGCACTGCTCATCATCTGCCTAGTACCATTACCTATGATGAAGAGGTGTGGTGGCAGCATCATGCTATGGGGGCACTTCTCAGTGGCAAGAACAAGGAGATTGGTCAGAATTGAGGGGAGGATAAATGCAGCCAAATAGAGAGAGGTCTGCTCCCTCAGTCTGAAGCGATGATTCAGATTTTAGAACAACAATGACCCAATGCGTATTGCCAGAGCAACAGTGGAGTGGCTTAGGGACTGAGTCTGAGTGTTTGAGTGTCCTTGAGTGGCCCAGCCAAAGCCCTGACTTAAACCCCATAGCACATGGTGTGTGGAGAGACCTGAAGATGACAGTTTACAGACGCTTCTAATTCAAACTAACGCCACTTGAGAAGATCAGCCAGGAAAGAATGAGATAAACTGCCCAAATCCTGGTTTGCAAAGTTTTAGAGACTTAGCAACAAAGACTGAAAGCTGGATTTGCTATTAAAAGGGATCCAAAATGGTAAATTAAGGATCTGAATAATATAATAATATATACAATACAGTACAGTTTATTTTGGTATAGCCAAAAATCACGCAGGAAGTGCCGCAATGGGCTTTAACAGGCCCTGCCTTTTGACAGCCCCCCAGCCTTGACTCTCTGAGAAGACAAGAAAAAACTCCCAAAAAAAAACTTTGTAGGGAAGAATGGAAGAAACCTTGGGAAAGGCAGTTCAAAGAAAGACCCCTTTCCAGGTAGGTTGGGCGTGCAGTGGGTGTCAAAAGAAGGGGGTCAATACAATACAATACACAGAACAGAACAAATCCTCAATACAGCATAAAAATAAAAAAAATTAGAAGTGCGGAGCACAATTTAACAGTAGACGATATCACATAATAACATTTGGATATTTTTAGAGTCCTGGGGCCTCATGTATAACGCCGTGCGTAGAACTCGCACTATAACATGGCGTAAGCACAAAAGCCGAAATGTGCTTATGCACAGAAAAATCCAGATGCAGGAATCTGTACGTACTCCAACTTCCACGTTCTTCTGCTACATAAATCCCGATCAGCGTGAAAACTAATGCTCGTGCACGCGCATTATGTAACGCCCCAAATCCTCCCAGAATTACGCCTATTTGAATATGCAAATCAATATAAATCGCCCTTAAGCGCAGCCTTCTGTGAAAAGACAATGGGAAAAGCACGGGGAAAAACATACTATTTGTTCAAATAAGCCGTGGTATAATCAACAAAAGGAAGTTGATCGAGTGGCATAGCGTGTTGGAGAAACATGAAAGCTCACATTCACAAATCGCACAGTGCCGGAAATAAAAAAGAAGTCACATATCAAAGTTGCCGTGAAAAGCCGAGTTGTAAGCCCACTGTCTGAGTGTCATATGAAAGCTTATTAGGGTACAGAGAAAAAAGGCACACAGTGGGGAAAAAGCACGAAATGTCAACTTCAATCATTTCCACTTTAATCACGTAGTTTATTTTGTCATTAAAGTAGAACATCATAAAATTCATCTTAAAATTGTTTAATTAACCAGTTTCTAAAATCACATCGTAATTAAAGTAGCACGTTAAATGCTTTGTTTTGTATTTGATCTTCTACTCGTATGTGCTCTATGTGTGTGAATCACTACTTGCTTCTTAAACCGGCTCTCTTCCTCCAACTGGACACAGAGTCCATTACATTCGTGATATTACAGCTCTGAATAACTAAAATACTGAGATGTATACGTGATGTCATTTTCATGATGATAGGAGTTAAAGAACGTTTGTGCTCATGACACAAGCATTTAACTTTTGCCGAAATTTGTCGCATGCTTTTAGCTGTGTTGTTATTTTATCTTTCTGTTTTATATTCAATATATATTGCGTAGCCGTCACTGCAGTCAGTGCTTTTCTTTCCCAAGTAACCGACGCCACACAATCAGCTCTGTAATAGACGTTAAGCCATCTGTAAGCTTAGCGCCTATTCTTCAAAACGTTTAAAGAACATTGAAATATCTTCGTAGTACATGTTTAATTAGTCTGTCCTTAAAGACACTCCCAGTGAAGAATATAGATTATTTAAATGAAGTTAAAGTTTTATCTGTATAATTTAACAAACATATTTTGCTGCATTTCACCTTAAAAATGATATTGTCATCATATGTAAATACGCGCTTTATAAAGTGGCTCAGGTTGTGCAATATTATAACTATAGTGCAAGTTTACAGTGGGTGATTGTACTTATAAGTACAAACAGTTCTACAAGGAGCACTTGAATGGCTGCATTTAAAGTTCTTGGGATTAAACTGTTTTGAACCGCGAGGTCCGTACAGGAAAGGCTTTGAAACGTTTTGCCGTGGCTGAGACAGCGTGTAATGCCGTATACCGATAATTCTCTTCCGATCAGCTGCTGCTGTGATTCACACTCAGATACAGTGATATAAATACTCTGAGTCGTGCAGTGAGAGTAATATGGAAAAAGATGATCCGCTGTGGCAACTCCTAACGGGAGGAGCTGAAAGAAGAAGAAGAACTGAGAGTAACAACGCTAAAGCAGTTATGGCATTTGGAATACTATGGCTGTTCCCTGGACCATTATATTGTTACGAGTTAATTACAATCAGATGCATTACACTAATAAACAATATGCGGTTAGTTTCTGTGTATTTATAAAGCCGCCATGAAAATAATGAGTAATCACACAAGAACAGTAGCATTGCTTTGACGCTGGGTGCCGCCAGTTTGCAAAACCGAGCGGAGAACTTGCGCACGACAAGGCATGAGGTACCGTGGAAAAGTGCGTGGCTTTACGCCAAGTGTAGGTTTTATACATCGCGATTTGAACGTGGAAAAGTTCTTATGCAACATTTCTGTGCGCGCGCACGCTTATACATGAGGCCCCTGGAGACCTCATCCATCAAGCTGCCTCCCCCATAGGCCATTCCATGGCTGAAACAGTGCTTGGCAGGCCAATCCGATGAAAGGACCCCTTTTCCCATGATTCTTGTGATCCTCCATCAGGGATGACTTTACCTTAGGCAGGCAAACAATTTGGCAGGTGGGCGTGGCACCAATGCCACATTTGAGTACCGAGAAAGAAACAGAATAGGTGAGGGTTAGTATTCAAATTATAACTATCATGTTACTTATGTTTTAGTGCTAATGACTAACAACAGAGATGCAGTATGTACAGTTAATCAGCAGCTCTAGTCAGGATATGCTAAACTGAAGTAGTGAGTCTTCAGCCGGGATTTAAAGGCTGAGACCGAAGGGGCATCTCTTATGGAAGCAGGAAGACCATTCCACAGTTTAGGGGCCCTGTAACTAAAAGCTCGACCTCCCACTGTTATTTTATTAATCCTTGGAATCATATGCAGACCGGCATCTTGAGATCTTAATGTGCTCAGGTTTGTAAGTCATGATAAGTTCAGACAAGTAAGCGGACCTTGGCCATTTAATGCTTTATATGTTAAAAGGAGGATTTTAAAATCTACCCTAAACTTAACCAGGAGCCAGTGTAAAGATTTAAGAACTGGAGTTATGTGTTCATATTTTCTTGTTCTTGTAATAATTCTTGCAGCGCATTTTGGATTAACTGGAGGCTGTATAGAGAACAGTTTGAACAGCCAGTGAACACCGCATTGCAGTAGTCAATCCTACTAGAGATAAATGCATGAATTAATTTCTCAGAATCCTGTTTATTTAGAAAGCCTTAATTTCCTAACATTTTTAAGATGGAAGAAACATGTTTTGGACAACTTTGTAATATGCGCTTTAAATGACATGCTAGAGTCAAAGATAACTCCTAGATTGCGGGCTGATTCAGTAAAATTAATTGGGATTCCAACTGAGTTAAATGATGACAAAATATTGCTGTGATCAGCGTCATTCCCTCCAACAATTAACATCTCTGTTTTATCTGTATTTAAAGACAAGTAGTTCTCATTCATCCATTCCTTTAATTCACTAACACAACTAATTAAAGACAACATCGGAGAAACTTCATTTGATTTAAATGAAAGGTATAACTGGGTGTCATCTGCATACGAGTGAAAATTAACATTATGTTTCCTAATGAGAGATCCCAGTGGAAGCATGTAAAGTGAAAACAGTAAAGGTCCCAGTACTGAGCCCTGCAGGACACCATATTGAACTTCTGTGTATAATGATGGAGTACTGTCAGCACATTTCTGTACATATTGGAATCGATTTGATAAATAAGAACTAAACCAAACAAGTACGCGGCCTGTAAGCCCAACATCATTTTCTAGCCTGTGCAGTAAAATAGAATGGTCAATGGTGTCAAATGCTGCACTTAAGTCCAACAACATAATTACAGTGGAGTTTCCTTCATCAGAGGATATCAGAATGTCATTTACAACCCGTGTTAGTGCGTTTCTGTACTATGACCAGTGCGAAACCAGACTGGAATTTCTCAAATAAATTGTAATGCGTAAGGTGTGACTGAAGCTGACTGGCGACTACTTTTTCTAGTATTTTAGAGAGAAATGGTAAATTTGAAATAGGCCTATAATTATTTAGTATGTGTGGGTCTAGGTCTGACTTTTTAAGTAAAGGTTTAATGACTGACACTTTTAGTGCATCAGGTACTGTGCCATGCAGTAATGAACTATTGATAATGTTTAGAATAGGCTGCAAGAACATCCATTGCACTTTTACTAGTTTTATTGGCACTGGATCTAGGGAACAAGTAGTGGGCTTCATTTTAGAAATTAAAGTTAAGACTTCCTGCTCAGTTACAGGATTAAAATTATTAAAGTGCTGAATGCAATGTGAGCAGGGTCTGCTAAGCTAGTATTTGGTTTGTACTGTGATGCTGAGATCTGGGATCTTATATTTTTAATTTTCTCATTGAAGAAGTTCATAAAGTCTGTACTGCTAATATCTGTTGGTATTTTGCACTGTTGATCTGAATTCCCATTTGTTAATTTAGCCACTGTTCTAAACAGTACCCGAGGATTTTTATTATTGCTATCTATTAATGTAGAATAGTATTCTGAGCGAGCTTTAAAGAGGGCTTTTTTATATTTATTAACACTCTCTGTCCATGCAATTTGAAAGACATGTAGCTTTGTTGTTCTCCATCTGCGCTCCAGTTTTCGACACTCTAATTTAAGAGCTCGAGTGTTTTCATTAAACCAGGGAGAGTTTCTATGTGCTTTGATCACTTTTGTTTTAAGGGGAGCCACTGTGTCCAGAGCATCTCTCAAGGTCACATTATAATGTGATGTTAGCTGATCTAAATTGTTTTCCACGTTTACATTTGATGTTAACTGATCTAAATGGTTTTCCACAATTACACTTGACTTACTCAAGGCATCTATAAATTTTGAATATATAAATAAAAGATTTAGTTTTTTGATGGCTTAAAATTTGCAAATGTATCTATATAAAATTAAATCTATAGCACGATGAAGTGTGCAGATAGTGGAGGAGTCTTTATAAATCCGCTGTACACCAGTGTTTGTATGTTAAATGAGGTCTCAAGCCTTAACCACAAAAAACTTAACCAAAGCTGAACGCTGGTATTTGCAGCAGGTTGATGCCATCATTATAAGAAATATTAACAACAGGAAAAGAAAAACTGAAATGAATTACAGAGTGAGAAATAAAATAAATATAGCTGCACAGTTATTCAGCTCTGATATTTAGTCTGGTGTCAATAATTGAGGAAAACTCAATAGGCAAAGCAACGTGTTTATGGATTTGTTTTTAACTGCAATGTTACATTTCATGTTCAGTTAAGTACAAATCTGTTGTTCATTTTGCTTCCTTTTGCTTGATGCAAACAATAGTGTAGAGAGTTATAGGAAATGTCAGACATGTTTACTTGTGAAGAGCAGGCTTTTGAGGAGATTTTTTTTTTAGCAAATCGAGGCTGTTTTTTTTACATATTTTCATGCATTATGCACAATATGTTTTTTTCACGTTTTTACTCGAATTTAGATTCATTTTAACACATTCCCTCAAAAGCAAATGGAAATGAGAATGAAGTCTGACAAGGTTACCAAGTAACTCCTTAGGAGTCAAATGCTTGAGTCAAAGAAACCTGGGGCACTGAGAGCAAGAAGTTCCATTCTAGAGCCTCTTCAGTATATCAGAATTAAAACTCACAGACAAATTGGATCTTCTCATTTCTAATTTATCCCTCCTTAAACCGGTGGCCTGCTTCTGTTTTCAGCAGCATACAAAATAAGTCTAAACAATTTATCAGCATTCATCTGATTCTGGTTGCTACACATGTTATGCTGCACAAACCATCAAGTTGTAAAATTGCAAATCCCCAAGTGCTGTAGAGCAATGAGATGACACAGTGTTTTATTTTGCTCTGGGGAGACAATGGAAAAAACATATTTTGTTTTAAAAAATGTACACTGACATCTTGCTAATTCCAAATAAATTATCTAGCAGTCTGCTTCCAGTGGCAATGGTAAGCCACCAGAAATGGATTTCTGTGTTAAAATTACATACCATAGCACTTTGTCATGGTGAGTTAATTCACTTAAAAAGTGCAGCAGGATTAATCTAAGCATGTCAGCCATTAGTTATTTTAAAAAGTTATAACAGCTCACCAAGCCTCACCAAAAGGCCAGAGCCAGGAGCAACAGGGACAACCACAAGGCAAAGATACTTCAAAGTATGTTCTGTTCTCTTTTTAGGAGAGGACTGGATGTCCCTGTAGAAATGCTTGCATAGAAAATATCAAGTATACTGAGATTATATCTAGAGAGTGGTCCACCTCTTCTTTGTTGTGAAATGGCGATACAAACAAGGCAAACAAGCTGGAAAGTCCTTCAAAAAGACCTACAAACAAGGGGCCTCTTGCATAACGGCGTGCGTAGAATTCGCACTATAACATGACGTAAGCACAAAAGCCGAAATGTGCTTACGCACAGAAAAATCCAGATGCATAAATCTGTGCGTTCGCCCACTTCCACGTTCTTCCGCTCCATAAATCCTGATCAGCATGAAAAGTAACGCACGTGCACGCGCCCATCTCCTCCCAGAATTACATCTCTTTGAATATGCAAATCAGTATAAATAGACCTTAAGCTCAGTGTTCTGTGAAAAGGCAATGGCAAAAGCAAGAGGGAAAATATAAGAATTTCAGTGAGTACCAAGTGGAGGCAAAGAAAACCGTACTATTTGTTGGTTTAAACAGTGATATAATCAACAAAAGGAAGTTGATCGAGTGACATAGCGTGTTGGAAAAACTTGAAAGCTCAAGTTCACAAAGTCGCACAGTGTCCGACATAAAAAAGAAGTTGTCACATATCAAAGTTGCCGTGAAAAGGCGAGACGTAGCCCATCATCTGAGTGTCATATGAAAGCTAATTAGGGTATAGAGAAAAAAAAAGTACACAGTAGGAAAAAGCACAAAATGTTAACTTCAATCTCGAAATTTCCAATTTAATCACATAGTTTATTTTGTCTTTAAAGTAGAACATCATAAACTTCATCTTAAAATTATTTAATTTACTAGTTTCTCAAATCCCATCGTAACTAAAGTAGCACATTAAATGCTTTGTTTTGTATTTGATCTTTTGCTCTATGTGTGTGAATCACTACGTGCTTCTGCTTTCTCTTCCTCTGACAGGACACAGAATCCATTACACTCGTAATATTACAGTTCTCTGAATAATTAAAATACTGAGATGTATACGCGATACAATTTTCATGATGATTGGAATGAAACCATGTTATTAAACAGGGGAACACGGTGCGTGATTGTGTGCGACCTTCGATGAAATTATTGTAGCAGTACTGTCTCTTTCAAACGTACTAATCTCCAATTCCTGTCCTTACTTTTCTTTCTCCAAATACTCAATCACCAGACAATCAGCTCTGTAATAGACATTAAGCCATCTGTAAGCTTACAATGATAATTCTTAAAACTTTTAAGGAACATTGAAATATCTTTGTAGTACATGTTTAATTATTTTATCCATCTATCCTTCCAGTGTCACGTCAGCCCCAGAAAGAATACAGCACAAGGTAGGATCAATCCGTGAACTGGCTAGTGCTGCGGAACCATGTCCTCACATGTCTAATTATTAACAATACAGATTATTTAAATGAAATAAAAGTTTTATCTATATAATGTAATCAATATATTTTGCTGCATTTCATCTTAAAAATGATATCGTCATCATATGTAAATATGCGCTTTATAAAGTGGCACAGGTTGTGCAATATTATAACTGTAGTGCGAGTTTCAAGTGAGGTGATTGTACTTATAAGTACAAACAGTTCTACAAGGAGCAGTTGATGGACTGATTGATTGTTTAAAGTTCTTGGAATGAAACTGTTTATGAACCGCGAGGTCCATACAGGAAAGTCTCTGAAGCGTTTTGCCGTGGCTGAGTCAGGATGTGCTTGATGCTGTATATCGATAATTCTCTTTCCGATCAGCTGCTGCTGTGATTCCCCACTCAGATACAGTGATATAAATACTCCAAGTGGTGCAGTGAGAGCAATATGGAAAAAGATGATCCGCTGTGGCAACACCTAACGGGAGCAGCTGAAAGAAGAAGAAGAAGGTGCAGTGAGAGTAACAACGCTAAAGCAGTTATGGTATTTTAAATACTATGGCTATTCCCTGGACCATTATATTGTTACAAGTTAATTACAATCAGATGCATTACACTAATAAACAATATGCGGTTAGTTTCAATGTATTTATAAAGCCAAGTCAGGAAAATAAAAAGTAACCACACAAGAACAGTAGCACTGCTTTGACGCTGGGTGCCGCCAGTCTGCAAAACCGAGCGGAGAACTTGCGTACGACAGGGTATGAGGTACTGTGGAAATGTGCGTGGCTTTATGCCAAGTGTAGGTTTTATACATCGCGATTTGAACGTGGAAACATTCTTACGCAACATTTCTGTGCATACGCACCATTTATGCATGAGGCCCCAGGCCAGTACCCTCACTGGCTTGGCTAGAAATAGGCCTTCCCAGGCAGCCTGATCCCAAACTCCACACAAAGGCTTCGGCCTGTATGGGCCCAAAATTGCGGCCTAGCTGTAAAAGCTCAACAATGACACCTCTCAAGGAAACTGCCAAACCTCTGGCTTAAGAGATAAGTAAAATCATGATGTAACTCTTATTTTTAAGTTTTCTTAAAATGTAAATTTAATTAATATCTCAATTTGGGGGTTTCTGAGGCTCCAGAATCAAAAGCTCATATTTTTTTTCTCAACGCATTTTAATTTAATTATTATTATTTCTTTTTTTTTTTGCATTAACCCACAGCACCATTTTGTTTTTATATGGCTATTGTCATTTTGGGACATTAACGTTTACAGTTGGTATGTGGTTATTAGGAGTAGCATTAAGGTCAGCCCCTTGAACTTCCCGGTGGTCCAAACCACTGTTTGTTTGTTAATTTGGATGGCTCTTCAATTTTGAAATGTTACTGTTTCTGTTTTTTTGTCTTATTGCTAATTGCTCCCCTCTAATGTTTTTGCCCACTAATATTTGTTCTTTTTTAATTAATGATATATCATAGATACATATTTTATTATACCTACTTAACTTTTATCAACATTTATCTAGCTCTATATTTATTTTTCTAGTATCAGAATGTAGTTTAAGTTAATTTGTTTTGGTTTCAATAGATGTATTTTTCATATTTTTGATTCTTGTTTTCTTTTTTTCACATCTTCATGCCCCCCTAGGGGGGTCCCCCCCGCAGTTTAGAAACACTGGTTAAGGCCTTGTTACATAACAGGACCTTAACCTCCATTGTAAAATGCTAGTGCACTTTTTAGAAAACACTTAATTTTAAAATGAAATTTTGTATTGCAAATGTATATATACCAAGTTTGTGAAGAAATAAGTTTCACTGTAAAAATATCAAACTTATTCTTTAGTCGAAAATTATTCAGTCAAATTGATCAATAATTAAATAAGACCCAATGAGATGAAACTCTGCCCTATGACCTATGATATAAACGTGACATGCTTTACAAGACTCTTGATTCACACTGGGACTTTCTGTATCAAACAGCCAAGGACATAATGAATGTTCAGGCTTAACATTACATGAAGACTTAAATAATTGCAGATGACGGGGCTCGTTGTTGATGACTGAGATGTCTTCCTTATTGGAATCAGACAAGTCCTATAGTTAAAATTCATAAATATTGTTTGTTTACCAGAGTGTGTTTTCGGCAAGTGCCTGAACACTTAACAGAAGCAGAAATTTGTACTGAAATCAGTGAAAGCAGGTTATTGCTAACATAAATGCAATCAACGTAGCTATATTTTGGTTGAAACATATCATATAGTATGTACTGGATATTCTTGTATTTTCTTCAAATCTGTAATCTACAGAGTGTGTAAAACAAGTAGTCTCAACACACAAGAAAGGTTTGGGGCAGCCACCTGTATATTGTCCCTGGCTGCAAAAGGGTATAGAAAACAAGAATGATGTGCTTAGGCTGAGTTGCAAGACTGAACTGATGAGGTTTTGGAAGATGGTGGTTTTATAAGCCATGACCCGGTAGTGATGTCATTTGGCTGGAACCTGAAATGACATCAGTCTGGGCACTGGAGCTGGAAGTGCTGTTAAATCAGCCAGGTTTTCCCGTATTTGACATGCAGAGATGACAGAGGAAGGTTTAGTGCCCCCTGCCACCCCCTGGCCTGGCAGGTAATTAGCTCCACTTGGACCACTTGGCTTCTTCCTGGTCGCACATGTGTGACAAGTGTTAATTTAGCAATATGTTTGCCATTCTGTTTAATGGTGCTTTTGATGGACCACTGCAAGTTGTTTTACTGTATATGACAAACTAGATTACAATATATTTCAAAATTTAACAATTGAACTGTGAAATATTAAGAACAAATACAGTCATAACAGATGTAAGAAATACTTCACTGATAGACACCCTCTGGAACATGGAAGCATATGTTTCAGCTTTTGATCAGTAAGTTTTCAAATGATGCCTCAGAGCCACCATCACACAAGTATTGTCCACTCGAACCACATGCAATAATCTTCTTGAAGCAGGACTGCAGTCACATGTTCCTGGCACAGCTGACTCTCGCTCCTTAGTACTGCTATGCTAACCTGCAGTGGTGCCAGGAACAGGCTGACTGGATGGAAGAATCACCATCTGTTGTTTTTGGTGATGAAAGCAGACTGGAAATGAGTAATGGGTATGTATGAGCCCGACAGAGATCTGGTCCGATTGCTGGTCTAATTCTTTCATGCCAGCCATTTCTGCTGCTCATGTCTGAGACTGTAATATTTCAGCATCAAATAAGAATTAATGTTATTTGTAGCAACTTGGTAAGGCTTTTCCTCTTTGAATCTGAATTTGTTTTTGAAATATTTGCTCACTGAGTTTTGCTTTGCCATGGTGTATCAAAAGCCATCACACCAGGGTCTCTGATATGTTTTCCCTAAACTTTGGCATGAACAACATTAGCACGGGGATGAGGATAAGGCAGTAAGAACAACCAATTGCCTTTAATAAGAATTATAAAATTATATGTTTATGAGCTATTATGGTTTTGTCAAAAGTGACAGGAACATCTAATGATAGATATATAGATACAAAAGTTGTGGGCCTAGTCCTATCTGGAGCTTGGCAGTATTTTACAGGTGCAAGGGAAGAAGGAATGAATGTGTCTATTAATATTGGAGTTCATCGAGTCCACTCAGTAAATGTGAGTAGTTGATTCCTGCTGGATGCTGTGTCGATGAGGCAAAAGGGAAAGTACACAGGCAATGGAGATCTTCATCTGCATTGTTCTTGCTGGCAGATAGTAGAGTGTCTGCTTAAGTGTTTATTTATGATTGCCTAATTATACTTTTCAGTCTCTAACCCTAACCCCCACCCTCAACCTTTTCACGGGGGCATGCTGTATTTTTCATAGCTCTGTAGGTCAAATCAACTGAATTGGCCTAAGGCCAGCTCTTACAATAGCATTATTTGCTGAAGCACCACCGGCCTACCTGATGCAGTACTGCCAATTATTTCATTACAGCTGAATTAACAAGTACAGACATACAATGAACCAGGGAAATCCAATTAAGAAGGTAAAAAGTAACATAACATAACATGTCTTGTTATAAAAAAGGCAGTGTTTTCAATCAAAATCAGAAAACATGACGCACTCTGAATAAGCAAAGATGAGTCAGTGGTCTCTGTGGAACCTGATCAGTGGCTTCATGGGCAATATTTACTGCCGGAATGAAAAATGTGCTCTCCGCTTCTCCTGTTCTGCAGCTGCCTGTCCAAACTGATTAAGCATTAGCACTTCACTGAAACTGAGCCAAATCCACCAATGAGCTCTGGCAGAATCTCGGGGAGGTGATCCCTTTGTCCCTTGAGACCGTCTAGTGGCAGCTAATGGAATTACAGTGAAAACCAATCCCATGCTTTTGGGATTCTTACTCTGCACCTGTTAAGAAAGGAGCGATGCTCTGCATTCTTTAGGTTAGTATCTGTTTTTTTATTTATTTATATTTTACTTCATCACCTTATAACAAAACATATGAGGGGTAAAGTAGTTTTAGTAAAGTTGATAGATTGCCTCCATCTGTTTCACTTTATGAGGCTTCTACATATTGGAAAAATATGCAAAACAATAATATACCCAAGTCCATTGTGATTCAATGTTTTATAACAATAAATCTGAAAACTTCCACTGGGTGCATACATTTTATACACATTTTTATATATATTTTTTAAGAATTCAGACCCCTCCACTTTCTGCACACTTTACTGTGTTATAGATTTAATTTAAAATTGATAAATTTGCAATTTTTGACCCTCAATCTACCCTAATAAAATATTTTAACAGGAAGGCTTGCAAAGTTATCAAAATTTAAAAAGTGAAATCACTCATTCACCCAAATATTCAGACTCTTGATTCAGTAATTGGAGCCCCTTTGGCAACAATTACAAGCTTCACACACCAGAAGTGGACAGTTGCTTCTTGCATATCCTCTTAGACTCCATTAGACTGGATGGGAAGCGTCTGTAAACTGCCATCTTCAGGTCTCTCCACAGATGTTCTATGGGGTTGAAATGTGGGCTTCGGGTGGGACACTCAAGTGTCCCTAAGCCACGGCAACATTGTCTTACCTGTATGCTTTGGATGATTGCTGTGCTGAAAGGTGAACAGTCACCCTAAACTGTGGTTGCATGCGGTCTGGAATAGTTTTTCTTCAAAGACCCCTCTGTACGTGGCTGCATTCATTCTTTTCTCAATTCAGACCAATCTTCCCTGCTATTGAGAAGCACCACCATAACATGATACTGCCACCAACCATGTTGCAACGTAAAGCTGACCATGCGGGAAGCCTGGTGAGCTAAGATCAACCCTTGCCAACTTGAGTGTCTGCCCCTGGGCCTTGTTAATTGACTTTGCAAAGCAAAGCTTCACCAGGAAATGTAATCTCTTGAATTGATTACAGGAATGCGAGGGATTAAAACCCAGTGCCACATCCTGTCATGATTATCACCTCTATGATGTTGTTCTGAAGCTGACAGACCTGGAGATGGGCACCAAAGTTTGGACACAGGTTTCTCAAAAGGATAATTGGTGCTCCTACTTTCATTGCTAACTTGTGGGGCGCTATGCCAGGAGGATTAATGGAATTTAAAAATTCTGTAGGATAATGAACTGAATCGTTGTGTTCTAAAATGTTATTTATTGAAGTGTATGTCCAAGACAGCTTGTCACATAATTTGAGCACCAATTGATTAATTTTATGCCTCCCTCTCTCGTCGGCCTACAGCCTCTTTCTTCACTTCGTGCTTATAAATCAATGCCGTAAGCAAACTCTGATACTTAGCACGATGAGAGAAGTCACAAAATCAACCGGAATGTTCAAGCAAATTATAGAAAAAAAGCCAATCTAAACCCATTAAGTAGTTCTCTCGTGAAAAGAGGACAGACATACAAACAGACTG
The DNA here is from genome assembly GCF_016835505.1 of Polypterus senegalus. Lineage (NCBI taxonomy): Eukaryota > Metazoa > Chordata > Cladistia > Polypteriformes > Polypteridae > Polypterus > Polypterus senegalus. Next base: position 109,482,500 of record NC_053167.1, on the reverse strand, counting down.
GCAGACGTTGGATTTCATATATACTGTATAGAGGTAATTTTGTGTGACATACTATAGTTTCTGAAACAAAACATTTCACAAATCACACATACTCTAATAAGTAATGCACATTGTAGCATATGGCCGGCCATTTATCGCGGCCAATACCCCCACACCGCCAGATGGAGCCCTCCCTGCGACGTGGAGAGGCCCCAAATTCTAGCAGGGCATCTTGGACCTTGGAGTTTTCTTTCACAGCCCTGCTGGATACCATGGGGGCCACCAGAGGACGCTGCAGGGAGGATCAAGGACATGTATGTTTGATATAGCCTGGAAGTACTCCGTAGTCACGAGGACAGAGGAAATAAAGTACTTCTGGGCTGAAGAAAAGAAGAGTTTTAATCTGACCCGGAAGTGATAAGAATCACAAGGACTGGGGGGTTTGGAAGCACATCCAGATCAAGGAATATAAGAGGACTATGAGAGATCCCAGCAGTGAGCCAAGTTGGGAGGAAGGGTAACTGAGCTGCTGGTTAGGTGTGGAGGATTATTGTGATTGTGATTATTATTGTTTATGAGTATTTTGGAGTGGAGGGTGCTTTGTGCGCTGTTTAGTACAAATAAATTTAATATTTGGACTTTTATCTGGTGCCTGATCCGAGGGGTCAAGGGGACGACAGCACCCCCTATCTGTCACAACATAAAAAAGTGTATTATGTATTACAAAAGAAAAATGTATATCATATTTTGTGTAAACATGTACTTTTTTCATTTTCAGTTTTTGAAACACACCAGTCCCCACCACCTTTGCCAGATGCAATGATTAGGAGCAAAAATGGAAATGTTGGACATGCACAAAGAAAAAAAAATGCTTAACCTAGCCTCTGCTTTCCAGTTTTGAAAATTTATTTTTGTTATAAAACTTCACAAATCATCCCAGCACTGGGTATTCTCTATTAGTAGAAGACAAAAACTTTGCAAGGAAACTCATTGTCTTTAAGGTCCCTAGACAAGCCTAAAATATTCTAAAAAAATAATAATTATTATTACAAAATACATGAGGGAGGCATAAACATTATGGGCAGCATTAGCATCACCAGACTTGCCTGCTGTAATGACTATGGAGCTCCAAAGGTTTATTTTCTTTGGAATTTGTGTAAATTGCATTTTTCCTCATTTCATTCATTACTGCTTTGCTTTAGCTTAGTGTATTATTATGTCCTTTTGACTTACATCATGTTCTTGGTAACTTAAAGAATCAAAATGATATAAAAAATGTCCCTGTTTATAGGCGGATTTAATGTATTTGTGATTTCTAGACAAAATGTTACTTTCCTGTGAGTGGGTGGCTTTAATGTATTGCTGTTCTCTTCCTGTTTCAGTTTTACGGTTTAGTAATGATTTAAATAACAATGCATAATATACAGTAGATATCAAAATGTCCATCGACTCATTTTGTAACCTGCTTATTCATGTCAGAGTTATGGAGACCAAAGCCTATCCTGGCTACATTGGTAGGAATGAGTCCTGGGCTGGGTGCCAGTCTGTCGCAGACTCTGCCCAATGCTCACTTATAAGAGGCTAATCTGAAATTCACCAAGTTGTCTGACTCGCCCGTCTTTGAGTTTACTGGGTATGTCTTTCAAGGGGCACTCTCTCAGTTTCTCTCAGCCCTTATAAGTAGTGCTTACTACTTGCTAAAAAGCCCACCCCCCAAGTTGTTAAAACAAAAGTAAAGGCTATGAATGGATAAAATTGGCTTGTTGTAAAGCTGATTGTCTGCAGTCTTCAATAAACGCAGCAAAGAAACAATTGTGTTGTGAAGGTCCTTTCTTCAGCACAGCTAAAATTATTTCATTCATTGTCCATTGGCGGTCTTCCAGCCTACTTAAGAAGTCTGGTTTTCATAGCTTTTAGAGTCCTTTACCCTAGAATAAACCAATCAGGTAAGGACACAGTTTCAAACAAATAATACAGGCATTTTGTCTTGTTGGTAAGCCAGTTTCTCTGTGCATATAACTTAAACAACAACAACAACATTTATTTATAGAGCAAATTTTCATACAAGTGGTGCATCTCAAAGTGCTTTACAAAATGAAGTGTGAGGAAGAAGTCTGAAGAAGCAAGAGGATGGTGCAAAAGTGCCAAATGCTTTTATTTAAAAACCAGCAAACAAAAACAAAGTGTTCAAATAAATAGTGAAGTGCTATAAAAATCTTCATTAAATAAATAAATCATAAAAACAAGTGAAAAGGTGGAGGTTAAAAAACGTAATAGAAAAAAAAATCCTTTAAAACAACGAGGTTAAAACAATGGCATGAAGCAGGCTCTTTAAAACAAAGCCCGTCCAGGCTATGCACCAGGGGAGCCACCCTACCTGCAGCTGACCTTCTTCTACCTTCTGATCTGGAGGCATTCTGATCCCTGGATTCAGTTCAGCTCTCTCCAGACCGAGACTTGTTCCCCCAATGGCTAGGATGCTCACGCTAGGGAATCCATCTTCCAAGCCTCCCAACTCCAGCTGTCTTCCACGGTGAGCCATCCTTCTTCCGGTCACTGCCACTCTTCACAAAATGCTCAGCAGGAGCGACCACTACCAACTGCCCTAGGTGTCGGCCAAACACCCCACTAGGACTCACTGTCCAGCTTGCTCGCTCGCTCTCGCACAGGCTATCCTCTTCCTGCCTTCTTCTCCTGCAACCTCCGTTTTTCTTTTCTTTTTCTCCTCCTCTGCTAGCTGCCTCGCGCTTCTATTTAGAATTGGGACGTGGATCAGATGTGGCAATTAGCAGCTCCAGGGAACAATTACGGATGGGGATGACTCCTCACCTGTGCGCTTAAGCGAAAATCGCCTGCATCACGAATCACCCAGGGAACCACTTTGGCCACACGCACCATGTCCCCTCTCTAAGCCGCGAGTGCAGCAATTATTTATTTAAAAAGTGGTCCAGTTGACGTGAGCTGTGGACCCGCTACACTACATGAAGAAAGAAAAATCTATAAAAAATAAAAATAACATTAGGCAATACTAAATAACAAAGAATAAAGTAAGGTTGGATGGCCGGCAGGACAAGAAGAAAAAACAAAATCTGCAGGAGTTCCAAGGCAAAGAGACCACCCAGCCCCCTCTAGGCATTCAACCTAACATTAATAATTTCAATCAGTCCTCATGGTTTTCAGACTTCAGGTAAAAGAATTAGATGATGATGGTCATGTGGACATCTGGGGTACTGCATTCTATCCATCAATGAAGAGACTGCATGGTGCCTTGATCAGGTAGTGGTGGCACAGATCAGCACCACAGAAAAACAGGAAAAAGAACTGCAGAGAAAAGTAGGGATTAGTATGGAATGCAGATTCATGATAAAAATGATAATTCAATTTAAATATAGTTTATCAGGGTTACACTAAAATGTAGCTATGAGAAAGCCATGTTAAAATCGTACATTTTTAGCAGATTTTAAAAGTGCTCCACCGTGTTAGCCTGACAGATTAAAATACCTGTTTAGCCTGCTAAATTTCCCAAGATGTTGTGTGAAACATCAGACCTTCCTCAGCCTGTTACAATACATCTTGCCTGAAAAAGGGGCCCGAGTTGCCTCGAAAGCTTGCATAAGATGGCGCCGACTGGTGTGGCTGGCCGTCTGCTCGTCTCGCTAATCTATGTTTTAACATTGTTTTTATGTTTAAGTTTATCCCAACGGCCACTGTCCTACAATCGTGATTCTTTACTTAATATATTTTCTGGCTTGCTTTCCTCTCAATTTTCATCTCATGGGATATTATGTGAACCTCCACCTTTGTTTTATTCATCTCCTGACTTCTTCTCTTGGACACCGGTGTCCACCTGTATCAGTGAGTTGAATGCCTCTTAGAGATGCAAACGTACCCGCCGCCGTCGTGGAAAAAGAGCCGGAATTGCTGTTAAACAACGCTGACTCAAGTCCCAGAGCTTGGATTCCCGATGCCTACGAGTCATCTATGACCCATTTTCTCCTGCTCAGGGCTTCATCCCTGGTTCATGGGTGCTGGACACCGGATTTAAGTTCTCCATTTCAAGGTGGCATCACTTCTCCTCCGTGAGCTCTCGGGCAGTAAATGCCACTAATCTCCGCATGCTCACTCGTGCTCATCCCGCAACGAGCTTTTCTACCTCTATCAAGCCTGCTCTCTTGAACATGAGATCAGTGTCTAATAAAACTTTTATTCTGCAAGACTTTATTACCTCAAATAATCTGGATTTCTTTTTCATCACTGAGACCTGGATTTTAAATGGTGACTCTTCATGTTTTACTGACTTGGTACCATCAAGTTATTCATTTTTAAACTCTCCTCAGCTGACTTGTCATGGTGGGGAATTGCCACTGTTTTTAAAAGTATGTTCTTGTGACTGAGCCTTACAAGGGGTCCGTTTAGTAGCTTTGAACTGCAACTTTTCGAAGTGTGCAGCTCCCATTCTTTGTTGTTTGCCATGGTTTATAGTCCTCCTGTAATTAATATCTTCATTTCTGAATTCTCTGATCTCCTGGCTGATATCACCCTTTCCCATGACAAAGTATTTATTGTTGGTGATTTTAACATTCACGTTTGTTGTCAATCGAAACCTTTGGTTAATGACTTTTTATCACTATTGGACTAATTTGATTTTATCCACCATATTACTACACCAACTCACTCTCTCGGTCACACCCTTGATCTCCTTCTTACTCGTGATTTTTCAGTTAATAATACTGATTTATGCAATGTTTCTCTCACTGATCACTTTTCTATAATGATGGATATGAATATTACTGTTGATGTCCTGACTACTAGCTGTTCCCTATGCTGCTCACCCTTTTTAAATTCTTCTATTATATCCGATTTTAAAACTATATTCTCTGGTCTTGATGTATAGGTCCAAAATAATGGTATCAATGATTCTGTCTTAAAATTCTTCTTTTAAAATGGTTTTAGTCTCAAATGCTCCACTCAAGATACGCTGTAACCAGAGAAGTCCTGCTCCCTGGCTAAATGAAACTACGAGATCGCTGCGCTGCGCCTATCGAACTGATGAACGGCGTTTGAAAAAAGATTGACTGATTGTTAGATTTTTAGGACTTCTCTGTTCAACTTCCTGGCTGCAGTTAAGAAAACTAAACAAGATTTCTTTGCTGATTTTATTATCCCGTCATTCTAAGAATCCTAGGGTCTTATTTAATTCAATTAATGCAGCCATTCACCCTTATTCTGTGATGGGATTAAATAGCACTGTTCATTCATGTGAGCAGTTTCTATCATTCTTTGTCAGTAAAATTGATAAAATTCGCTGTGGTATTGTTCCAACTGACTTTGAACTTCCTACTGTTAATCATGGTATTGTATTTGAATCTTCTGATCCTGTCTCACTTTCACAGTTGAAAAGAACTATTGACACCCTTAAACCTGCTCCCAGCCCTCTTGATATTGTACCACCACGCCTCTTAGTGGAAGCTTTTGATGTTTTGGGTCCATCTTTACTAGCCATTATCAATGGTTCTATTAGTGAGGGAGTTGTGCCCTCATTTTTTAAACATGCTGCAGTCCGTCTCTGCCTAAAAAAGGCAGAATTAGATCCTGGAGTTTTAGCCATTTTTCACCCAATTTCCCAATTGCCATTTCTGGCTAAAATTCTAGAAAGAATTATTTATAATCAATTGGTCGATCACCTTAACCTTAATAATTTATTTGAGATCTACCAATCTGGCTTTAGGCATTATCATGGTGTTGAAACGACCCTCCTGAAAGTATTCAATGCCATCTCTATTATTACTGACTCAGGTGGCACTGCAGTCCTTCTCCTCCTTGACCTGTCTGCTGCCTTTGACACAATTGACCATGAGATATTGCTGATGTGGCTTGAACATCTTGTTGGGTTTAAAGGGGCTGCTCTTAACTGGTTCAGGTCATATTTAATTGGCAGACATTTTTCAGTGACTTTAAATTCCTCTTTTTCGTCTACTGCTCCTCTTAAATATGGTGTTCCTCAGGGATCCATTTTGGGTTCTATTTTGTTCTCTATATTCCTTCATCTTTTTGGAGCTATTTTTAGGATATTTAACATTTCTTTTCACTGCTATGCTGATGATACACAGGTTTATATTCCTGTCTGCAACTCTGCAATAAATCAACTGCACAACTGTCTTTCTGAACTAATGTCCTGGATGGCTAATAATTTTCTTGATCTGATTCAAAATAAAATGGAGGTGCTTATAGTTGGTCCATCAGCTAAAGCCCTAATTGGTCTTGAACTTCTCGGCTCTTTCTCTGTCTTTTACAAACCTCAAGTCCACAATCTTGGTGTTACCTTTGATAGTAACCTCTCTTTTGAGAAACAAGTTAATTCTGTAGTCAAGAGTTGCTTTTTCCAGCTTTGTCTATTAGGTAAGGTCAAGCCTTTTTTATCTTCTAGGGATCTTGAGATCTACTTATCCTTTAATTTTATTCTCGCCTTGATTACTGCAACTCGCTGTATTCTGGAATTAGCAAATCCCTGATACACAGGTTACAGTTGGTCCAGAATGCTGCCGCTCGCTTTCTGGTTGGGGCAAGAAAGTCTGATTCTGTTTCTCCTATTTTAGCTTCTTTACACTGGCTGCCTGTCAGTTTTCAAATTGATTTTAAAATCTTGTTGCTAGCTTTTAAATATTTACATGGACTTGCTCCTGCCTGTTTATCTGAATTGTGTGTTTTACACCAGTCATTTAGAGTGCTTAGATCTTCTGATCAGTTGTCTCTTGTTGTCCCTCATACCTTAAAGTAAGGGGGACACGGCTTTTGCAGCTGCTGCCCCTCACCTATGGAACTCTTTACCTCATCATATAAAGGAGTCGTCTACAATTGAACTGCTCAAAACGAAATTAAAAATTCATTTCTATTCACTTGCATTCCGTGACCTTTAGTAATACTGATGGTTTCCTCGTTACGATTATATAACATTACTTCTATTTATTATTTATTTTATTTATGTTCATATATTTTATTTCTATTGTGGTCTTTGCCCGGCTTGTCATCCCGGCCAATACCCCCAGGCTGCCAGATGGAGCCCTCCCTGCAGTATGGAGGTGCCCCGAAGACCAGCAGGGAGTCATGGACTATGTAGTTTTTATATGTGACCCTGCTGGATACCACAGGGGCTGCAAGAGGGAGCTGCAGGGAGGACCGAAGACTCATTCGTGCCCTATAACCCGGAAGTACGTCAAAGGAAGAGCGACGTGCTTCCGGACTCGTACCTGACCAAGAAGTGATAGAGAATCACGTGGACTGGGGATTGGGAACACTTCGGGTCAGGGAGGATAAAAGGACTGTGGGAGCCCCCAGACAGGGAGCTGAGCTGGGTGGAAGGGTGGCAACGCATCTGGGAGTCGGAGGATTGTTATTGTAGTGATTATTGTTTGGTTTATGAATATAGTGGAGAAGAGGATGCTTTGTGCACTGTACTGTGACAATAAAGTCAATTATATGACGTTTATTTGGTGTCTGACGTTTGTTCGGAGGGTTCAAGGGAGCGATAGCACCCCTTATCTGTCACACTATTTATGTTGTTTATTTGTTTTATCCTATTAATGTAAAGCACTTTGGCCACAGCATTCCTATGTTGTTTTAAATGTGCTATATAAATACATTGACATTGACTGTGTGTGTTTCTAACAATAGTCACAAAACAGAATATAGTGATGCAGCAGATATTTATTGGGGGAAACAAGTCTACCCACAGGAAAAACACTGTAGAGACCGGGTTAACATGCCATGTCTACTCATTCAGTGTCCAGGAGCTGTGAAGTAGCACCTTTAACCTCTGCTTCAACATGCCAACCAATACAGTTAAACATTCTGTGAATAGATGGTGGCCAGGGTGTGAAAAGCCTCATTGTAATCAGGACATCCTGAAAGTCATGTTGGCTGAACTCGTAATTTCCCTCTAGTAATATACATAGAATGAACAATACATTAGCAATGGAGAATATTATATTTTACAGTGCTTATCCAAAGTATTCCTTGGATGTTTTCCCATTTTATTATTAGAAACATCGAATTACAGTAGATTTGGCTTTTTTGTCATTGATTAACAGAAAAAGGATCTAATGCCAAAGTGAAAACATGTCACTGTAAAGTGCTCTAAATTAATTAGAAATATAAATCACAAAATAATTGATCACAGTAAGTATTCAATATTTACTAGATTCACTTTTGGTGGCTATGACAGCCTTAATTAAGTCTTTGTGCTGTATGCTCATTGCCAGCTAAAATGTCTCAGTATGCCAGCTAATAAATGCTGCAGTTAGCCAATTGTCTCAAGCCATAATTAGATTCACCATAGCAGAGGCAATTTCTTTACTCCATAGAGCAACTGAGCTGGACTGGATAGGTGGAATACACATTCTGTTTTTGAGTTTGAACAAGGTTGCCATTAATCTAACCTTGCTGAGGAACAGCAAGGATTGTGATGGTGCGGGTCAGCACCATGTTTGAGGTTCCCTCCAGAAACCTTTTGAAACTGCCGCCGCCAATAATGTTTCTGAGGGATGAGCTAAGCAAAAGAGACCACCATACAAAGCAAGGGGAAGGTGTAAAAAGGACTCAAGTGCTTTAATTACAAACCAACTGAACTAAAGTGTCCAAAAACTGCACTGCTCAAAATTCTTCATCAAATAAATAAATGATCTATAAAAGTCTGTGACAGTGGAGGTTAAAATTAATCCAAATATCTAATATATAAAACATGTATGTTTGTTTTTCCGCTATACTATTCCGCTATTCTGTCCACCCTGGCCATCGGACCTTACTCTTATTCTATGTTAATTAATGTTGACTTATGTTTATCTTTTATTGTGTCTTCTATTTCTCTATTCATTTTGTAAAGCACTTTGAGCTACATTTTTTTTGTATGAATATGTGCTATATAAATAAATGTTGATTGATTGATTGATTGATATACAAATCTGCACTGGGTGTCCGATCGCCACCAAACGGCATGGGGCTCCTATGTGACCAGGAGAAGGTCATGGGGTATATTTGGTTCGTGAAAATGTTCGTAGTGAACCACAGGGCACCTTTTCACCGACACAATGTTTGGCTCACGTCCCCGTACTTAAGATGGCCACACATTGCAACGGAACTTCACTTTGGCGCCATCTAGTGGCAGCTTTGGTCCCTGTGTATTGCTCTTTACCCATATTTATTTAAATTGCCAAGAGATGGCGGAAGAGTCCAAGTATGAGAAGGCCGACTGCTTTGATTGGGTGAAGAGCAGTACGTAATACCATGTAACACATTATAATTGTCCTGCTTTTCGCTAATATACCCATGCCACCCAAAAAAAGACGTAGAATTGGAAAGTCCACTTCAGATGCCACAACAAAGTCTATTTCAAGCCCGTCTCAAATGCCTCACCACACAGAGTCCAGAGTAGAGGAACTTACAATAAAATGTCAATCAGAAAAATGTTTGTTCTATTTCTATGTTCTGTTTCTTTCATTTGGGACATTCACCGGTTATAGATTCCCGGGCAACGCCGGGTACTCCTGCTAGTATATCCATAAAAACATAGTTAAAAAGAGCAGGAAGTAGTCCTCAAAAATCCCTTTAAAACAGACTTCTCTCCAGCTTATCCTATTTGGACCTCACAACGTGGGGAGACGTCAGCCATAGGCGCAGACAATCTTCAGTTCTGGATTGTATCCCGTCGCCCTTCCCATGGTAATCCATGGGGTGCCGCCAAGCCTCCACTCCCTTGGCCTCCCTCTGCCAACCCTGGCCTTGCAGGGCAGTCCCTCTGGAATACTCCTGTTGCTCCAGCAGCAGCAACCTTCAACCCACTCGATAACCGGCCACACACTTCCTCCCTGGGGCTCACATTCCTGTCTTCCTCCTTCTTCCCTTTTTGCTCCTGCATGCTCTCTCGCTCCTGCCCTTCTCTCCCATCTTTAACCTCTGGTTCTGTTCTCTGATCTCATCTCTCTCCCACTTCATTCCTATGCAGGCACCTTTCAACTGTACTACTTAATTGGGTGCAGGTGCGAGAGACTGTCCCCTCTGCAGCCCCAGTGAGGTGCCTAACCGATTCACCCTCCTATGCACGTATGTGCAGCACGATCAGCCTGTGTCCCACTTAATCACTGAGTGAAATGCACTCTGCCCCCTGATTGAAGAGCTGCACCTTTCGGAGTATGATTATTTATTTCAAATCAGCAGAGCACGACGGACCACTCCTCACACACCATCCTCCACAACACCCTAGGTGTATAGGAGGGTTCCAGCCTTCTCCCAACCCATTGCAACTGGTGGTCCACTTCTATGGCATGGCCTTACACCGCACTACAATCAACAGAAATAAGCAAAAGAGAGACTGTACATAAACCACATGTTCACCTTGCACATTCACTTTAATAACTATGGTCACTGACTGATCACCACCTAACCCAGCATGTGCAACTTTGCTAGTGTCCGAGGACACTTTGTGTAAAACCCATGAAGAGAAACTGCAGTAATTCCTGAATCCAGAATGTGCGACCCTGGGAAAAGAAGGAGACCTCCTGAACAAAGGGGAGAAACCATGATGAAAATCCTTTCATGCGTCTGGAGAAAGCCATCCAGTATAAGGAGCAAAGCATCTTTCATTTCAAATCATGAGTACAAATTACTTTGATTCCATGAACTAATAATTGTAATTAATAGGAAGGACAGAGCCAGGTAATGAATTATGGTATTTGTGCAAATGTAACTAAAAGATAATAAATAACCTTGTAAATGATAAGTTCTGGTATTGTATTATAAGTTTCTTTCTAAACCCAGTTTGGTAGTGCAGTAGCATTTCACAGGCACACACACAAAGAGCAAGACAAAGGAGGAGGTTTGGGAGTTGGTTGCAAACCTGTGCAGAAACTAGCTGCTGTCAGCAAATGAATGCCACATGCGGGCAAAAGCAGCCAAAAAAAAAAAATCAGAATTCATAAGTTATGTGCCGCTTTCTAAAAGACACAAACGTTCTATCCAGAAGAGAGGTTGAATACATAAGTTATGCAAATACGTAAGTGCATTTTCCGAAAGGAGAGAAAAAGTTATACTAAACTTTCATTATTTTTTTTTTGTGTTGTTTGTTAGTGTCTTTCATCTACATGTATCTATATAAATATACTGTATATCTATTGAAAGAACATCCATCCATTTTCCAACCTGCTGAATCCGAGCACAGGGTCATGGGGGTCTGCTGGAGCCAATCCCAGCCAGGGCGCCAACCCACCACAGAGCACACACACACACAAACACACCAAGCACACACTAGGGACAATTTAGAATCACCGATTCACCTAACCTGCATGTCTTTGGACTGTAGGAGGAAACCGGAGTACCTGGAGAAAACCCACACAGACATGGGGAGATCATGCAAACTCCACGCAGGGAGGACCCGGGAAGCGAACCTACAGGTCTCCTAACTAACAGCGCTACCCACTGTACCACTGTGCCGCCCGTTATTGAAAGAACAAGAGGACACAAATATGAAGAGTTGTGGCACCCCCACATAATTAATATATTTTCAGAAATAAACAAAATGTGATTTAGGGTGTTAGAGAAACATCTCTACAGTGTACATAAAATAGAATATATTCATATTCTATTAATGTTATGTTATAAATAAATGTAATTATTTTGTTTATTTCAAAAAGCATTTTTGGCTTATTTGTAAGTCTTCTGCCACATTTTGAACCACAACAGAGAAAGCAGAAGTGTTAATGTAGACTTTAGCTGATCTCTTCATGTTTCTGGTATCTCGATCAGAAGATGAAACATAGATCCTACACCCCATTATCTCTATTAATTTGCTGTCTCAAGGTGGACAAGTCAAATCACTCTCATTCCTTCTTGTTGCACCTCTGGGCACTACAATTCTTTACCATTCTTCTTTACAAAAGTGCTTAAGCTCTGTCAGGTTGCATGGGAATTATGAGTGAACAGCATTTGTCAAATTCAGACACAGACTGTCAATTGAATTGAGATTTGGACGCTGACTTGGCCACTCCAGGACATTAACATTGTTGTTTTTAAGCTATTCCTGTGTAGCTTTGGCTTTATTCTTAGGATCCATTGTCTTGCTGGCAAATAAATGTTCTCCAAAGGTGTACATTTCTTGCAGACTACATCAGATTTACCTCCAGAATTTCTATTTGTTTTGCTGCATTTATTGATCCCTCACAAGGCTTCTAGGGCCTGCTGCAGAAAATCATCCCTCACAAATACTGCAAATAGTGAACACCATGATTGAAGGTCTGATGGACACTGAATTACTATTTAGCCAAATAACAGACCCATTTATATAACTTTAACAATAAAAAAATCAGAACTGCGACAAGCCTCTGATAAAAAACTAATAAAAAAAATGAGTTTCTATTAGTCTTGCTCTGATCTAGTGCAATGTAAATGCTATCAGTTGCAGGGTATCCGCATTCAGAACCATTTTATTCTATCTGCCATTTCACTCTTCAGAATCACTGAAACAAAGGCATGCGTAAACTCCTGCATTGGGCTTCAATTTACTATTTTCCACTCATCTTTTCACTGGTTGCCACTATATTTCTTTATTGATGATAATATAAATAAATAGATAAGTAAATAACACATTTTAGTTAATTACTCCCTTCTGAACACTCAAGAACTCAATACAAAATGAAACCATAAAATAATACAATCCTTCTTAATAAATGGATGTGGTCTGTGTATCTGTGTGTCCATGCAGTTGCTATGTCTCTGTCATTCCAATAGATGGCACATCACAAACATTTGTAGTAATAAAATACATTGCATCTGTCGTTCCAAAGATGGCACATCACTAACATTAACACTGCTTTCACAAATCCATACAAAATGGCACATAACAGAGACATATACTTTTCATTTTTCATTCCAACAGTTGGTGCATCACAAACATTTGTATACCAAATAGCATATAACAGAGACATATGCATTGTATTTTTCATTCCAATAGATGATGCATCACAAAAATTTGTAGTAATGTATTGTATTGTTCCATCATTTGGAAGGACAAATGTGATACATTTTTTACTACATGCATTACAATTTACATGGTGCACTGCAAATGTTAATGTTTGGATTGATTACTTAGTTGTCAGCATGTTTAAATATGTATCAGACCTAGTTAAGCAAATAAATAAATCAAATCAAACAAACAAATAAAACAATACAATAAAAGAAAAATTAATCCAAAAATTTAGAAAAATAAAATCTACAGCACTGAGTAGGCATTTCTGAAAAAGGGAGTTTTAAGATGTTTTATCAGTAAAGAAAAGAATTAAGATACAATGAGAGAAAGAGTTTCAGAGTCAAGAAGCTAATTCTGACCTTCCATGGAAGATAGGCAGACCGAAGGGACAATAAAAAGTCCAGAAGTAGAAGTGTTGCAGTGAGCAGGCCTGTGCATAATCTTTACAAACGTGTTTTAAGTGAGTGAGAGCCAGATCATGGAGTGCATTGTAAGCAAGGACAAGGATTTTAAAGTCAATATGGTGCTTACCTGAGAGCCAATGGCGTTTAATATAGAATAGATATAATGTGACGATGAGCAGTAGTTTGACTCAATAAACATGCAGCAGAATTTCAAACTAACTACAGCTTACAAGTTTAGCCAGGATACAAGACAATAAAGAGTTACAATAGTCTAGTTTTAATGTGTCAGATGCATGAGTTACACTCTCAGCTGCAGAGCAGGACATTGAGGGATGAAGTCTCAGAATGTTACAAAGTTGATAAGAGGCAAAATGTAATGTAATGTTAATGTGAGATTGAAAAGACTGAGTGTTGTCGAAATCAACAGCAAGATTCTTGACTTGAGGGCATAAAGGAACAGGGGTCCCATCATTGTTGATTTGAAGGAAAAGGGTTTTACTGGGGAGGAGGTGCAGAACTGAGCAAGACTGATCAGGCACATTGATCCCACACTGAAGTGGTAAAATATGATGAGGAGGAAGATGATTGATACAGATATTAACTCTTAGGGCTAATTTTTTTCTCTTTCTTTTCTCCCAGGGCTGAATATTTTTCCAAAAACTAACTTTTTTTTTAAAAAAAGAACACAAAACTATTGTTTAACATATTAAATCAACAGAAAATATTTATTTATGACTAATATAACTGTTTTGCATTTTGTATGAGCCTGCATACTATATAATTTAACATATTATTTCACATACTATACATGTTACAAAGCAAAGTCCTGTAAAGTATGATAACACTCAAAGCAGCCAATTGCATGCATTGCCACTGCTTACAATATGTGTTGCACTGGTGCTGCACACAACACAGTCAGGCTTGTACTTTTTGTCCTCATATGTTGCAGGAAAGTGGCGCTCAGTCAGCCTGTCTGGCACTGCTCTTTGTGATGGCCTTCCTCGCTTTGCCAAAGGCGCTCCAACATAATCTGCCAGCAAACTGTCAACCACCTTCTTGCAGAAATCTGCTGCAGTCATAGTGCTGTCACTGTTTGCCTGCTTGAATAATAGATATCCATTTGTGATGGTACACAGTGTGGTACCACTTGGTGGACTTATGGCCGTAAGCATATGACCCCAGCATCTGATCCAGTCGATCAACTCCAGCCATTTTACAATTGTACTCCTCAAATGCAACGGGCTTGTCCAGCTTCCTACCTTCTGGGTTTCCCTTTGAACGAATTACTTTCTCACATAAATTGTTGGTGTGAACTGTAGTAAGACAAGTCACCCGTTTGGCATCATGCCATGCCAATGCCGCCAAGTTATCTGCCCACATGAAAACAGGATTGTCACCTCTTTTCATCTTCAGCCTGTCTGGCTTCAACTGTGAAGGATGTGTCTCCTGTTCACCCTCACTGTGCCACAAGCTCCAATTCCCCTGCTCTGTAGATCCATGAACAATTCTGGTGATGTATAAAAATTGTCCATGTACACAACATGTCCCAAATGTTCATAGCCCTGAGGCAGCTCCAGAACAAGCTGACTTGTCGAGGGACAGTTCTCTCTTTGAAAGGAATGCTTTCCAGTATAAGTAATTACTTTCAGGCAGCAACCAGTGTTTGCTTCTGCCAGTACAAAATCCTTTATGCCATACTTTGTGGGCTTGTCTGGCATATATTGGCGGAAAAAAGCCATCCCTTATATTTTATCATTGATTCATTCACAGACAAATCACGGCCAGACTGATAAAACTGTTTATATCTTGGTTCCACAATGTCAAGCAGGGGCTGAACTTTACACATGGGGTTATAGCCTGGCTCAACCCTTTGGGATTTGCTTCTGGTTATCACAGAAGTGAATGAAGCTTTGCAGCAGCATGTACGGCTCCCATGGATCAATTTCTGGGTATTCCTCCCACGCGAACCTTGCCGTAGGTGCATCGGCAGCGCAAATGCGCTCAGCTGCCAGCCGAGCAGCTGGGGCGGCATCGGCCGGTCTCCGATCGGCTGATGCTGGCTCCTCAATCTCTTGCTCGATCTCCTGATCACTGTCAATGAAATCCGACTCTGAAAAATCAGAGTCCGATTCCGTGATAATGCGCAAAATGTCATCTGCCGAGTGTTTTCTTTTCTGCACTCGCTTCGCTCCCTCGTGAGATGTTGATGCCATCTTGCCTTTGTTTGCATTTTTTTATATATCACAACTCATGCACATATAAGAATCAATCTAACATTCCTCCAAGCAGAGAGGGAATGCCTGTGATGTGACAGCGAGTTTTGTCGCCATTAACAGCTGATTGTCACCCTCTATCCCTGGATGTTGACTTTTGTCTACATTCGCCCTCAACCCCTCCTATCGACAAAAGTCGACATCCATCCTAAAAGAGCTACCATGAAAGGGTAACTTTAGAGTCCACATGGACCTGGCACTAGCAGATGATGTGCCTTTCAAATTGTGAGGCAACTAATCAAAGAGGATGGAGAACAATCCTGAGATGACTTTGTAGAAATGTCATGAGAATGTCAATACCCTAAAAATGAAAATAAATAATATGATGTAGCATAATTAAATCAAAGGGGAAGGTGGTAAGCAATAAAACGCAAGGGCCCCAGTACTGAACCCTGAGGCGCAACATGGTGAATTGTAAGAAATGTGGTTATTCAATTGAGTAAATTAAAATCTATTAGTTGAGTAAGGCTGAAACCAAGAATACGCAGTATTAGTCATGCCCAGTGAAGACAGGCATTCCAATAACTGTGTGTACAAAATAGTGTCAAATCCCAAAAGAAGATTGAGAAGGATAGGAATACTTACCAGTCCGGAATCGGCTGCACGGAGCAGATCATTTGTTACTGTTTTGGTGCAGTGTTTAAAATGGAAACCAGGTTGGTACAGTTCAAACTTCACATGATCCTGTAGTTATAAAGCAACAAAAATTTTAAAATTTTGGCAATAAAAGGAAGATTAGAAATAGGATGATAATTGCTGAAATCGTAAGGATTACTACCAGCATTCTTGATATTAGGGGAGACAACATCAATTTTAGGAAAATCAGAGACTACACCAGAGGAAAGGGGGAATTAATAGTAGCAGTTAGAAGATGAATGAGAGGACGTAAACAAACAAAGACACTGGGAAAAGGATCAAGTTGACATGTAGATGAATTCGATTTATGGATCATCCCTGATATCAAAATATCATTAACTGGAGAAAAATCAGAAAAAAGAAGTTTTGACATGTGTGGCAGTGCTCATCCAGGATCCTTGCAAACCCATTAATGGGCACTGAGTGATTTTAAAATATATTTCCAGGAACTGCTGACAGTTTTGATTTTCAGGCTTAAAAGGGTTCCAGACTGTTAATTCGGGGGTCTTGGACCCTGTTCTCCTCAGGATCATTCTTATTTTTCACTTTGATAGTGGTATGGCAACCTGCCGGTTAGTGTCGCTGCTTCAGCGTCCTTGGTTGGAGTCCCACGCTTGACCATTTTCTGTGGTGTGTTTGCAGCTCTCGGCATGTCTGTGTGGGTTTTCCTCTGGGAATTCAGGTTTTGGCCTCATGTCCCCAAATATGTTCTACTTAGGTTTATAAATGAGTCCAAGATGGACCAAGTGGGTGCATGTATGAAGGGATCATGCAGAGCTTGTTCCGGCTTCGTGTCCAAAGTTGCTTGAATAGACTCTTGGCCTTCACCACCTTTAAAAGGCTTAAGCATTTACGTGTGTTATTTTGCTGTATATTTACTTCTTCTTCTTTTCTCACTTCTATGTGGGGTCGATGTGCTTGATCAACCTTCCCCAAACAGCTTGATCCTACACCTTCTCGCCAGTCAAGTCCTTTATTTTCAAATCTTCAGTTAATATGTCCATGCACCTCCGCGTTGGCCTCCCTCACTTTCTCTTCTTCTGTACTTCCGTTTCCGTCACTCTTCCTTTGTCTGTCCCCATTACATATTCATACCACTTCAACCTTTCTTTCCTGTACTTTCTTAGATCTCTCTAACACTTTTTTGCCCCTGAGATTGTCTCATTTCTTATTCTGTCCTCTGTTGTAATTCCACACATCCATCTTAAGCCTTTCATTAAAACCACATCTAACTTCTTCTTATTCTGTGCTTCCTTTACTGCCCATGTCTCAGCTCCTTACATCATTGCTGGTCTTACTACTGTCATATATTAAACATATATTTTACTGTATATTTACTGTATGAATGTAAAGATGGTGACAGAGAGACTGAGCAGCTTGTACTAGCTCATTACATTCACACTGTTTTCTATATTGTGGTGTCTATCACAGCACATTGTGCAAAAACAAGAACAATGTTACTTATGTCAACTAATTAACTGTACTTAGATCTCAGTAACAAACAATTCCAGGTTATATTCCTTTTTTTTTCTTGCATCCGATGACGTGCTAAGCCCTGTGAGCGTTCATGTATTAAACAGTGTTTTACAATGCGGCAGGCCTCTTCCCCAGTTCATTGTTTAAGCTGTTTGCCTTGAACAGCTCAGTAATAAGTGGTGAAAGGTAGAAGCTCCCAGATTTAGAAAATAAAGAAACCTACAGATCTGCAGATAATGAATGTGGCAGCTTATTCGATGGAATGGCAGCACCTGCCCTCTTTAGGCCACCTGAGTGTGATATCATGGAAACAGCGGCATCACTTTAGTTCTGCTGTTTTGTAAATGCTTGCTTTGCGCGTACCAATCAAATGGCAATTCAATTCCAGCAAATATCACACTGCGAGAGTCTCCAAGAGTTAACTTCAGCGAATGGAGCTCAGTGTCCTCACAAAAGACATACACAACCTCTCTATTTTTTATTTTTTTTTCCTTGAAATGCAGTACTTAACACTTTCCTTTAAATTTGCTTTATGACATAATTACACTGTTAAAATGAAGTTAAGCCAAATTGAAAAGTGGTAATTACTGAGATTGTAGAACTCTGTGGGATAATAGAACACCTTGATACAAAAGGCTTAACAGCTGGAACCTGCAGAAATATTCAGCAGAGAGCAAAGTTCCCCCGTTTCTGTCTGATCAGACGGGTGTAAATGACTCCCGGGGAATACGTGCGGCTGGTCCCAGCACATCTGCCACTACTTGAATATACATCACTAAGCCGACCCGGATTGACACTAATTTAACAGGTGAAGCATAGTGAAATCCATTAATGTGATCATCCACCTTTCAGAGCTCTTACAAATTTGGAATCAATTTATTTCTTCATATGTATGCAGAGGAAGTTTCATGTTCTCCTTACCAAAATGCAGATTATATAAAGGTCATATGCAAATATACCCATTACATCTAATTAGAGAACATTTATTGCAGATGGAATTTTCGGCATTACTCCCTTCATGTGTAAATAGACCCTTTTTGATTTTTTGATTCACAAAATGGTTAGCTACCATTGGCCTTTAATCTTTTTTTCACGTCTATGTCCTCATTTAAATGTGCTGACGTTATAAATATCCCAGTGCAGATTGCTCTGATATATTAAATACGATCTTCACAAAAAAATCACTTTTTAATTATTTCCTACATAACTTCCCAAGTATAAGAAAGTTATGATTTTTCCTCTTAACTACTAAAACTCAGTAGTGGTCTGACAGTGGACTGTTTATTGGACAACACTGGAGTTTTGATTTCATGATAATAAATCATAAAATAATAATGTGCCACTCATGTGCGTCAGAGGATCTCCTCACAGGCTCGATCGAGATATGTGATACTCCACTGGGGCTACAGAGGGCGCTGTTGTTAACATTCTCTTCTCCTTCTCTCCCTACAGCACAGAGAAAACGCCCAGTATGGGCACTTAGCCCCGCCCCTTCCGGTTTGTCAGATGTAAGAAGCCCAGCTGCCCAGAAGGAGGCGTCTTTTGCACTCAGAGTGACCTGCTGGACTGAGCTCCCTTAATTGACCTTCTATTCTGTGGCAAAGAGACAAATACCTTTGTTGATTTGCCCAAAAGGCTCTTTGTAGAGATGCCAAGAGGACTGTTTTTATGTTGGATTGCTTTAATTAAACAGGATGACCTACTTGGTATCTGAGCTTTTCATTCTATCTCCGACCTGTCATTCCTGAACCCAACTACAAAATCATTTGATCCAAGTCAGTATTGAGTGGGACTGGGGCTGATCTTAGCTTTGGAGAGGCTGCCAGTTAACTTGACAAGCATGTCTTTAGGATGTGGGAGGAAATATGAAGGAGGAAAAGGAATTCTTAAACAGACAAAGGAGAACATGAACATTCCACATGGACTATGACAGTGTAGGTGATTCAAACCCAGGAAATGGAATCTGTGAGGCAGCAGCATTACCTGCTGTGCTGGCCTGCAATAACTCTCTTCTGTTCAATGGATTTTTTAATGGAGTTCACCTACTATTGACAGATACTATTTTATCATTTTATCAGATCACCTGTGATACTGTATGAACATACCTTCTTTCCTTAATGCAGGATAGGAAGAAATGTCAAAATTAGCCTATTGTACCCCTCTTATTTAACCCTTGAGACCTCTAATGGTAGGCTCCTTGCTGACTGAGAATGCCTTTTATTTTCACTCCTTTACTTCAACCCAGTTTACCACAAATAGAGGAATTCACAGAGTGTGTTTCATGCCCTTAAGGGACTGCATCTAGACAAGGAATGAACAATCATAGCCTCTCAGCAATGCTAGTTAGTGATCAATAATTTGACTTTGAGTTTAAGCGTTTATTTAAAAATATTGCACAATGTAGAAAGAAAAAAAAGGAATTTTAACTGGGTTAATTAATTATCTGTTTTACCATCTGCAATGCCAGTAATTGATTAAATAATTCATTAAAGTTCCCATTTTATTTTCCTTACCTTTCTATATAGGAGATAGTCTCCGGCTGTTAGTCGTATATCAAGTTAACTGAAGCACACTCATTTTATGAGGCAGAATAATACAATTTATTGATAAACACAAAGATTATAAAAACAAAATAACTGCATATATATCAACATATTGTATAAAACAGAAAGCATGACAGATGAGACAGACAAACATAGATAGATAGATAGATAGTGTCACACATGTGCGATTAGGAGGCAGTCAAAGAGCCTAAAGGTGAGTGAAACATCGCGGGATAGAGGGTTGTCACGTGGTACTTACCTGAATCTCTTTTGCTCAACAGAAAACTTGAAGAAAAATAATTCCTCCACATCCAGATTCCAAAATGGCCGCGACGACGTCACTTCCTGCCCACCATGATGACGTCACTTGTGGCTCCATCAATCCACCTCATTTCCGTCCCATCATGATGACGTTGTTTCCGGTTCCTGTTTTCAACGTCACTTCTTGCCAACCATTTCCTGTCCCATAATCCTTTCCTGTATAAATTCGCCATTTTGACTCAAGAAAACTGTTCATTGTTTTTGTTCTGAGACTTTGAATCATTCTTTTCTTTAATTGTCTGGACGACAATATATGGGGACGGTCCCCAAAACTTTGTTTTGTATTGTGTAGCATTCTTTTTAAGAAGAATAATTATCACAATAGATAGATAGATAGATAGATACTTTATTAATCCCAAGGGGAAATTCACAAAGCATATAATACAGAAGAAGTTGGCTATTTACTGTCTATTTAGGTAAACAGTTGTACAATACCAACTCTTTAAGGACAGTATTCGATTTTGAGTGGAGTTGTTGCTGTTGCTGCTCCTGGTTCAAATGGAGCATTCTTTCTCATTCAGACATTGTCTTTTGTTTGTGCTGTGCTCTGCTTTTCTCAGTTAGGCTCTTTGCTGTATCTTGTATAATTCCATAGGGAAAACCATTAATCTTTCTGGCACAAAAAAAAAAGTTCCCTTCTTGAAGTATGAATATTCTCAAACTGGGCTTAGTCAATAGCCGTGAGCTTGGTTTGGCAGAGTGGATCTCAATGAGAGAGCAGCTCATCAGCTTTTAGATTTCATGGAGAGATCCTCAGCTTTGCTAGAAGAGCGAAGAGATGAATAGTTTAGCTAGTTTTCAAAGGAAGGTGTAACCTCTGGTGATTGGATCAAAGTCTCTTCCATTTACAGAACTAGTATCTGCTCATAGGTGTGTTATTTTGTTGAATTATAGCTCTTTGTTTGAACTTGGGTGTCCATTGGGTGCCTTCCGCTCTGAAGGGGCCTTGACAAAGATGTCAGTTCAACTCTGATTTACATCTTTTTTGTCAGATGAAACACTTTGCAAACCAAGAATGTTACAAGCTGCGGTTTATGCCATTTTCTCAGGAGTGCAGGTTGGAGATGAAGCTGGATTTCTGCACCCCTGTTAAATCTGCTGTCTTAACTGGCCTTATGTTTCATTAAGTAAATAGCAGAATAGGCAATGCCCACTTTGTTTTATATCAATAATCAATAGTAGCAATATAAGCAATGCAAAGTACTAAAAAGGTGAGTTCATGCAGTTTTTATGAAGTCCCAGATGACATTTCCCATACTGTTCAGTTCCTTAATTAAAAATTATACAGTAAATCCTCTGTATACACGGAGTCTGTTCCTGTAGATTTCCTAATCCGATATTATAGAAGTGTGGCCTGTTTTGCAGCATCTGTGGTCTACTCATTCCTATTTGCAACCAGATTCCACCTGCTAATACTTACCTCTGGTTTGGAGGCCGGTGGGCACAGAGGTCTGGAGACAAGTCAACATCCCACCTGACCTCCCCTCTGTGCTGAAAAGGTCACAGTGAGATTCCCCTCTCCCCCTGTTTTCAGCTGCAGTTTAATGATTTAATTTTTGTGTTCCTGTTGTGTTAACAAGTCTTCATGTTCTGATAATATTCCATGTGTTCTTTGCACTGTTTTTCATATGAACGTTTTAAATTTCAACAGTGGCAGAAAAGTGTTTTGAGAAGTACTCCTTAACCCAAATGCATCAGGATGGGCTTGGTTGATTTTTGATACATGAAATTATGTGTTTAAGGTAATGAGTAGCAAAGGTGTACAGTCAATCGAGTGTGTCGGAACCTAATCTATTTCTTCCATAGGTTCAATGCATCAGTTTGTGCAGTTTCAGTTTCTGCTGGGTTTTTCAGGAATGTAGCCCTCATGGATAATGAGAATTGACTGTATACTGTTATTTGAAGAGTGATAAGAAAGATTTCTTGCCAGAGACAGAGCTCCTCAAAAAGTGTCCAGCAGGTAAGCAGATAGCAAGCTCCATGTAAATGTCTGTGGCTCCTCTCAAAGTGTTAGAAATACAGAGAATGAACCAAATACTCCATTCTTACAACAAAGCACCAACTAAACTAAACTGAAAACTGAACTGAGATTCTACAGTAGTTGTAAAGAAGTTCTAATAAAAGGAAGCCACATCACACACTTCTTGCCTAAGTGTCTTACTGTCCACTAACAGACATGTTTGGTTTCTCAAAACACATGAAGGTTATCACATAAGCTGCAAATATACTGGCTATATTAAACACCTATGGTCCTGCTTTGTCTTTCAGCTTTCCCAGAATACACTCTGCTCTCACAAACTGTTCCCATGAAATCTGTCAGGTCTTGGTTTGATTCTCAGCCTGGTTTTTACATAGGGGTTTTCTCTTTGAGCTTGGGTTTACATGATTGACCATTTATGAGTGAATGTGGGTGCGTATGAGTGAGCATGTCCAGGATAACCTGCCTTCCAGGCTTCTGCCAGTATATTTGCCAGCTTAATAAAGCCCTGTGATTGCTAAAGCAGTATTCAGAAAATTAACTGAAATAGGCATGTTCTTAAAATGTTAAAAATTTGTTTTTCATTATTAGCCTAACCATTACTTTGATCTAAACTTATATCCACAGACCAGGTTGCCATGCTGTGGGTGAGCTGAAAATTGCTGCCATTGAGTTTAATGAACATACAGGGCTGAAGCATCACAGTGTGGCTTACAAGGTGATCTCCGGTGGGGGGTACAATATGGATGGCGATTCAATGCAACAAAAGCCACTGACTGATAGCTGTTATCATATGCAGTGTGCACATATTTTATTTTTTGATATTGTATCTGCTCCATAAAAGCCAGCAATAGAAAGAGAAGGCCAAGGCTGACTATGAGGGCCTTCTATCTGGTGCCGTGACAGATTACCTCTGAGCTGCATCACATTAAGCCTGGAACTGTGAGAGAGATGTATATTCTGCTTACCTTCTGAAGCTAGCAGTGAGAATGTAAACTGAAATGTAACTCTTCAGCAAAAGCTCGGCTGTTAGTGGCTATGATGTTAATTCCAGTCCTAAGAATATCTTTATGTGTCTGCTTTCAGTAAAAAAGCAGGACTCTTCTGTTTATCAGTTGTGCTGTGGCTAATAAAAGTACCATGCAGCCATGTCCTCTACATCTTCCACGGTCAGCTGCATTTCATTTGTAACATAAAAATAGAAAATTCTTTTTGAGGAATTAACCATACTTGGGCAACAAACAGTGATGAGCCATGTACTATGCCCAGTTTTCACGTGCCAGTCTCAGCTGACAAAAGTGAAATAACAATCATAACATAAAGGGTCAACTGATTAGCTTAGAATTGTCCAGTATCATAACTGGCAGGTCATCAGACATAAATGAGACAGCTTATATCCCATGCAGATAGCCATGGAAGGGTTTTGGGATGACCAAGCATAGAGGATACCCCTGTATCCCCCTTGAGGCAGGGAGGCTTCCAGACTCCAAAGCGCCCCCACACAATGCCTCGGCAACGACAGCCACAAAAATATACATTTTCTGCAAAAACTGGTGTGTTGTGTCATGTGACATTCCACACAACAGAGGAATGAATGTGAGAAAATCTACACAAGGTAGCTTAGCAGACAATGAAGAGATCCGTCATGATAAGAAAATGAAAATAACTAAGTGTTGCCTAAAAGAAGCAACTGGCACAACAGGCAATTGACAACAACAACATTTATTTAGAAAGCATGTTTTCATACAAACAATGTAGCTCAAAGTGCTTTACAAAATGAAATAAAAGGAAGTTCAGATAAAAAATAAACAAATAAGATTAGGCAATATTACAGTATGTAACAAAGAAAAAGGTAAGATTGGATGGATAAGAGGACAGAAAAAAAACTCCAAACAGACTGGAGAAAAAAACAAAATCTGCAGGGGTTCCAATGCCAAAAGCCCACTGGGCATTCTACCTAACATAAATGTTCTAAATCAGTCCTCATGGTTTTCAGGCTTCATATTGAAGAATTTGATATGATGATGGTAGTCATGTGGACATCTGGGACACCCGCCATTCAATCCATAAACATGGGGGGCTGCGTGGTACCTTGATCAGGTGGTGGTGGTGCAGATTGAAAACACAAAAAAAATGGAAGAGACAACAGAGAATAGTACAGATTAGTAAAGAACCCAGAGGAAAATGTTAATTCAATGCCCATATAGACTAACAGGGATACATCTAAATGTAGCTACGAAAAATATATTTTAAAATAATGGATTTTTAGCAGTTTTTTTAAATTGTTCTACACTATTAGCTTAATAAAGTATTCCAAATTTTAGGTGCATAAAAGAAAAAGACTGTCTCACCACTTCTTTTCAGGTTGGATCTTGGGATTATAAGAAGGTCTTCATTTGAAGATCTGGGGTTACGACTGAGTGTAAGGGGACAAACATTCCAAAATATAGGACAGGGAGAGATTATTTAAGGCTTTGTAAACCATTAGTAATATTTCAAAGTCAGTTCTAAATGACATGGGTAACCAACGTAACAACGCTAAAACTGGTGAAATGTGCTGAGATTTTCTTTTTCTAGTTAAGATTCTTGCTGCTGCATTCTGCACTAACTGTAGCCAATTGATTTCTTTCTTAGGTAGTCATGTAAGGAGTTCTTTACAGTAATCTAGTCGATTGAAAACAAAAGTGTGAAGTGAGTCTTGTAAAGTTATAAGACGTCTAACTTTAGCTATATTTCTTAAGTGAAAAAATGCAGTCCTAGTTATTTTATTAATATGTAATTTAAAATTTAGGACAAAGTCAGTAGTTACCCCTAAATTCTTTACCTCCAACTTTTTAGCCTAAATTCAAGTCAAGTCAAGTTGGGGAACAGTGTGTTGCCGCACCCACTACACAACGAAACAACTTGGGATCCCGGTTGGCAACCCCCCAGGCAGACACATAGTCCAGTCCCACCCTCCTGAAATGACCCTCTATCTGCCGCAGCCAGGTGTTACGTGGGCGATTCCTTGGCCTGGTCCAGCCACTTGGGTCCCCAACAATGAGGATCTTACGAGCCGAATCACCCTCGGGGAAATGCACCACATGGCCGTAATGCTGTAACTGACGCTCTCTCACAATGCAGGTAATGTGCCTCATTCTGGACTCCATGAGCAACCTTTCATTTCACACAAAGTCTAACCAACAGTACCCAAGGATTTTCCGGAGAGACACAGTACCAAAGGAGTCCAGTCTTCGTCTCTGCTCACTGGATATCGTCCATGTCTCGCAAACAGATAGCAAGACAGAAAGCACCAGGACTCCAAAGACTTGGACCTTCGTCCTTTTGCAAAGATATTGGGAGTGCCACACACCCCTTTCCAGCGACCTTATGACCCCCATGCTCTCCCAATCTGTCTACTGACTTCATAGGAAGAGTCACCATAGACATGAATGTCACTGCCAAGGTAAGTAAACCTCTCAACAAGGTCAACGCTCTCTCCGCAAACAGACACACTGCTGATGGCTGTGCCGAAGAAGTCATTAAAGGCCTGGATCTTGGTTTTTATCCAGGACTCTCGCAAGCCCAAACACTCAGACTCCTCACTCAGTCTCTCAAGCGCCCCGATCAGAGCCTGCATTGACTCAGCGAAGATCACAGCATAGTCAGCAAAGTCAAGATCCGTGAATCTTTCTTCACCAACAGATGCCCCACAGCCACTGGACCCCACGACCTTGCCCAGCACCCAGTCCATACAAGCATTGAACAGAGTAGAAGGAAGAACAATACCCCTGACTAACCACAGAATCAACAGGGAAAAACACAGAGGTCCTGCCTCCACTCTGCACAGCACTCACAGTACCAGTGTACAGGCCGGCCATGATATCCAGCAATCTCGAGGGGATCCCGCAAACCCTCAGGATGTCCCACAGGGCATCTCGATCAAATGAGTCAAGCGCTTTGTGAAAATCGACAAAGGCTGCAAAGAAACTCTGCCGATATTCGCGTTTGCACTCCATGAGAACCCTCAGTGCCAAGATGCGGTTGATGGCAGACTTCTTAGGCGTAAAGCCAGACTGTTCCGGTCGCTGGTAGGTGAGCAAGTGATCACGGATCCTATTGAGGACAACCCTAGCAAGGACCTTACCCGGCACGAGAGCAGTGTTATCCTCCTGTAGTTACTGCAATCCAGGCGATCACCCTTCCCTTTCCAGATAGGGACGACAAGTCCCGTTTTCCAGCCAGTTGGGATGATGCCATTCTCCCAAATGGAAGCAAAGATTGCTTGCAATGCCAGGAGGACAGCCTTACCACCAGCCTGAAGAAGTTCACCCTGGATACCACAGATAGCCCAAAGGATCAAGTTTATTTCTAAAACCCTCACTGTATCATTTTTGCCAATAACTAAGATTTCTTTTTTCTCCTTATTTAGTTTGAGAAAGTTACTGCTCATCCATTCATAAATACAAGTAAGACACAGGATCAGAGAGTCAAGAGCGTCAGGGTCATGAGGTGCTATCGATAAATACAGCTGTGTGTCATTTGCATAGCTGTGGTAGCTGGAAATCAAAAAGAGCAGTGGACCCAGAATAGATCCCTCTGGTGCACCATATAAAATATCATGGTCCTCTGAATTATAATCACCACAACTAACAAAGAATTTCCTACCTCTTAAGATTGAAACCAATTTAAGACATTGCCGGAGAGGCCCACAGACTGACCAAGGTGATTTAAAAGAATGCTGTGATTAATGGTGTCAAAATACCATAGATAACATCTATGCTTGGAGCATCACTAGTGAAATGCTATCTGTGTCATAAACGGAGCAGATTATTCTACGTCAGAGGAATCGATCATTGCGGCAATGTGATAAAAAAGGCTTGTTCTTCTCATCCTCCTTGCCCACCTGTTCCCAATACAGACATCCAAAAGCTTTATAACAATGTTCTGAGCAACATGACAGCCCTAGGCCAAAACAGAAATAAGAATATGCAGTATTTAAACAGAAATAAGTAAAAAATAAAAACAGTTCTCAAAATGTTTTTCATTATTATATGCTAATGCCACAGAAATTTTCCTCCAAACAGCAACAAATTGGCCAGGTGCAGTGTGGGTTTAATACACACTATAAACATTTGTTTGAGTAGTTTTTGACTTTTGGGCTTAACAGAAAAAAGTTAAATGCAGGAAATTTTCAAGAATTTCTTAGGATCTCTTTAGTATGGGTCTGGATTTGCTATGTTTTATAAATTTTGAGTTGTTCATAGGATGTAAAATAAAGGCGCTATATTGCGCCCGACCCGGCACAGATTGACCCAGAGGCACGTGTAAAAGCACAAAGACTCTTTTATTTTTCTTCACCTGTGAGGCACATCTTCCCCATGAACCTCACAGGCAATACACAGTCCCACAAGCACTTAACTCCACACAACACAATCCTCTGGCGGCACCACTCCTCCCAGGCAGCCTCGTCCTCTTCCTCCCGATTCTGGCCCCTGAGTAGTGGCTGCAGGCTCTTTTTGTAGCCCTCCCGGAAGTGCTCCAGGTGGTAATTGGCCTAATTAGGCTGCACTTAAAGGTGTGGCTGCCTTCCAGCCCTCAGATTCTCCTTAAGCCACGCAGCTCCTCCGGGTGGTGGCCATGGAGCCCAACAGGTCTGAATCCTGAAGTTCCACACCTGTGGCCCCGATGTAACCCAGGAGGGCTGCCACCAAGCGTTCCGGGGGATGTAGACTGCATCCCATGGCTGCTCCCCTGGATCCAGTGTTGAAGGAGCGTCCTGGCCGGGCATGGGATCCGGCCTGCCTGACACAAGGACTAATAGTTAAAATCTAGTATGATATGGTCTGTTCAATTAATTTTATTATTATTGCCATTTTTGTTGTTTCTGGTTCTTATTCCTTTCCTCCTTTCCACGAACACCATTACATTTTTGAGAGCAACTGCATTGTTGTTATAAAACACTGCATACAACCTTGTGATATTTGAAACCAAAGCAGGCTACATTCACACTGCAGCTCCATTTCCATATTTTCACTCATATAGTTTGTAATATACGTAGAAGAGAAATAGAATTATCAAAAATCATCATGGACTCAAACCTTTTCAGAAAGTATTTAAAATTTGCAACCAAATTGAGCAATACACACCAGTCCTGTCTCCTGTCCTTTGAGTCACTTGTGTTCATGTAGGGATAAATGTACTCAGAAAAACAGCTCTGATCTTTCATTTCTTGATGCTCTTCCTTGCCGTCATGAGCTGACAAATTCACACGCGTCCTACACTGAAATGATGTGAAGTAGAGCAGCAACCAGAATCTTTTAGTTTGCATCTGTCTGACAAAATTCTTTTATTCAAAACTAGCAAAATACCCGCGCTTCGCAGCGGTGAAGTACTGCCTTAAAATTTTTAATAAGAAGAAAATTAAACCTTTTTAAACTGAGGGAAAATATACCAATAGTTATTTGTTATGGATCTCTTTGTATACCACATTGTGAGTTCGGCCCTCCGGTTGTAATGTGACCAAGCTGTGCGCTGAGCTTACTCTTGAGCATGCAACGTACGGTTGGCCATGTGAAAAGCAATCTTGTTTCAAATCTCACAGCTTGGATTGCTGCTGTCATAATCGGTGTGAGTTTCATGGTTTGTTTCAATTACAACAGTATTTGCAGGACTTGTGTTGAAGTGACATTCGGCATCTGTCAAGCGTTGTAAAAATACAAGCGGTTTCATCGATAACTTCACATCCAGCTTTTAAGAGTTTAAACATTCATAAACATCAAAGTGTCCACTACTCAAATTGTCACCTGTCAATCTAAGATGTTTAAGAGGCATTGGCGGTTGTCCAAAGGTGTAAAATATTTGGCCATTTCGGTACACTTGAAAGCGACAACCAAAGAATTCAGTGACAGCCATCAACTCACATGCAGATCCATAGGTGAAGGGCTTAAGCATTTCGCTCTTATAGTGCTCCTGTGTAGTATAATTATCTCCTGTACCGTCATCAGTCCACACCTTGAACCTGTCCCAGTCATTCAATACATAAGACACAAAGTTCCTCCGGATATCAAGAGTGAGCCTGATATGCCGTGCAATATGTAACAAAGAGAATGGAAAAGGTAGGTGCCATCTTCGGGCATGGAAACCACTCGGTAAGTGATAGTTCTTTGATCGATGGTGATCACCTCGATAGACATGTGAATGGGGGTACAGTTGGAATGATAAAGGAAATGGGTACCTGAACAATGTAAAAAGTAAGTCTAAAATACCTATAGAATAACTGTAATCGTAATAAATAAACAATAAAACAGTGGAGAAGCCATGGATTAAATTAAAAGGCTGTAGTTATCAGCAGGGAGACGTGAATCCCGTGGCGTAGCAAGGAAGGGAATGTAGAGACTGGAGCGACGGACAGCCTTATATAGGCAGGCAGCCAACAACGTGGGAGGCTTTGAGATGGGGGACCCAACGCCGCCTCACATGGTGACTGAGCTGCAGGCTATGGGCGTATATATGTACGTAAGTAGGATTCAGTTAGTGTTGGGAACCCACGTACCATATTTCTTGAAGATGGGCCCATATGTAACAAAGGCCGTTGAAAAGTTCAATATGGCAGTCGAAAGTGGCATCATACCACCAAAATAAGTGCATACATTGGTTTCGGTTAGCGCAGGGAAGCCACCTACCAAATTTCGTGAAGATGGGGCCATAAATAAAAAAGTTCAACATGGCGGACGTTGTCCACCATTATGACTGTTATGTGTAAAATTTCGAAATGAAACCTGCTTAACTTTTGTAAGTAAGCTGTAAGGAATGAGCCTTCCAAATTTCAGCCTTCTACCTACACGGGAAGTTGGAGAATTAGTGACGTTGAAAAATTCAATATGGCAGCTGACAGTGGGGTCATACCACCGAAACAAGTACATTACATTGGTTTCGTTAAGCAGGGAAGCCGCCTACCAAATTTCGTGAAGATGGGGCCATAAATAAGAAAGTTCAACATGGTGGACGTTGTTGACCGTTACGCGTAGAATTTCGAAATGAAACCTGCTTAACTTTTGTAATTAAACTGTAAGGAATGAGCCTGCCAAATTTCAGCCTTCTACCTACATGGGAAGTTGGAGAATTAGTGACGTTGGAAAGTTCAATATGGCGGCCGACAGTAGGTGTCATACCACCGAAAGAAGCACATACATTGGTTTTGGTTAGCGCGGGGAAGCCACCTACCAAATTTCGTGAAGATGGGGTCATAAATAAGAAAGTTCAACATGGCGGACGTTGTTGACCATTATCGACCGTTATGACTGTTACGTGTAGAATTTCGAAATGAAACCTGCTTAACTTTTGTAAGTAAGCTGTAAGAAATAAGCCTGCCAAATTTCAGCCTTCTACCTACACCGGAAGTTGGAGAATTAGTGATGAGTGAGTGAGTGAGTGAGTCAGTGAAGGCTTTGCCTTTTATTAGTATAGATATGCATGTGGGTCACATTTTGGATAGACAGATTTGAATCAATCACAAAAAATATCTGAGCAGGTAAATAAAAAAACAGATATAAGGGAAAAATCAAAATAGAGATGACCTTATCCTAACTTTGTTATGTACACCAATAGATGTGTTCTCCAACCCAACTCTTGTTCTCTTTTCCGTACACTCACCTTGTCTGGAAGGACATACACCAAGCAACTAAAATACACTTGCACTTGGGATTAAAGGATTCATTCTGCACCCAGAGCTGGCTGCTATTGTGCTTCACTTTCCCTATTAAGGGGCTTTTTCTCCTTATTCATTTATACCCCAGGCAGAATGCAGCAAATATTAAATGACAGCAAGAAGAGCAGGCAATAAACTTTTATTTGGTCATTATAGACTTTTACATTGTTAAATATTTGTAATGTGGTAAAAAGCAAATAATAATAATAATAATAATAATAATAATAATAGGTGTAGACTATGCAACAAGGCAGAAAAGCATACTAGTCATATTGTCGCTGGCTGTATGACATTTGCACCTACTGAATATACACAGAGACATAATAAAGTAGCCAGTTATGTACACTGGACTACATCTGTGCAAGAATCTAGAGGTACATGTGCCAGACAAATAACACCAGCCAGAAAAGGTCGTGAAGCATCAACAACATCACCATCATGTGGGATGTTCCAATAACAACAGATAGAACAATCCTAGCAAATTGACCTGATATCCATCCATCCATCCATTGTCTAACCCGCTGAATCCAAATACAGGGTCACGGGGGTCTGCAGGAGCCAATCCCAGCCAACACAGGGCACAAGACAGGAACCAATCCTGGGCAGGGTGCCAACCCACCGCAGTGACCTGATATTGTGCTGCAAAATAAGAAAGAGAGAACCTGCCTGTTGGTCAATATAGCCGTCCCAGACGACTTGAACATCATGCTAAAAAAAACTGAGAAGATTAGTAAATACAAAGATTTGGAAATCAAGATTAGCAGGATGTGGAACTGTAAAACTAGAACTGTGCCAGTTATAGTTGGAGTATTGTGAAACAGTAAACAAAATGAAACTCAGCTTGTTCACTCATCATTGCTTGTGGAGAAATTGACTTCACAAATCTTGTTCTTGCTGAAGCATAGCTCCATACCTCTGGATTTGAATACCTGCTATTTTGCTTATGAACACTTAGACAAAGACGGACTTCTGGAATGATGAGTTCAGAACAGATGAGGGAAATATAGAGTTATTTGGCCAGAAGATGCATTTGGTGAAAACCACAGAGTTTACCCAGAAGAACCCAAGAGCAAAAGTAAAGCATGGTGATGGAAAGCTTATGGTTGGGGGCTACTTTGCTGTAGCAGAGCCTGGACAGCTCACCACTAAATATCCATCCATTTTCTAACCCGCTGAATCCGAATACAGGGTCACGGGGGTCTGCAGGAGCCAATCCCAGCCAACACAGGGCACAAGGCAGGAACCAATCCTGGGCAGGGTGCCAACCCACTGCAGGACACACACAAACACCCCACACACCAAGCACACACTAGGGCCAATTTAGAATCGCCAATCCACCTAACCTGCATGTCTTTGGAATGTGGGAGGAAACCGGAGCACCCGGAGGAAACCCACGCAGACACGGGAGAACATGCAAACTCCACGCAGGGAGGACCCGGAAGCGAACCCAGGTCTCCTAACTGCGAGGCAGCAGCGCTACCACTGCGCCACCGTGCCGCCCACCACTAAATATTTCGCTATGAATTTTTCATTGCACCAGAGATTTCTTGAGGATAATGTGGTACCATCTGTCCACAGACTGTCCACAGTTCTGCTGAAAAGGGGCAACATGACAATTACCCTAAACATACCAGTAAAGCCAACAAGGAATGACTGAACAGAAAAAAACTGGAGAGTTATGGAGTGGCCAAGACAAACTGTGGAACTGAATCCCTCAAGCAAAATGTCCAGCTGATAGAATTCTGCATGGAACAGTGGGAGAAATTTTCTCCCAGTCTATGTCACAGATTGTTGGAAAGTTATGGCAAATGCTAACTGAGTGATCATTATCAGGTATTAGAGCCAAAGGTGGATTTACTTTTTTCACATGGCATATCTGTTCATTATTTTGTTAAAAAATTATTGCAAATTAATGCAAAGTCAAAATGTAATTGTTTCTTCCCCTTTATATAAAGATAATGCTTGCATAATTATCAAACCATGATATGTCCACATATCTTAAAAACAAAACATTTAATGGGGGGTACTTACTTTTTCACAATATTAGCACCAGAGGTGTGGAATGAAATGTACAGCAATCAAATGCTAAGTTATCAAATAACATTCACTATGTTGAAACGGATCAAATGGTTTCAAATCATAAAGATTCATTTATATTATATTAAATCAGGAGGATATGTTTCTGAATTATAAACACTTCACTTAGCTGTTTGTGGCCCAAGTCTCCATAACCAGGAAAGCAACTAGAGCTGGAGACTGAGTCCCTGAGGCTGAAGGAGGTGATCCTGAGTCCTGTTTATCTGTCATTCAATCGTTATTATAAACTGTACCTTTAGTAATGAACATTACTATGCAGAATCTAACAAAAAAAAAAAAACATACGGTTCAAAAGAATTAAGAAAAACAGAAAAAGCACATAAACTAAAGAGAGCCTTTTTCTGTATGGGTACATATTAAAAATAAGTGAAGCTTCCGTTCGGATTTGAATGCTCTGTGGAGCAACTCAGCTCAGCTACTGCCCCAAACAGCCAGCATAGCAACTCATTTTAACACATCAGCCAGTTCCCAATCTGAAGAAGGCTGCTGCCAAAGGGTAGAGCACCTGGCAGAATGCTGAGTAAGGATAACAAGAGCATTGATTGAATGTTTATTTTATTTAATGAAAGAGGGCATGGAGATTTTTTATGTATCAGAGCAGGCATGTCATTTGCACAGGAATGGTCTGCTGAATCAGAATGACAGAGAGCCTATTAATCCAAATACCCACACAGAGGGCACCCTGCCAAGCACTTGGCAAACATAAATGAAAGAGGACTGTCCAAATAGTAAGGGTTCAGTTAACTATCTTTCTCTCCATCCATTTTCCATACCATGCAGCAGTGGGTGCCACAAAACAACCAGCAATATATAGTGTACCAGTCCACCACCGGGATGATCATCCCACTCTCACATACATACGCCAATTCACCTAGAATTTTTTTTTTAACTAAAAGAGAAAATCCACACAAATAAGGGAAGCACACGTAAACTCCACAGGAAAGGCACCCACAGCTGAAAATGAAAAGCAATCCAAAGCTAAGCATGTGTACCCCCTCAGGTCTTAGTCACTCAGCAGTGCAGGAGATGCGGCTGAAAGAAATTAATACTTTGAATGTCGATTCATATATCAATTAAAAGTGGACATATTATGAAGAAATATTCTTAGGCAACGTTGTGTTTCTGTGGACTCACACCAGAAAGCTCCTTAGTTCCCAGATTTGCACGGTGGTGAACTGTTGGTGGTCATCTTTGAAGCCACACTGTCTGGCTTGGAAGCAGTCTCCTTCCAGTGTGAGCTAATAGGAGAACCTCTTGCACTGGCTATGCAGAGACTGCCTATGAACACAGCAAGCAGAGTGTTTCATGCTGGCGTCAGCTGAGTGAGCACTCTTAGGCCAACACACTCCACTACATTCCACCCGTCCACAGCAAGAATCCCACAGTTGTCACCAAATGTACTGCCATGGACTTGCATCATGAAACATTTCAGTTTACAGATTTGCACTATGGTGAGCTGCTAGCGACCAGTCTCAGAAATGGTCTCCTTATAGCATGAGCTAATAGAAAAACTCCTTGTCTCAACTGTGAAGACACCACTGTGAGTGAAGCTCTTCTTGTCTCTCACATAATGCCATCACTACAACCATCTACATTATGTACATACCACATTTCACAAACACAAATCATACACATATAGGGCTAAAGATTGACCAACAAATGTTCAAATTAAAAAGTACATGGTGACAAATGTGTGAAGGAAAAATTGCGTACTGACAAATGGCACAGCTAGTAAACCTCCCATGTGGTTAGTTTTATTTACGAGAAAGAAAATTTACAAGATAATACAATTAAAATGAAAATGTGTCTAAACAAGACACATAATGTGAGGAGAAACACTATGTCCAAATAAACAGAAACCACAAAATAAGATAAAGTAGAAACTGGTATTAACTACTGGAGGTGACAGTTGTGCTGGAACTGTCTTGATTTTGGACTAAGGAGTGAGAACAACGGCCAAAATTCCACATCATGTTATAATCAAAAATTCTGAAAGCTTCAGTAGGTAATGGAATGTTTGCTGTACAGTAAACCCTCCTTGATCGCGGGGGTTGCGTTCCATAACCCCCCGCGATAGGTGAAAATCCGCAAAGTAGAAACCATATGTTTGTATGATTATTTTTATATATTTTAAGCCCTTAGAAACTCTCCCACACTGTTTATAAATATTCTCCGCACAGTTATACAGTAAACCCTCGTTTATCGCGGTTAATCCACTCCAGACAGATAAATGAATTTCCACAAAGTAGCATTCTTTATTTATAAATCTTTATTTATAAATATTTTCACAGTTAGAGCATAGAAAACCTGTTTACGACCTTCTAAATACGTTTTTTAACATTATTAGATCCCTCTAGACATGAAATAACACCCTTTAGTCAAAAGTTTAAACTGTGCTCCATGACAAGACAGAGATGACAGTTCTTTCTCACAATTAAAAGAATGCAAACATATATTCTTCTTCAAAGGAGTGCGGCGTCAGGAGCACAGAATGTCAGAGAGAGAGAGAGAAAAGCAAACAATCAAAAATCAATACGAGCTGTTGGGATTTTAAGTATGGGAAGCACAGCGATAAAGCGGCCACAATGAAGAGATCAATGTGAAGGCATTCTTTCAGCATTTTTTAGAGGAGCTTCCATATCTTCTAAGCAAACAGCCACTGTGCAAACAGCCCCTCTGCTTACACCCCCTCCGTCAGGAGCAGAGAATGTCAGAGAGAGTGAGAGAGACAGAAAAAAGCAAACAATCAAAAATCAATACGGGCTGTTAGAGCTTTGAAGTGTGCGAAGCACCGCGCAGGAAGCATATTGTATATCATTGAGGAGTTTTATTTAATACGTAATACATGCTCTGATTGGGTGGCTTCTCAGCCATACGCCAATAGCGTCCCTTGTATGAAATCAATTGGGCAAACAAACAGAGGAAGCATGTACCATAAATTAAAAGACCCATTGTCCGCAGAAATCCGCAAACCAGCGAAAAATCCATGATATAAATTTAGATATGCTTACATTTAAAATCCGCGATGGAGTGAAGCCGCGAAAGTCGAAGCGCGATATAGCGAGGGATCACTGTATAGCTGTATATATACAGTACTTTTCAGACTGAATCTTATTTTCATAAAGAACACATGTATTAAACTTTAATTGTGCACACAAATTCTCCTCTTTATCCCTTGAAACGCTTAGTAATACTCTGCTACTCAATGGATTAGACCAGTGGTCTCAAACTCCAGTCCCGAAGGACTGCAGTGGCTGCAGGTTTTCATTTCTTAATTAGTACACTGCTTCTGCTGCTAATCAACTCCTTTTCCTTTCAGTTTATTTGACTTGTTTTTTAAGATTTCTTCCCCTGAATTTCTTCATTGTTCCTCTGAATTGCTTTGTCTCTTTCCTTAAATGGCACCCAAACAAAAATGAAATGTGAAATGAGTGAGCCAACAGAAGACCAACTAAGTCAGGGCCTCAAACTCCAACCAATTTCACTCCAAGCAGTTGCTTAATTTACGCACTACGTGCCGGTCCGGGACATGTTTTAAAAACGTTACAGTAATGTGTGCATGCCCATCTGTCATGTGAAACTTCAAAGTCTCGTCTTTCCGATGATATAAACCATTTTGACACACAACAACCACAGCACTGACACTAAAGCCTTTTTACAGAGAAGTACATACTTTTAAGAGTTGACTGTGCCTACCTTTGAAGACCCCTGGAGTCTTGTTAATTAAACGCATTCTTTAATTCTATGGCTTGTTTCTGCTCTCATTGTGCAATAACAGACATTTCTGAAATTGATGACTTTACAGCCAATCTTTTCTAAGAACTGTTAAAATGTTTTGTGGACCTGAGCAGAGCAACATTCTTGAGACCTTTATCTTTCTTTATTTTCAGATATTGTATGGTGGACGCAGTTTGCTGGTCATGTTTTGGTTAATTTTGTATCTCATTATAGTTTGGCTGCTAATTAAGGAAAAAGAAACAATTAAGGGCTCTGAGTCTTCAAGAGCAAGTCGATTAAGATTAATGCAAAAGAAGTTCATTAGCAGCAAAAACGGGACATTAATTAAGGATAGGGTTAGGATGAAAACCTGCAGCCACTGCTGTCCTCCAGGACTGGAGTTTGAGACCACTGGATTAGACAGCAGGTATTCACCATGAAGAAAACGAAGAACAAGACTCTGCTTATTTCTACCAAATCCTCCAAAACTGAACCTCTGGTAACCATTCTTCAGTCTTCTTTTTCTCAGTGAGTAAAGCCAGTTCTTCTAAATAGTTTCCAAGAGTCAGTTAAAACTTTGAGGTGTCAGTTGACTAAGAGTTCTTATCAGGTTCAATTTAATTCCATTTATTTTTGTACAGTGCTCTTCATTGAGTGCAGACATAGAGCACTGTGGCAAGTTCTCAGGTGAAATACATGTATAAATCTTACAAGTTACTAAATGCTGAATTAGTACATATAGAGACACAGGTTTGTTTAAACACATTGGAAAACAAAGTGGTTTGAACGTGACTAACATGAATGGAATCCAACAATATATGTGCATTAATGGCTGAATTACAGCCAGTTGACAACGGAGGAAAGGAAAAGAACAAGTCCAGTCAGTAGCATCCCTGGGGAAAACAAACCACTGGGAGTCCACAATCGGCTGAAACATAGCAAGTCAAAGATAAAGCCAGACACAGTCACAATCCTGGAGACCTCAGCCAACTAGCTGCTCACCCTGGACATTCTTTAATAGGGTCTGTGTTGGGCCATCTAATCTGATGATAGAATCTTTCCATCTGATGACTCTAAGCCTCCCAGTATCTCAGATGACTTTTCCACGGGAAGGAAAACAGCTTGGTGGTGGAGCAGTGGCACCAAGTGCCACATCAAGATACTATTTGTAGAAATGACTAACAAACAGGTGCATCTCTTCAAGAGAGTAGCTTAGCTGCCAGCTGTTTGCAATTTATACAAACCAAACCACCCATGGCTGGGATTCTCCACAACATAATTATCATTATTCCAGCAAGCAGACGTTCAGCCTGGCTGTAATTTTGGTGGTAGTGGAGAGACAGATTCTGTTTTCTTCTATTCTCAGGCCCAGCAGTATGATCTAGTGCAGGAGTATTGAATTCCAGTCATGGAGGTCTAGAGTGGGTGCAGTGTTCTTACTCCAACCAGTTTTGTAATTAAAACTAAGCCCTAGCAAATAAAGAAACTTGATAATTAGTTATGTGGCTTGTTAGAGCTTTCATTCTTCCAAGACAAATCTTTAGCCCATTGTCGATTTTTCATTTCTTGAGAACAATATCCATATATGAGGGTAAGTCAACAAGTAAAGGGACATTTGAGAAAAGGGGCATTTATTCTAATGATAGAAATGTGAAACATACCTTATTTTTCTACATAACCTCCCTGGACTTCAGTGCACTTTTCCCAACGTTTCACAAGTTTTTCGGTTGCATCTGCAACTAATTTTGCACCGAATTTTGCACCGCATCAATGACTTCTTCATCACTTGCAAATCTTCTTCCCCTTAGCGCTTCCAGAAGTTTCCAAACCATACCTGCAGCCTTACTTTCCGGTTCGTGATGATGAACCCAAGTTTCATCTAGAGTAACGATTTGCTGTAAAAATCCATCTCCCTCGCCATGATAACAGGCCAAATGATTACGAGGCAAACAAAAAGCGAATCACTGCCCTCATTTCCTCCTTGGTGCAGATCGACAATGGAGCTGTCATGTTTAACGGTTTGCTACACTCCACGCTGGAATAACATACAAGCAGTGTTACCAAACTCTGAAAAGAGAAATTAAAAAAATCCCTTTACTTTTTGACTTCCCCTTGTATTTTGTGGTCCAGAACAGTTTTATCTATATTAATAAAAGGCAAAGCCCTCACTGACTGACTCACTGACTGACTGACTCACTCATCACTAATTCTCCAACTTCCCATGAGGGTGGAATAAGAGTTACGTTGTATAGAAGTGTTGGCGACTACACTCATTCAGCGCTGGATACAAGCAGTGTTACCAAACTCTGAAAAGATGAATCGGCCACCATAAAAAAATCCAACTTCCTTTACTTTTGACTTCCTTACCCTCGTATTTTGTGGTCCAGAACAGTTTTATACATGTATATAAGGCAAATACATAGGTTTAAATGGAAGCACATTAGCTGAAGGGCTTGATGAATACTTACGTCCATAGCCTGCAGCTCAGTCACCGTGTGAGGCGGCGTTGGGTCCCCCATCCAAACACCTCCCACGTTGTTGGCTGACTGCCTGCCTATATATGCACCTCATTATTAGCTAAAGGCTGGTTGAAAGGATGGCTGCCTCTGAACATGCCTCTTCAACATCTTAGATTCACAGGTGGCGATGAAACTGGTTGTATAACAATTGAAACAAACAATGAAACTCAAACCGATTATTACAGCAGCAACCCAAGCTGTGAGATTTGAAACAAGATTACTGTTCACATGGCCAAAAACTAAACTAAAATATGCACTTAAGGGTTCTAAATCATAAAAAAGGAGTTAACTAAAAATAAGCCCAAAAACATATTGATTTAGTAGTAAATTAATGGGTTATTATTTAAACTTTGACTAATGCAAATACCTGCAGCCACTGTGGTCCTCTAGGACTGGATTTGAGTACCCCTGGTCCAGTACTTCACAAGAAAAAAAAGGGTAATGCCAGCTTGGTTCTACACACATAACTTACTCCATTACCAACTCACTGCCTCTTAATGCATCCAGTTAATGACTTCTCCATATATACAAATGCATAAGACATATTTATATCTTTAATCCATAAAAACATTTTTCTTTCTCGAGACTTAAAATCAAACTTCAGGGCTCATGAACTTCCATTTGATTTCTGATCTCTTTTCCTTAGCAATTCTGTCAACCATATTTACTGCTTGCTTCAAAAGCTTGATTGCTTCATAAAACCCATAATCCAATGGAGTGTACACCGAAATGAACTTCTTCTATAATCGGCTAGAATCTTAGCTTCACTCTTATTCACGTTGCACATTTCCAACAATAATTCTTGCTGCTTCGTGTATCTTCTTATTAAATACTTTGGTGACCTATTTTTTAATATGTTATTATTTATGTGGATTGCATAACCATGAATTACACACAACACAAACTGAATTCAACCAGTGCTACTTTGATATGTGTGCTGCATATCAAATTAATATCAGCACAAATTCATGAACAAAAAGTCCAAAATATATTAGTACCAATTACTTCTTTTTTTTTTATATTAGCTGATCATTTTTAGGGAATTCACAAGGAGATTTGCAGAAAACCTAAAATTAAATCAATTACAGGTGGATCTGGACAGAAATTAAGCACATATGTGGCAGATGAAGTATAGTGATATAATTATATGTAATTACACAATGGAGGAGGGGCCAAAGCTTGAAAGTACTCATTACAGCATGCAGAAGCGATTATGAAGGCTAAAAGGATGCTGGGTTACAAAGCACACTGTTTCAAATACAAGTCAATAAAGGTTATCCTCAAGTTATACAATGTAGTTGTAAGGGTTTGGGTTTCCATATTGGAAAAAAATATAAGTGTGCTAAGAAAATTGCAGAGATAAGCTTATAAACCGATTCCAGGACTGTAGTGTGAGTGATGTTAGAACATTAAAAGAATCTACATGAAAATAGGCCATTCAGCCCATCCAAGCTCACCAGTACTATCCACATAATTTTTCGAAAATAACATCAAGTTGAGTCCTAAAGTCCTACTGTCTACCACACTACTTGGTAGCTTATTCCATACGTCTATAGTTCTCTGTGTACAGAAAAACTTCCTAATGTTAGTGCAAAATTTACCTTTAACAAGTTTTGAACTGTGTCCCTGTGTTCTTGCTAAGTTCATTTTAAAATAACAATCTTGATCCACTGTATTAATTCCCTTCATAAGTATGAACATTTCAATTATGTGTCCTCTTAACCTCCTTTTTCTTAAAATAAAGAGGCTTGGCTCTTTTAATCTTTCTTCATAACTCATCCCCTGTAGTCCTGGAATCAGCCTAATGGCTCCTTTTTGGACTTTTACTAGTCTGGCTGTGTCATTTTTGTAGCCTGGTGACCAAACCTATACACAGGACTCCAGATGAGGCCTCACCAGTGATTTATAAAGCTTGACCGTAACCTCCTTGGACTTGTACTCCACACATTTTGCTCTATATCATAACATTCTGTTAGCCTTCTTAATGGCTTCTGAACACCGTCGGGAAGTTGATTGTGTGGAGTCACTATGACTTCTAAATCCTTTTCATAAGGTGTACTTTCAATTTCCAGACCTCCCATTGTGCATTCAAACCTAACATATTCTACATCCTATGTGTAATTCTTTTACATTTACTAACATCTGCCACAAATCTGCCCAAGCCTGTATGCTGTCCAAGTCCCCCTGTAATGATTTAATGGATTCCAAATAATCTGCCAACCATCTGTCTTGGCATCATCTGCAAACGTAATCAGCCTGTTACTTCTACTCCTATCTAAATAATTTATATATATTAAAAATAGCAGTGGCCCTAGCACTGACCACTGTGGGACACCACTCTTTTAACACAAGCCAATTATGATAAAGTTTCTTATGCCACAACCTTCTGCTTCCTGTGTCGGAGCCAATATGGCTAATTTTTCATATGAGCCTTATGAAAAAAAGATGTAAAGAACTTAAGCGATTGAAAATTGAGAGGTGACATTATAGAGGTATGTATAAGTATAAAAGCAGTAGTCAGGGATGCCAGGGCAACGACCCGGCCGGGCGCCGTGAGGGACCGGAAGAGGGTCAAGGCCCACCCTGGATTATGTGGGGCCACCTTCCTGGTTGCTCTGGGGCCACTGGTTGAGGGCATGGAAGCCCCACCCTGTAAGGGCCCGTGGTCATCACCAGGAGGCGCCCAATGCCTTGGGGACCTGTTACCTCAGCACTTCCGCCACACCAGGAAGTGCTGGGGGAAAATAAGGGCGATACCGGAGAGCTGCGGAGAACAGCCGGCACTTCCGCCCGCGCTGGGCGTGGCCAATGGGAGTGTCGGAAGCACCTGGAGCTCATCCGGGTCATGTATAAAGGGGCCGAAAAGAAGGCATTTGTGGCCAGGACTGTGTGTTGGGGTTTGTGCAGGACTGGGTCTAAGTGACCATTATTATATTTGTAAATAGTTGTAAATAAAGCGTGTGGTGGTATTTAACAACATGTTAAGCCTGTCTGTGTCGGGTCTGCTCCACACAGTATACTTGATGGCAATCCTTACTTTAAAAATGATTTCATCAACAAAATTCACAAGGAACAGAGATGATTGATTTGGTGATGTAAGATGCAAAAGAGACTGCATAAAAATTGATTAGTGATGGAGTTGTAGTGAAAAATGAGCAGGTACCTTTAGAGAGAACAATGTCATCACACTGATCAATTTCTTAGGAACACTACACTAACACTGGGTAGGGTCACTTTTTATTCTCTGAACAACTTTGATTCTTCATGGCATGGATTCCACAAGATATTGGAAACATTCCTTTAACATTCTGCTCCATGTTAACATGACTTGATTTGTCAACTGCACATTCATGATGCGAATCTCCTGTTCCAACATATCCCAAAGGTTCTCTATTGGATTCTGATCCAGTGACTAGGAAGGCCACTGAAAAACACTAAACTCCTTGTCATGTTAATGAAACCAGTTTGAGGTGACTTTTGCTTTGTTATATGGTGCATTATCATGCTTGAAGTTGGCATTAGAAAATGAGTAAATTGTGGCCATGAAGGGAAGAACATGGTAGGCAACAATACTTAGATAGGCCGTGGCATTTAAGCAATGACTGATTGTTATTAAAGTGTGCCAAGGAAACATTCCCAACACCGTTACATCACCACCATGAGTCTACACTATTGACACAAGGCAGGTTGGATGCACAGATTCATGCTGTTGGCACCAAATTCTGACTCAACCATCTGTTTGCCTCAGCAGAAACTGAGATTCATTGGACCAGGCTATTTTTTTTCAGGTCTTCAGCAGTTCAGTGTTGGTAAGTCAGTGCCCACTGCAACCTCAACTTTCTTGGGTGAAAGGAGTGGAACACAACGTGGTCTTATGCTTTTGTAGCCCATCCACCGGAAAATTCTACATGTTTTGCTTTCTGAGATGCTTTTCTGCTTAATGCACTTGCACAGAGTGGTTACCTGAGTTACCAGCACCTTTCTGTCAGCTCAAACCATTCTGGCTATTCTCCTCTAATCAATGAGGTATTTCTGTCCACAAAACTTACTTTTACATCATTCTGAGCAAACTCTAGAGGATGCCTTGTGTGAAAATCCAAGGAAATCAGCAGTTGCAGAAACACTCAAACCAGCACCAACAATGATGCCGCTGTGGGAATCACTAAGATCACATTTTTCCCCAGAGGGAGCACTGATAAAACCAAATGTCTCAGAGCCTCCCTTGCTCTTTTTTCAAATGAAACTGGAAGCGTGTTAAAATTGACACGGCCAGGAAAAACATTAGCAGTGACAAGGAACCAATCTAACATAGGAGCATCACAAAGGAAAAAACAGCAGACAAGTGAGAGGTAAAAAGGGATAATCCAGGTGGATGTGCAGTTCAACCATGGATGCAAACAAAGAAGTAAGTTCCTAATCGGAGCACTACCAGGTTAAATAAATAGCATTGGACAGATTCACAAAGTTCTGTAAAAGTTTAATAAAAGTCATGCTGGCAGAAAATCAAAGACAAAGTCTTACAGATTTACAACCTTATTGATGTTGGAAAACTAGCAGCCCAACCCATCCTGGGCATTCTAAAGTAGAGTCTGTGCTGGGCTGTCCAATCTGACAATCAAATCTTTCCATCTAACCAGGCTCCCAGTATCTCAGATGAG
Source organism: Polypterus senegalus (assembly GCF_016835505.1). Taxonomy (NCBI): domain Eukaryota; kingdom Metazoa; phylum Chordata; class Cladistia; order Polypteriformes; family Polypteridae; genus Polypterus; species Polypterus senegalus. The sequence continues at coordinate 109,438,198 of NC_053167.1, read as the reverse complement.
TTTTCTATGAACAGCAGAACAGCTTGGCAATACAACCCAGGGCACCTAGTGCTACAACAAAATACAGAGAAATAGAATTGAGAAGGGTTAGTGATGGTTTATAACTATTGTATTAGTTATATTTTAGTAAAAATAACTAACAAACAAATGAAGATGCACTATGCACAACCAATCAGCAGCTCTAGTCAGGGTATACTAGACTAAATTATTGAGTATTCAGCAGGACTTAAAAGAGCAGACTGGAGATAAGCAGATAAGTAATTTCATAGCTGTAGGGCCTTGTAACTAAATGGTCAATCTCCCAATGTTATTTTACTAATCCTTGGAATCAAAAACAGGTCGGCATCTTGAGACCTTCATGTGTGCTTTGGTTTGCAACTAATAATAAGTATAGATAGGTAAACACAGCCTTGGCCATTTAGGGCTTTATATGCAAGAAAGAAGATTTTGAAATAAGCCCTAAGCTTTAAATGGGAACCAATATAAGGATTTGAGAAGCATGTTTATAGTATCTTGTTCTTGTACTGATTCTTGCAGCAGTATTTTGAATTAACTGAAAGCTGCATGATAAACAATTTGTACAGCCAGTGAATAATACATTACAGTATTCTTTGGAATTTATTTTTAAATATTATTTGTGTTCTTTCATGTCTGTTTGTTTGTCATGTAATGTCTAGTCAGAGTATTAAAAATAAAAAAAAGGTAAATTGCAAAAAGAAATAATAAAGTTTTGCTTAAGAATCATAGGTTCACAATTAGTTTTTTTCTGACTAGCTACTAATCTACTGGATCAGCCCCCACTTTCCTTAGATTTTCAATTAATGTTTTGTGGTTAAAACTTTAAATGCAAATAAAATAATTCTAAACAAAACTAAAATACTAAAATATAAGAAATTTGTTACTGGAAACAAGGAAACCGCAAAGAAAAGAAGGCATTAAGGAAGGCTGATACTGTGAAAGAGACTGTGTTTTAAATAGTGCACTAAAATGTGGGCAGAAAGCATAAAGACAATGTACATTAAAGCAAACTGACAAGCTGTAAAGCAGTAAAAAAGGCAGATGAAACCAATGGCAGACGTTTTCAAGTCAACTACAGAAGGTTGATGGAAAAAAGATTATGTTCAGGATCATAAAGCAGATGGCAAAATGAAGATAAAACATAGTGGGTGTGAAATGCTTGAATTTCATTAAACACGTGTAACAAATAAAGGCAGATGTTAACTGATACTTCCTTCTTTATTTACAGTATAGGGATTCTTAATAATCAGGCAGTGTGGTCATAGAAGCTAATGACCTTTTAAATTAAGTAGCATATGATCTATCTATCTATCTATCTACTAGCTAGGTTGATATCCACAGTACCATTTAAAAGTATTCCCTTCCTTGTGAATTTGGCAGACAATAAGGATTAAAAATCTTAGGTGTCCAATAAATATATACTATACTGCTGGCCACTAAAATTGCAACATCAAGAAAGATGTGATGTATCAGTGTGATATTTATAGTGCAGATTACTTATGATGCATGGTGTACATGATTAGAAATACACACATTTGGAACACACAAAAATCAATATGTGGTGTATCCATCTGGGACGGCGATATCTTGTTTTACTCTGTGTAGGAAGAGCCATTGAGTATATGTTTGAAGAGTGGCATGCCATGAAGCCTCTGTATTTGCTTAACTCTTTTAGGGTAAATTATTTTTACTTCCTTTTATCCCAGGGCTGAATATTTTTCCAAAAATCTCAGTTTTCTAAAAAGCACACAAAGCAATGGTTTCACACATAAATCAACATAAAATACTTATTTATGACAAATGTCACTCTTTTTTAGGTCCCAGGAACCCCTAAAATAGGCATATTCCCATACTTATTATATATGTGTTGTGGTGTAGGGCCGGCCGTTTATCCCGGCCAATACCCCCAAGCCACCAGGTGGAGCCCTCCCTGCAGTATGGAGGTTCACCGAAGACCAGCAGGGCATCATGGACATTGCAGTTTTTATACGCAGCCCTGCTGGATGCCGTGGGGGCCACTAGGAGACGTTGCAGGGGGAACAACGAGTATTTACCATACGCCCCGAAAGTACGTCCAAGTCACATGGACAAGGGGAATGACGTGCTTCTGTAGTGAAGAAAAGGACTTTCTACCTGACCCGGAAGTGATACAAGATCACATGGACTGGGGATTGGGAACACTTCCGGGTCAGGGAATATAAAAGGATTGTGGGAGCTCCCAGACGGCAAGCTGAGCTGGGTGGAAGGGTGGCAACGCGTCTGGGAGTCGGAGGATTGGTTTATTGTATTTGTGATTAGTGATTTGTATGAATATAGTGGAGGAGAGGGTGCTTTGTGCACTGTGGCGAATTAATAAAGTCAAGTATTGGACTTTTACCTGGTGTCTGGAGTCGTGGACAAGGGTTCAAGGGAGCGATAGCGGCTCCTATCTGTCACAGTGTTTGTCTCATCACCAATAAGCCGAAAGGCACTTTCTGGTAAAAAAAAGTCTTGAAGTAATCAAGTGGCTGCTAATCCGTTGTGTCCACCAGCAGAACATGTCGTTTGGTGAAGTCCAGTTGCCAGCTCGTCTCCCACAGATCAATGTCTGTGTAGTCCTCCCAGGATGAACATTTTTATCCAGCACGACGATTAGCTGATGCAAGCCCCTGACTTTCGTTTTCCACCTCCAGGGGCCTCATGCATAATGCTGTGTGAAGAATTCAAACTGTAACATGGCGTACAGATAAAAGCGGAAATGTTTGTATGCACAAAAAAATCCAGATGCATAAATCTATGTGTTCACCAACTTCCACGTTCTCCTGCGACATAAATCCCAGTCAGCGTGAAAAGTAACGCACGTGCACGCGCCTGCCACTCCTAAACTCCTCCCAGAATTACACCTCTTTAAATATGCAAATCAATAAAAATAGCCCTTAAGCACAGCGTTCTGTGAAAAGGCAATGTAAAAAGCATGGGAGTAAATAGAAGAATTTCAGTGAATATCAAGTGGAGGCAAGGAAAAACGTACTATTTGTTGGTTGAAACAGGGGTATAAACAACAAAAGGAAGTTGATAGAGTGACATAGAGTGTCGGAAAAACTCAACAGCTCAAGTTCACAAAGTCGAACAATGCCCGAAATAAAAAGAAGCTGTCAGATATCTAAGTTGCCGAGCTGTAGTCCACCGTCTGAGTGTCATATGAAAGCTTATTAGGGTACAGAGAAAAAAAATAGGCAGTGGGAAAAAAGCATGAAATGTCAAATTTAATCTCTAAATTTCCACTTTAATCGTGTGGTTTATTTTGTCATTAAAGTAGAACATCATAAACTTCATCTTAAAATCGTTTAATTTATTACTTTCTCAAATCCCATCGTAACTAAAGTAGCGCGTTAAATTCTTTGTTTTGTATTTGATCTTCTATGTGTGTGAATCACTACGTGATTCTTAAACGGGCTTTCTCTTCCTCCGACAGGACACAGAATCCATTACATTCGTAGTATTACAGCTGTCTGAATAATTAAAATACTGAGATGTATACTTGATATAATTTTCATGATGATATGAGCTAAAGCATGTTTTTAAAATGGGAACGTGATGGCGCAGTGATTGTTCATGCCTCACGTAAAATGCTTGCTGCATCATGCGCGATCTTTGATGAAATAAATTATTGCAGCAGTACTGTTTCTTTCAAACGTACTAACCTCCAATTCCTTTTCTTATTTTTCTTTCTCCAAATACTCAATCACCACACAATCAGCTCTGTAATAGACGTTAAGCCATCTGTAAGCTTAGAACGCAGATTCTTCAAAACTTTTAAGGAACATTGAAATGTCTTTGTAGTACATGTTAAATTATTTTTATCTATCCAGTGTTGCGCCAGTCCCAGCAAGAATACAGCACAAGGCAGGAACAATCCATGAACGGAGCGCCAGCCCCTTGCTAGCACTGCGACACCTTGTCCTCACATGTTTATTTATTAACAATATAGATTATTTCAATTTTAGTTAAAGTTTTATCTGTATAATATAATAAACATATTTTGCTGAATTTCATCTAACAAAATTATATGGCGGAAGTAGCGCCATCATATGTAAATCATAAGCACCACGTGCTTTATAAAGTGTCTTAGGTTGTGCAATATTATAACTGTATAGCAGCTTTATAAAGTTTAGTGTGAGTTAATTGTACTTAAACATACAAACCGTTCTACAAGGAGTAATTGATGGACCAATTGAGTGCATTTACAGTTCTTGGGATGAAACTGTTTCTGAACCACGAGGTCAGTATAGGAGAGGTTGTAAAACGTTTGTTGCATGAGAGCAGTTCAAATAGGCAGCATGGCTGAGGCAGTGTCTGCTTGATGCTGTATACCGATAATTCTCTTTCTGATCAGCTGCTGTACAGCTGTGTTTCCCCACTTAGATACAGTGATATAAATACTCCGAGTGGTGCAGTGAGAGTAATATGGAAAAAGATGATCCACGGTGGCAACCTCTAGCGGGAGCAGCTGAAAGAAAAGAAGAAGAAGAAGGTGGAGTGAGAGTAACAACGCTAAAGCAGCTATTGAATTTAGAATAGTTTGTCCATTCTGTGGACCATTATATTGTTACAGGTTAATTACAATCAGACACCTTAAACTAGTAAACAATATATGGTTAATTTCAGTGTATTTATAAAGCCGTGTCAGGGAAGTGGATCTAAAAAAGAAAAGGAAACCACGCTGTAACAGTAGCACTGCTTTGACATTGTGTGCCGCCAGTCTGCAAAACCGAGCGCAGGTATGAGCTACCGTGGAAATGTGCATGCCTTTACGGCAAGTTTAGGTTTTATACATTGAGATTTGAACGTGGATACGTTTGTACACAACATTTTTGTGCGTACGCACCATTTATACATGAGGCCCAAGATCACTTGTATCAATATTGGAGTTCAATAAGTCAGAGTCCAATTCAGCAATGATATGCAAAAAATAAATAATAAGCACAGAGTATTTCACTTTGTGCATTTGCTTCACTCTCTAGTCTGATGTTGATGCCATTCTAGACATTGCTTACTTTATGCTACTCATGCACACATCAAGTCAGCGAGTCTAACAGTCCTTTGAGCAATGTAACGTAATGTAACAGTGAGTTTTATCAAGATTTGCAGCTTTATTTTGCCCTCTGCCCCTGATATCCATTCTCAACCCCTTGTGTCGACAAAAGTCGACATCTGCCCTAAAAAAGTTAAAGTTCATCTATGGTAACCACTGGTGGTCTCTGGCATACTAGTCATTGTCCGTCTATATCCCATATTTGCTCAGTAGGGGGACAAATCTGGTGAAAATGCAGGCCAGAGAAGAAGTGATATTGGTGGTCATCCAGGAAATGTGATGTATTGCTGGCTGGTTAAGGTATTCTTAATGTGTATGTGGTGGGAACAGGAGTAGAATCCAGTTACACTCCACGCCATAACACCTTTCTTGGGCTTGTATGGTGCCGTCAAAATTCATACTTCCAGGAGCCTTTTGCTGTAGTCCATCTATAAAAACAGATCTGTCCATCACGGTGGAATAAATTAAACTGGAACTCATCTGAAAACACAATTCAATGTTATTCATTCGACCATTGGTGGTGCTCATAGCACTATTCCAGTCGCAAATACCTGTGGTCAAGAGTGAAGGAAATCTGAAGCAGTTGATATCAAGCAAGGAAGCCCAGCTGAAGCAAGTGGTGTTGAACAGTGTGTTTAGATGCATATTGACACGTGATAGACATAAACGGTTTACGGTCTGTGATGTGACTAGCCATGTACACGAGATGGCTGTCCTCCTGTTTATTTGTGCATCAGGCCATTCTAGATCCCTCACTTTGGTTATCCAATCCTTCTTCTTTAGTCACATTCCATTCAACATGAACACTGACATTGTAGAAAAACAATCCACAATTATTTACGTTATTTCCACAATTCTCCCGAAAGTCCGAGAGCTGGATGCATAATTGTTGTCCTCTTCACTAGGACATTATTGGACCCTAGGAATACATTAACAGCACTCACTTAATGAGGTTTTCTTTTTAGGTGCCTTTTTCTAACCACTGTGGGAAAGTCTAGGAGATGAAACATGTACTGCACTCTGACATGACATATTTATCCTGCAGATTTCAGACCAATATGACATGTTTTTCTATGGAGCAATTTTAATTATCTGCAGTGTATTTTCAAAGAGCACAAAAAAATAAAAATATAGATACTCAAAAGTTAATGAAATGCACATATTGCAATACAATGACATTGGTGTCTCATGGTCATAGACACTGCGCGTGGGCAGGATAAATTACATACTGAAGAGGCGTGGGCAGGATAAATTACATACTGAAGAGACAGAATTGAAATGTGAAAATCCCACCTTGGTGGATTTTACATGTTTTCCCCAAACGTGTATTTGTATTCCACAAACTTTACTTTACTTTACTTTACATTGGATATCTTGGTGCATGTACACGTCATAAACATGTGCTGGTATGGCTTGTTGAACTGACAGAGAGGAGTGATCACTTTGGCTCTGATCAGCTTTAAAAAGTCAGCAGCTTAAAGTGAAAGTTTGAAAAAGGGAACTAGGAAGAAGAGGAACAGGGAAGAATGCAGATACCAAGAAGACCCATGCCATGAGATACAGCAATGTAACCTTAAGAGACACAAAGTCACACACATTAGGTGTTTAGGCCAGCATTCTCTGTGATAAATCTAAAAATTTCCAGGGTGTATGGTGATTTGTCATATCCTTTTACCTTTTTATTTGTGTCAACCTTTTGCCATATTAAGAATGATGATGATAAATAGGATTTATTTAAGTAGTTATGCACAAATTCAGGCAACCTACGGATGTTGCATCTGCTACAAAAGTTAAAAGTTGATTCATTTTTGGATCTATTTTTCCTTATTAAATCTATAATGAATATAGTGAATAAAAGTTTACTGCCTGCTCCCCTTAATTTTTATTTAATATTTACTTTTCCCTGTTGCCTGAGGTATAAACGACTAAAGAGAAGAATTCCCGTAACAGGGAAAGTGAAGTACGGTAGCAGCCAGTTCAGTCCCAAGGGCAACTGTATTGTGGCTGGGGACTTTGTCTCCTTGCAGACCAGGTGAGTGCAAGCAGAAGAGAACAAGAGTTGGGGTGGAGGACGTACAGTACGTGTCTACATAACAAAGTTAGGACAGTGTCACCCTAAACCTCTTCCATGATTAAACATGAGTTTATTAGGTTAATAAGTGACTTACATCTGTGTAGGCATGTAATTCACTGGGCCCTGGCACTCCATCAGGGACTGGTTTCTGCTATGTGCCCAGTTGTGCCAGGACAGGCTCCAGCCCCCCCTTATCCTTAAATTATGAAAAAAGGTTGGAGAATATTACGTTATATTATAAACTGTGTATGCGTGCAGTAGGAGGGCGTTGTATGGACCAAGTGAAGGTAATTCCACACCAGGCCAAGGGGTGGCGGGGTGCACTAAACCTTCTCCTGTTATTTATCCAGACCAGCAGAAGGAAAACCTGTCTGATACTCAACATTGAAGACGTCACTTCCAGTCCCAGTGCCCAGGATGAAGTCACTTCCGGTTCCAGCACCTAGACTGATGTCAGAAGAAGGTCACTTCCGGTTCCCCTACATCCTCTCCCTTAAAATCGCCATCTTGCCAAACCTTCAGCAGTTCATGTCTGGACTCCAAAAAAGACACTTGTCTAAAAAAAATCACCCCATTGCAGCCAGGGATAATATACTGTTGGCTGCCCCACACCTTTTTAAGTGTGTCGAGTCTGATCTTTTCACAACTGTTATGACAAAACCTGAAAGTTTCACAAGGATATCAAACTGAGGGAGACTAATTATTTTATAAACGTCAATAATTCAACCGTTACTTCACATTCGGTATTTCATAACAAATGCCATTACATTTAAAAGTAATACACTTCGGTCTCAATGTGTAATTCTGAAGAATAAGTAAGCTTTAAGCTGTCAATTTACTTCCATATTTCTTCCTCATGTTTGAAGAGTCCCAGCCCCCTTAGGGACTGGTTAAAATAAGTCCGTTGCAACAGACAACATGAAAAGTAGCAGATTTAACAGGGAAAGCATGAGAGAAACATAACAATGTGTACTCACTGATGATTGAGTTGTTATGCACAAATTCAGACACCTGATGGGTACGGAGACTACTAAAGATAGAAATAAAATGATTAATTATTGATTCCAGGTGGGTACTCATGCGCTGCCCCTGTAACAAAATATCACAGAAAGATCCCCAGACTACCAAGCACCTGTAGTTCTTGTACTGATGTTATTGAATAAATGTGAATTTTCAAAAAATTATAAGTATTACTGGGCAAAGGTAAAACATTTCAGTAAAAGTCATAAACTGAGCTAAACAGCATGAAAGAGAACCAAAGGTGCATGCTCTTAAAACGCATCTCTGTTTTAAAGGTTCTAAATTCACTGGTGTGCAAAAAAAATGTTTCACTTCCTTCAAATAGTGTAGGTGTTGTTTACAGATGTGAGGGTGCGGAATCCAAATCTGGCAAATGAATTATTCACATTCAGGTTTTGAGAGATGAAGGTTTACAAAAAATCTAGAGAAGGAAACGTAACATATTTTTAAAATTAATTATTTAGAGTTGAAAAAAATATACATTACACATATAACTATTTAAATATAATGATTACTTACAAAGAATAGTCACTTGGTAGTTTTTTCCCTTTTAAAATCATCTGAATGGAGTGATCGACAGATGTCTGCTAACATAGACTCCCTCCACTTTCCACTCTGACATCTCTCCAAAGCCGAACCTCGTGAAGGATAGAATAATTAAACATGTACTACGAAGATATTTCAATGTTCCTTAAAAGTTTTGAAGAATCAACGTTATAAGCTTATGGATGACTTAGCGTCTATTACAGAGCTGATTGTGTGGCGATCGGTTACTTGGAGAAAGAAAAGGAAGGACAGGAATTGAAGGTTAGTACGTTTGAAAGACGTACAGCAGGGGCGGCCTTAGGCATGTGCAAACTGTGCACCTGCCGCCAAGCCAATATATATTGAATATAAAACAAAAAGAGAAAATAACGACACAGCTAAAAGCGCAGTGGCAAATTTCGGCAAAAGTTAAACGCTTGTGTCATGAGCACGAGGCGGCTATGCAGTGTCTGCAATGGACGTGGCCATCCGCCGTGCATAAGATACCATATTGACATTGGCGGGCGAAGGGGCCACCGATTCTTTCTCTGCCCAGGGCCGCCATGAGCCTAGAGCTGGCCCTGAATACTGCTGCAATAAATTATTTCATCGAAGGTCGCACACAATCACTGCGCCACCGTGAAATTATGTTTAATAACGTGCTTTAACTCTTATCATCATGAAAATACATAATAATACATACAGTAATGGATCCTGTGTCTTGTCGGAGGAAGAGAGCCGGTTTAAGAAGCACTAATAAATCATATACATAGAGCACATAGAAGAACACATACAAAACAAAGCATTTAACATGCTACTTTAATTACGATGTGATTTGAGAAACTGTGCAGTGCTTCAAAGGTTCAATAAATAATCCAATAAAAAAAAAAAGATGTGGAGGTTTAAAAAAACAATACATAGAAAAAACAATCCTTTTAAAATCGAGGTTAAAACATCCAACAGGAAGCAGTTTTTAAAAACACAACAATGACAAGCCTGGTGCATCTTTTCTGTTAGCGTCTCACCTGCTTCTCCCAGTTAGGCTTTGCAGCAGGCGAGACGCTCTCTGCAGCTGCCCTCTTCAACTTCTGCACGAGACTGGAGACCTCCCGATCCCTGGCTTCGGTCTGGCACTCATCCCAGCCTCGGAGACTTGGCTTCCCTGACAACCAGGACGCTCATGTCAGGGAGTTTACCGCCCAAGCCTCCCGACTCCTGCAGCCTTCTCGGCCTTACGCGGCCAACTGTCCTTCTCTGGTTACTCCCGCTACCTGGTCACTCAGCGGGAGCAACAACAACTCCAACCCCTGGGTGTAGGCCTAACACCCAGGCCCTCGCAGCTGCCTGCGAGCGCTCGTTCGCTCACCCACAGGCTCCGCGTGTCTGTTCCTCTCTTGCACCATCTTGCTTCCTTGCTCCCTGTAACCTCCGTTCTCTTTCCTTTCGTTTGTTCTTTTCTGAACTTTTTGTTTCTCCCCAACCGACTCGTGCTTCTTTTTATATAGCGAGGGGCCATAGCAGTTGCAGCAAATTAGCCACGGAACAATCACGGATGTGGGCAGTCCCTCACCTGTGCACTCGGTGAGAAACGCCCACACCGCAGATCGCCCGTGGCTCGCCATGGCCCAACGCCCCCTCGCTAAGCCGCCGCGAAAGCAGTGATTATTTATTTAAAAAAAATGGCTTTTACCAAGCAACCTGTGGACCCGCTATACCACAGCTATGTCACTCAATCAACTTCCTTTTGTTGATTATACCACAGTTTAAACCAACAAATAGTATGCTTTTCCTTTGCCTTCACTTGGTATTCGCTGAAATTCTTATATTTTTCCCCGTGCTTTTGCCATTGTCTTTTCACAGAAGGCTGAGCTTAAGGGCGATTTATATTGATTTGCGTATTCAAAGAGGCGTAACTCTGGGAGGAATTGGGGCGGGACAGCAGGCACGTGCACATGTGTTACTTTTCACGCTGACCAGGAGTTATGTAGCGGAACAACATGGAAGTTGGAATACGTACAGATTCCTGCATTTGGATTTTTCTGTGCATAAGCACATTTCGGATTTTGTGCTTACGTCACGTTATAGTGCAAAATTCTACTCACGGCTTTATGCATGAGGCCCCTGGACAGTTTGACATCCATCGCATGGCGGCGTGCATTTAGCAGGCTCCTGTCAATAATGGAGAATCCACTGTATCCACTGAACAGTATCATCTCCAGACAGAGGAGCAGCTTCAGCAACAGACTGCTGTTACTGTCCTGCTCCACTGGCAGACTGAGGAGATCGTTCCTCCACCACACTATGCGACTCCTCAGTTCCACATTAACACTATACAAAATTATTGTCTGTCTGTTATACCTTCATTGTTATCACTCTTTAATTTAATATTGTTCTTTATCAGTATGCTGCTGCTGGAGTATGTGAATTTCCCTTGGGATTAATAAAGCTGGATCTCTAAATAGAAGGATAAATAATAAATATTAGTTATCTATCTATCTATCTATCTATCTATCTATCTATCTATCTATCTATCTATCTATCTATCTATCTATCTATCTAAAAACAACATCGTTTTATCATTTCCGGACTGCTATATCATCTCACACTATACATCCTGGTTACCCAAAAACAAGTACTGGCTGAGCTGGATCTCTAAATAGAAGGATAAATAATAAATATTAGTTAAAACAATACTACATTTTGTTTTGCAGTGAATATTAAGGAGGTTTACTTGATAAAAGGAACAAAGACACAACTGAAAACCCTTTCATTCATTTCTATGAACATACAAATAAAATATAACAATCTTGGATTTCTTTTTCTCTTGCTTTAAGTAACTCTAGCATACAATTTAGGACCACAGGGATGCTGGAGCCAGCCTGGTTAGTTTTTTGTCAAACATGGACAGAGAGCCAGTCCATTACAAGGCCCACTCACATGCAGACCCTCATTCACACTTGTTTAAAGCCAATTTAGAATTATCAACCTATGTAAAACACATCTTTGAGGGATGTAGTAGAAAAGCAAAAGAACAAAAACTACATAGATAAAAGAAAAAGTTGTATTAAACAGTGACAGGGTGGAAAATTAGAATCCAGGACACTGGATCTGTAAGCACTGCTAACCACAGCATGACCATATGGCCCTCTGTGTTTCAATTATCACATAAAATATGAAAACCTTAACAAATGCTTTATTTACCTCCAACATAGAATAATGGCTGCTTCTGACATCAGAGTTTCAAAAACTGACGGCTAGCCTAATTGCTGGCAGTATGTGCAGTGAACAGCCAATGCGTCTGAACAGAGTGTGCCCCATCAATAATGATCAGAAAAACATTTTGTCAGAAAATAATTATTTGAACTACACCGTTATGAGTGGTTTGAAAAGTGGGACACAACACATTTCTCAGAATTCACAGATAAAATGAAAAAGGAATTAGCAAATATTCAGATCCTATTAGTCCTGCTGACAGGTGCAATGTGAGTTGCTAATTTTCACAACGGACATTTCAGCGAGAATGTATAACACTTGGATGAAATGTAGTTATTCTGAAAATTTCTGTCCTTGTACATCTGCAGAACTGGAATTAAATGAGATCTATTTCTAATTCTGTTTATTGTTTACTTGACCTGCTTCAAGTTTACTGGACGTCAGGTTTAGCTGAACAGGCTGGGGATGATCTAACTAAGACGTCTTATTCTGGGTTTTAACTCACCTGAAATCTCACCACTTCACGTTTTAACCCACCCATCCTTTTACTTTGGTTACAACTACAAAGGAATTTGGCTGTGCGCAACTGCTAACTGCTGGCATAGTGACACAGAGCTGAAAAATGATGGGGTACACACCTGCCCATCATTTAGTGTGTAGTTTGCTCCTGGCCCTTTCTCTATCTTTTGTTGGGCAATGCCATTCTTAAAACAGCCATATGATTACAGGGTGAAAGATAACACCCAGACCCAGCTAGAGGACTTCACTGTGGCATTGTGATTAAATGAATACTCCAATCAAGAATTTGTATGGTACGTAACCTATGTAGTTTGAAATGATGGCTGAGAAAACAATATAATCTCATATTTTCATGCAGAATACAGAAAAAAAAGTTCATGATATAATAGAAGCCATTAGAGACCAATGCTGTACAACAGCAAACAACATGAAAAACTATATAATTTGAAGCAAAAATAAAGAAAGACAAATGCAATGAATGTGAAGTACTTTTTTCAGACTAGAGTTCAAAACAGAACTAACACCAAGATGGTCAAACTGCTGGTCATATGGCTTCAAGGCAGGAAGGGGCGGGCCCGGGAGAGCAGACAACCAAAGTGACTTCAGAGGTAGAATGCCTGTCAATCTTCTGTTCTGTAGAGGAAGGAAGAGAGAAGACATTATCAAACAGTGCCCACCCCTGGCCTGGCGGGTAACTACCATCACCAAAGCCTTAAGCTGTCTGCCAAGTGCACATGCATGATTGAAATATATATATATATATATACTAGCGACTGGGCCCCGATTGAATTGGGCTACAAATTCTATGTTTGTGAAATCCATACTTTCTCTGCAAAGAATTATTTGTTTTTTTATGTCCTTGAAATGATTTTGTTATCATGGCACTGATTTGTGATTAAAATAGACGTTTTCAGCCAATGTATTGAAGAGCTTCCTGTTTAAATGGTGTTGAGAGATGTGAACTCAGCTCTTCGGCGCACCTCTTTTGATTTTTTGGCAAACAGATTTTTAAAACAAACCGTATTTTATGACTCTAATCAGAGTCGGAGTAATAATTATGTTGCCGTGATCATTTTAGATCTGAGATCGGCTAAAATTTAAACAATGACCGTTGTTAATACCCAGCTGTCATTACTCAGTTTGCCAATAGATGTCAGAAGGACGGATGCCAAAACTGAACTGCCCAAAGATAGATTTCGACGTGCCAAGCAAATGGCGATACATTCTAAATTACTTACGGTTCTGGAGCTGTTGAAGGGTTTAAGTCAGTTGACGATGTTTGTCCTGGAAAGTACACCCCACCAAACCAAAAACCAACCGAACTTACTGTTATCTGCTCGAACCAACACTGAGTTACTATACTCAGCCATCCAGCATCACTGAACACCATTACCGAACATTCTTAGCCAATCATGCAATACTGCATCCGCGTTTGCCACGTTATGTTCTAACTACAGAGGCAGAGTCCCATTACATAGTTCTAACTTGTATCGAGTAGAGGTATTGACGCGAACACCATATATACGGGGTATTGATGCAAACACCATACATACTGATAGTATCAAATTATATATAAGGACCCTATATATATATATATATATATATATATACTGTATATATATATATACATATATACGTATTGCTAATTAGAAACTATTTGTTGTATTTTTCTTGTGGATATCATTCTGTTTTCATCTTTTGTTGTCTGATGTACAGTGGTGCAGTGGTTTGCACCAATGCCTCACAGCTCATATCTTATTTTTGGCCACAATAACTGGTCCAGCATATCTTTGCATTCCCCTCAGGGACAATTAAAAGACCACTGCACCATTATAATCCACTCAAAACTAGTTCAGTTCCTCCATATTGGCTTTAATGCATTTCACAGAGTGTGGCAAAGTTCCCAAGTGTTTAAGTGATTTTGACAAACTCATGGTGAATGGGTTTGACTACTCTCTTGGTACCTTGGTATATAGAAAAGAACTTTCAAATGATCCCAGGAAATAAATAAAACATCCATGACAACATCTGATTATAAAATTGGTCGAAATGAAGATTAGTAGGTGGCCCACTGGTTAGTGCTACATCTTCATTGGTCCAGCATCCTGGGTTTGAAACATGTGCCTGGTCTATGGAGTTTGCAAGGAGTCCCCAAGTTGAATCATTTTCCTCCCTTAAGACGTGTTTGTGGGTCTGGTTAACCGGTCCTGTCCTAGGTGATTTTCTGCATTGTATCCAGTGTTGCAGAAAGAGTTTACATATGTACTCTATGTATGTATGAAGATTGGTACAAATAGTGGTTACTCAAATCTAAGGCTAATTAGCATCCCGAATGTTGCTTAATTACAGAAATTTGAAACTTTGAGTCAAAAAAAGTGTTCACTGTTTTTTCTTTTAACACTCTTCACACTCATTGCAGTGGTTTAGTGGTCTCCAAGTGATTTTAAATCAGAGCCTAAAACTCAGTTCTGACTTTGGAAAAATAAAAAAAACTATATATATATAAAGACAAAAAGAAAGTCTATAAGGAAAGGATTTCAATTCAAATGCAAAATTGGTTTCTTATTCATCTGGGGCAGAAGCCAAGAGCCACTGTGACCCTCCAGGCAGTGAGTCTAAGAAGCCTGCATTTGATGGTGACATTTGGCTCTTTCAATTGTAAAGCTGGCCCTTTCACCTTTAACTTGCAGAAAAGAAAGGCAAAGTGCTCGCACTGCAGGCCTTGTGTGTTCAGGATATGAATGATCAGCACTTGACAGATGATTTTCTGTACAAAGTGACACAAAAGGACATGGACAAATGTTTGAAATGTTCAGCAAAGGGGAGCAAGTTGGTGTTGCTACCTAACTCAAAACAATCACCACGTTATGAGACACCATGAATTCTTAAATGAAAAAAAGAAAATAATGAACAAGATAGAAATATAAAGTCATTTAAACTGTTCTAAAATTGATTTTTGGATACAAGGGTTCCTATTTTTATGTAATTTCTGTTGTTAAATTTGTGATGTGTTCAGGTATTAAATTTTAATATTATGTTGGGGTACTACAAGCATTGAGTTTGACCAGCCTGAATGCAGAATGTATAGTGATGGACCAGGAGAAACTAATTTAGGACACAAATGGAAATTAAGTGGAAGTGCATTTAAGGCAGAGGCCAGGAAGCTCTTCTATACAAAAAGATTCGTGGGACTCTGAAACAAACTAGTGAGAGGTGGAGTTGAAGCTGAAATCTTGACAACCTTTAAGAAGAACCTGGAGGAGATATTCAGACAGCTTAGCTATTTCCAAAACAAACAAGCTTGATGGACTGAATGATCTTCTTTTGTTTGTCAAATATCTTATGTTCTTAATATTACCCAAAAATCAGATAAAAAAAACAAAATGTCAAAGCCAAATTGCACAAGCCAGGATCATAGTAAAAATAGTAAAAAGATTTCATTTTAACTGAATGCACCACTGGAGCACACTCAGTAATCCAGAAACTTGGACACCACAGGTAGCGGAACAGGCATTTAATGGAGGCAGGGTAAAGTGGTATATTTTACATGACCTGTGTGTGACATGACAGGCAATTGGCGCAGTGATCACAAACACCATAGTCATGCAGATAAAAAAAGGCAGTGCCCGCTATCCAAATTGCAATAAACAGTGGTGGCACAGGAGCAATATTACAAAAGAAATTAATAAGATTTTCAGAACAAACATAAAAATGCAAAGCATGTGCAAACTTTAATTTTGTACAACCAAAAAACTTAATTCTTGACAGTGATTTTGTGATTTCCCCCAAACAGCATTTTATATTGAAAACCTTTCACCATTTTGGCATTGTTTATCCAATATCATGACCTTATTGTTTAGGAAGGTGACATGCTATGTCACGGCATCATGCCCTGCCTTTGAAAGATGGTGGCATGGATACAAGAACAATATCAACAATATTTATTTATATAGCACGTTTTCATACAAATGATGTAGCTGAACGTGCTTTACAGCAGTGGTCCCCAATCTTTTTAACACCAAGGACCGCTTTACTAGGTTTTTTTGTTTTTCTGTCCCCTGGCCATTGGACCTTAAATTTTTCCACTGTGTCTCTTATTTCTCTATTCTTCATTATGGCACTTTGAGCTACTGGCTATATAAATAAATGTTGTTGTTGGGCAAATTTTTCCAATGTGAGGGGGAGGATTTTTAGGGGCGGGTTCGTAGGGCAATTTTATACACAATTTACATTAAATTTCTATTATTATTAAGTTATAATATCGTAATAGAAATTATACAGCTTAAAATAATGCAGAATCAGTGGGAGCCCTGAACTTGTTTTCCTGCAACCAGAAGATCCCATCTGGGGACGATGGAAGACAGTGACACGCAAAGTGTGTTGCTTATGTTTAGTCTGCTCCGTAATCTCGTTTTGGTTGCTGTCACTGCATGCTTCCTCACAAGGATAGGATGTTGGAAATGGAAGCAGCTTCAATAGTTTCTTTCGTGTTAATTTTAATCTCCTCTTGCCTACAAGTTATGTTGATGAGAATTTTTCTCAGCATTTCCTTGTGATAATACATTTTCAGGGTGCGAATGATGCCCATACCCAATGGCTGAAGCACTGCTGTGCAATTGGGCGGGAGGAATTCAATGCAAACAGTATCTGAATGTGGAATATGTTGTGGGCAGCACAGTTATCAATCAGAAGCTGAATAATCCTCTTCTTCTTCTTCTTCATATTGTGAGGTTTCTGAATTATATTGGGATCCCCCCCACCCAACGGGAACGTCACACTGAAGTGGATCCTGAAGCACGATTGCAGCATCTGTGTAAGATTGTTTGTCCATTGCTGGGGCAGGGAAACAGCAGGCTCACAGCATGTTGTCCCATTGACAGAGGTCTCAAGAGACTTTGAAAACCACACATTTTCTTGAATGAGTGCCGCATTAATGGGAATGTTTCTTGAAGGAACATCACTGAACCACATAAAATTGGCTTTTTCGCCGTCTTCAAATGCAGCAGTTCGCATACGTTTGCAACCCGAGATTGTTCTTCTTTTTTGCATATAACAAAGACATATGCATTGCATTTGTCATTCCAACAGATTGCATATCACAAACATTAACACTGTTATCATTTTTTCATGTCTGCCGTTTCTATAGAAGGGTGACAATGAGTTAAAATTCTGATGAATGTTTTTCAAATGTTGACGAGCAATAAGCAAAAGGTATCACTGAAAACCACAGAAAACAAAAACAGCAAACAAACAGTGCGAGGAAAGTTCAAAGAAAGAACATTTGTTTACAATGTTTCTGTTTGGGGATTGTTGTGCAAATGTGCACAACTAAGCTGCGACCACAGAACTTACTGCTGTGTGGACGATTCATTCAAGCATTTCAAGGTCACTTCATTGTAATGAAGTATCTGCTACTGAATGTACTTCGTAGCAACGAGATTTCTATAGACTCGTGTCATATGGGAAAACTGTCAGAAACATAAAAATACTTTGTTGTAATACTCTCTCACCTCAGTCTCTCTCCCCTCTCTGCGCCTAGCATTCTGAAAAGTGTCTTCAGTGAAGGGGGCAGCCTTTTTGCTGTAGCCCTTCACTGAGTGAGTCTCCAGTAGTTGGGGACCCCTGCTTTATAGGATGAAGAAAGAAAAAAAGAAAAAAAATCTAGATATAAAATTAGGCAATACTAATTAACATAGAATAAATGTAAGGTCCGATGGCCAGAGAGGGCAGAAAAAAAAAATCCAGATGGCTGGAGAAAAAATGCAAAATCTGTAGGGGTTCCAAGGCCATGAGACCACCCAGGCCCCTCTAGGCATTCTACCTAACATAAATGATCTCAGTGAGTCCTAATTGTTTTCATGCTTCACGTGGAATAATTAGATGAAGATGGTCACCTAGGCATCTGGCCTTCAATCCATCAATGTAGGGACATCACGGTGCTTTGATCAGGTGGTGGTGTCACAGATCGCCTCCTCAGAAAACCAGAAAAAGAATAGCAGAGTAAGAAGGGGTTAGTAAAGATTACAGAATGATAATTAAATACATATAGAGAACATCAGGGTTAAACTAAAATGAAGCTATGAGAAAGCCATGTTAAAATAATGTGTTTTAGCAGTTTTTAAAGTGCTCCACTGTATTAGCTTGGTAAATTTCTATTGGTAAGCTATTCCAGATTTTAGGTGCCTAACAGCAGAAGGCCCCCTCACCACTTCTTTTAAGTTTAGTTCTTGGAATTCTAAGCAGACACTCATTTGAAGATCTAAGGTTATGATTTGGAGTGTAAGGTGAAAAACATTCCGAAATACAGAATGGAGTGAGATTATTTAAGGCTTTGTAAGCTATAAGCAGTATTTTAAAGTCAATTCTAAATGACACAGGTAATTAAAGTAGTGACATCAAAACTGGAGAGATGTGCTCAGATTTTCTTTTCCTAGTTAAGATTCTGGCAGCTGCATTCTACACGACCACAAAGTTGATCATTGAACTGAGGCCTAAGGTGTCCTGGTGCCAAGTGCACATATGAACACCCCTATGCTTGAACATGGTGTTCGTTATGGACAATCCATGATGAGCACAGAAGTCCAATAACAAAACACCACTCGGGTTCAGATCGGTGGGGCCATTCCTCCCAATCATGCCCTTCCGGGTCTCACTGTTATTGCCCACGTGAGGATTGAAGTCTCCCAGCAGTACGAGGGAGTCCCCAGAAGGTATGCCCTCTAGCACCCCCTCCAGGTACTCCAAAAAGGGTGGCTACTCCAAACTGCTGTTCGGCGCATACGCAGAAAGAACAGTTAGGGACCGTCCCCCCACCTGAAGGCGGAGGGAGGCTACCCTCTTGTCCACTGGAGTAAACCCCAATAAACAGGCTCCAAGTCGGGGGGCAATAAGTATGCCCACACAGCTCGGCGCCTCTGACCGGGGGCAAGTCCAGAGTGGTAGAGAGTCCATCCCCTCTCAAGGAGGTTGGTTCCAGAGTCCAAACTGTGCGTCGAAGTGAGCCCGACTATATCTAGCTGGAACCTCTCGACCTTGCGCACTAGCTCAGGCTCCTTCTCCTTCAGAGAGGTGACATTCCACATCCCAGGGGCCAGCCTCTGTAGCCGAGGATTGGACCGCCAAGGTCCCGCCTTCGGCCACCACCCAAGTCACACTGCACCCGACCTCCTTGGCCCCTACCATAGGTGGTGAGCCCATGGGAAGGGGAACCGACGTTGCCTCTTTGGGCTGTGCCTGGCCGAGCCCCATGGGTGCAGGCTTGGCCACCAGGTGCTTGCCATCAAGCCCTACCTCCAGGCTTGGCTCCAGAGGGGGGCCTCGGTGACCTGCGTCTGGGTGAGGGAAAACACCGTCTAAATTTTTTCTTCTTCATAGGAGGTTTGCTGAACCGCTCTTTGTCTCATCCCTCACCTAGAACCAATTTGCCTTGGGTGGCCCTACCAGGGGCATAAAGCCCCGGACAACAGAGCTCAATACAAAAAATATATCAATACAAAAAAAATAAAAACAGTCCAAATACAGGCAAAATTGTGTTTAATGTCTTCCAAAACTCCAGAATCACAACACCTTGTCCCCAGACCTCAGTCTCGCTATCGTGATGAGATTAAATTTTGGTATGGGCTGTATACTCAGCCTGAGGCACACTTTTGGTGAAATACCTGCAAGAATATCCCGGGTTAGAAGTATCCACCTGCAATTCTGAAGTCATCTCTCTAGTGTCCTCTCTAATGGCTCCATGTTTTTTCTGCATCACTGAGCTTAAATTCACTGTTAAAAGGCCATGCCCAAGTACACAGTAGCCATTCAGCACAGAAGAGAGAGAGGACCACAAAAGCATTTATGTGATGAGCTCTTCTTCATAGGTGTTTAAATTTCAGCTTAAAACAGTCGCTAAGGAAGCCAGGCGAGGGGGTTAAGAAGTGATGGCATGTGCTACTTTTGTACTCTTTCAGGAGCACTTTGACACAACAAAAGTCTGCAAATGCCTCTTACAAAAAGAAGATGACAGAGGAGAGAATAGCAGCAATCAACTGTAATCAATAGTTTAAAGCCCACCGTAGAGATGCAGGAACACTCTGACAGTTGTGGCTTTATGTCCTCATGCTGTGTGGTTATAATTCTAAAAGCTCTTTGGACCCATACAACTCCTCTTTGAATGAAGGGTTTCTTGCTACAATAGGCAGTTGGAGACATCTTGGTGAATAATGTCTGCTACGAATCATTCACCAGGAATAAGTAATACTACTGTAGAAAAGCTTTCAATTTTGAAAGCTTCAATGGAATCATGAAAAGCTAGTCTTTCTTCAAGCTGTAAAGGTAGGAGTGTGAGGACAAAAAAAAAAACGAAAGAAATGCACATAAAACCAGCTCACAACAAATGTTGGGGCAATCCAGATGTTGCTGCCATGATGCTCTGTACACACATGTCTCTCACAGAAGCCAATGGGAACTTCTAGCAAATGTTTATTTTGCAAAAAACTTTCACTTATCACATTTTGTCTTTATAAGAAGTATGATAGACGATGTGGATGGACTGGCACCCTGGCCAGAATGGATGCTATTCCCTTACCTGGCTGAGAGGGCATCATGGATGGAGAGTGTGAATGGATGGAAATCAAACCCCAAATGGTTGCCTTTCCCTTTCTGAAGGACAGTGGCAGACTGCCTCCTGAGGCCATGGCTATCCACATTATGCTAGTATGGCAGCATCCATGTGGTATAGCCCCCCCATTTGTTAATTTACAGGGCAGCATGGGAGTTATTGGTTTGGAGGGCAGCCCTGTAAATGTCCATGGCTGCCACTAGAAGGAGCTGCTGAGAGGAGGTGGAATTCTGCCTGACCTGGAAGTACTTCCTGGCTTTGGCACTGATGCCTCAGAAATACTCCATGGGTTAGCTTAAATTGGAGCCCTCAGCCAGGGAAGAGGAGGAAGAGGACGAAAAAGGGAAAGAGAAGTAATTATCTATTGCTATTTTGTATTCACTGTGAATAGGGTGTCTTTCTGGAATAGCTTGTAACCAGAAGAAAAGGTACTGTCCAAAACAAAAAGGCCCTGTTTGGAATTAACCAAGAGTGGCAGTCAGTTGACTCCAGGGTTTGCAATTTAAAGCCCCCCAATCCCCAACATTCATGGTAAATTTCTGATACCTTATGGAGTATAATGCATTCATGTTCAAATGAGCTCATTTATGGAAGGCTGTCATTTTGTTTTACTCTATAGTTTCTTTGTTTCATCTCATCCTATTTTCTGAAACTGCTTTTCCTTTTGAGGGTTGCAGTGGCAGCATGCCAATCAGGTCAGCCCAGACTTTTCTTTCCGTGGCTACAGGTCCCAGTTTCCAGGTGTTTCCAAGCCAACTGAGATATCTAATCCTTCCAACATATCCTGTGGTCCGCTGCAGGCTCTCTGCTTTGTGGCATGCGTTCACAGCACCTTTAGAGAGAGTTCTACCCAGCAGGCATCCTTTCACCATGCCCAAACCACCTTGCCTGGCTCCTCTCGATCCAGGGGGGCAGCGACTCTAATCTGATGCACTCCCAAATAATTGAGTCCAGCCACCCTACAAGAAACTTTATTACCTTATTGCTGCTTGTACACATGATCTGATTCAGCCGAGGATGTGATGATGTCCAACTGGCGTGGCTAGGGATAGCGTTGTTGCTTTATGAAGATGTTGATCACTTTGCCTCATCTGACTGTGAGATCTTTAGAACACACTCGAGTGATTCACTGCCGAGAGTAAAGTAGCAGGTATGAGGATCTGCATCTCCAAGTCTGAGGTCATGGTTCTGTCTTGGAAAAGAGTGTTTTGCTCTCTCCAGGTGAGGGGGAACAACTGGCTTTCGTACAGGAGTTCAGGTATCTTGGCAGCTTATTGATGAGTGATAGGAATGTGAGATCGACACTTGGACTGCAGCAGCAGCAGTTATGCGGGCACTGTATTGGTCTGTGGTGGGGAAGCAAGAGCTGAATCTAAAGACTAAATCCTCAGTTTACTGGACAATCTACATCCCACCTTTCACCAATGTAGGTTATAGTTATATGTAGTTGTATACTCTCTATATATAAAATCTTAAGCCTAAAAGTGCAACGATTTTGTGCAACGATTTTATGTGACGTTTTTAATGTCCCGCTTTTCGTCACGCTTTAAATTGGGCTTATTTTAAAACCTACATACTGTATATATGATTTGGTATCATTATTTTTAGAAAATCGAACTTTAATGTGATGTTGTTAGATTTTCAGATTCTTATTCTGTTTTGAAATTATAAACTAAAATATCAAGAACTCACGTCCTGCGAGACGAGACTTTGTGCCAAGAGATTTAACCACACCTGGGGCTGGAAATAAAAGACAAAGAGTAGATGACAAAGACAGGTGCTGTACAGACTTTTAAATGGTTGAAGTGCCGTGTGAGATGCAGATCACGTGGCACAGCAGCAGCAGCAGCAGCAGCAAGCCATCCAGCAGCTGACCGAGCAAAGAGGAGGTAAAAATATCTGTATTTGTTTCCCATTGTATCACTGTTTAAAAGGGGGTTTCAGAGGAGCAACCACTCCTTGGGGTGCATTCATCCCTCTTCTTCACAACACGAGCGGCAGAGACGTGAAGTGGCTGGCACGTAGTGCAGGCCATGGGGGTTGGTGAGGGAAGCAAACATGGGGTAAGCCCCCCTAGTTTATCCATCCATCCATTATCCAACCTGCTATATCATAACTACAGGGTCATGGGGGTCTGCTTTAGCCAATCCCAGCCAACACAGGGCGCAAGGCAGAAAACAAACCCTGGGCAGGGCGCCAGCCCACCGCAGTAGTTTAGTTATATAGTTATAATTTATCTTATTTAAAATTTTCTATGTTTTTCCAAACAACTTGTGGTGCTACATAAAAGAACGATTGTTTGATTGGTGAAGGGGATTGGTGCTGCTGTTTCTAAATGTCAGTTTCTGGGGTGCAAATCCCTGTCCGTGTTGTACCTGCACAGTCTCCCTGTGTCCTCTTCCAAGTGCTCTTTGTTTCTGTCCACAAGCTAAATAAAGCATCTTTGGCCAACAAGTCCGTTGTCAGTCAATGAGTTGGCTGAGTCCTGCCTTGTGTCCAGTGATAGACACCCTTCAAAGTGAATTAAAATAAGTTCTGGAAAATGAATGAATGGGGAGAGAAACTGTTGCCCCTCATAATACTTGCAGACATCTATATTTTCATTCCTAAATTGGTTCCTTGATTCAAACTAAATATACTGTATTTTCCTGAATGAAACAAAATGGTTTTAGTTGGTATGATTTAACAGTGTCTGGTACTTGTGGATGACCCAAATAATTAATCTACCAGCCAGAAGATACAGTGTAAATTATCTGAGTTTTATAAAAAAAAAAAACAGATAAGAAACAATTTACTTTTCATCTAAAAATAAAAAGGCATGACTAGATTGTGGATGGAAAATGAAATTCATACTATTAGATGACGCAGCCCAGGCTCTGAGACACTGGGATGCTTCTCCTTGCTGACGGCTGATTTAAATAGGCATCGTACTGACAATGATAACTGAGCAAGAGTGGGAAAACAGCACTCGGAATCTATAAACAATCAGGAGAAACCAGCAACTGCATGTCTCCGAAATGACCACACGTACATTTCAATTAGCTCGGAGCTGCTGAGAATGCAGAGAAGGCACACTGCTCATACAAATTGAGATGCTCTGGAGGACTTGGAGGAGAGGCTGCGAGTGAAGGCTACAGACAGTAATAAACGGACAAAGTGCCTGCACGTTCACACGCATTACTCAGTACTCAGCTTGGTACAGCACAACCACTTATGAAAGAGATAAGGGCAATTACGGAATCACTCCAAAATGGGGACAATTCTATCCACCTGACTGTAATGTCGGCCGTGATTAAGAGCGAACTGAGCCGGAGCCTCGGAAAGATAGAGCGATTCAGAAAATCAATAGGCTTCAAATAGGGCGCATTATTCCTATGATCATTTCTAAACGGCTGCTTTCCTCTCAGAGGCAGTTTCCAATCCCCAGTGCAATATAACTGATTACGCAACATGCCTTTAGAACAAAGGTGGGCAAAATAGGCCCTGGAAAAGCTTTGGGGACGGCAGGTGTCTGCAAAAACTCGTCAACCAATATCCTTTCAGTTAATGCTCTGATCACGTGGGACGGCCTTCCTTCTTTCTTGCTTGCTCTTTCTTTCAGTTCTGTTGTCAGACATCAAGAAGTGCTTTCAGTCTCATCAGCTTCAAACCAAAAACTCAATACAAGCAATGCATTTAGTGATAATAAAAAGTGCACTTCTAAGAGACAGCTTTACACATGTGACATTCTCACACATGACTTGCCATTGAGTACTTCTACGGTGCTTCAAACAAGTAATGAGAATTGAATGTGAAGTGCAGGAAAGTGGAGCAACAGCCTTATCAATCTTTATTTGCTTAGAATACCTTTCACACAGCAAATTACAATACATTGTGGTACAATGACATAAAGTAAAATGTGATTGTAAGGCTAAGTATAACAAAAATAACAACGCTAACGTAATTTTTCATTCTAAACACTTACCATGCTAAATATTCCAATGGATTGCCTATAGTTTGCATATTACCTTTTGCCAGGCAACAGAGTGTGCCATAAAACTTGCACTTCATTCCATCATTCCATTCCAGATACTGTCTGAAGATGATAGCTCACCAAGACCCGGAAACAGACAGAAATGGTGGTTTGTAGATCAGGGGCATCTTAAGGAACCGTCCTGTCAACATCCTGTTTACTGTCTATACAATGGACTTCTGGGACATTACCAGCACTTGCCATCTCTCATACAGAAATTCACAAATGACTCCTCTGTCATAGGCTGCATTAATAACGGAGACAAGTCAGAGTACAGGAGGCTTGTAGGGGACTTCATCTTGTGGTGCAGGGAGAACCACCTGCAGCTCAACATCAGCAAGGCAAAGAGTTGGAGGTGGATTCCCAGCATCCCTCAGAGGCCTTTTACCATTCAGGAGCATCTAAGAAGATGCATGTTGTAAACAGAAAACTGAATAGCTGTATGTAGCGTGTAAAACAGTTTGCCATGGTGCATGCTTTTGATGTATGCAGCAAGCTTTTGGAAAAGTTGGTTTTAAAGACTTCATTGTACTTCATCCTCAGTTGAGACCCAGGTTTGTTGGAGTCCTCCTGCATGGAGTTTGCATGTTTCCCAAAGAGAGGATGTGGAAATTGTATGTAGCAACAAAGTATCTGGGGGATTACATAAACAGAAAACTGAACTGGTCTGACAACATTGTAGCGCCATACAAGAAGGTTCCTGCAAAGTAGACTGTGTTCTTGAGAAGACTCAGCAGTCTTTTTGATGTATGCAGCAAGCTTTTGGAAATGTGCTGTCTGTAGTAGCTGTGTATTGTTTTACACTGTGGTCATACAATGGCTGCCATACAACGGTGGAACACACTTATCAGGAAAGTCTGCACCATCACAGGGCTAACCCTGGACACACTGGAAGTTGTTGCAGATAAAAGAATGTTGGTAAAATTGAATGCCATTATGAAAAATCTCCACCATACCCTCCAGGAGGGCGCTGTCTCGTAGCACTTTTAGCCACAGGCTCATTCCACCACAATTTGCTAAGAAGCACCACTGGGACTTTTTGCAAGTTGCCTTGGATAAGTAAATGTAAATGTAATATCTGTATCAGTTTATTTCAATTAACAGTTCTGGAGAGGCAGAGCTATTCTAGGCTCATCAGATTTTAGGCTGGTAAACTATCTTTGATTATATAAACAGATGAATATGGCATGTAATGAAGAACACTTTCAATTTAAGAAGAGATTTAAGACGTTTTCTTTTGGCAACTCAAAGCAAACCCGTAGCTGCTGAGATCTGACTTATATTAACTTGCCCCTTTTTATGTAGAGATAAATAACAACAATTCTGACATTGCTGGTAGTTTGGAAATAAGACAATTGCGCAGACACAGCTAAACCTTGATTTAGAGGACAGCTGAATCTCAAAATGGCATTCTTTACTGTCATGGGTCCCACATTAATGACATTTAGAGCAGTAACATGTGAATTTATGCAAACATGTCATTCATTCATTGCATGAAATAGCAGAGTGACTAAATCTGAATGGGACACCACTCCATCAAAGGGCACGCTTACCAGCACACCCACCCATGTGCCATGAGTATTAGTACAGTGACATAATTTTCATAATGTTGTCTCTGTACGCCACCACAGTGGATTTGATAAAAAGCTATCATTATGTGATTGAAGTATACACCTTCAGCTTTAATTCAAAGGGTTTAACAAAAACACTGTATAAGCTGTTTAGAAATGATAGACATTTGTATACATGGTCCCCCAATTTTCAAGGGCTCGAAAGTATTTGGGCAAACGAACAAAATCATAAATATAATGATCATTTCAATATGTGGTTGAAAATTCTTTACAATCAATGACTGCCTGAAGTCTGAACCCATGGCCATCACCAAGTGCTGTGTTTCCACCCTAGTGATACTTTGACAGGCCTTAACTGCAGCTGTCTTCAGGTACTGCTTGTTCGTTGGACTTTCTGCCATCGTGTTTGTCTCCAGTAAGTGAAATGCATGTTGAATTGGGTTGAGGTCAGTTGATTGACTTTTACATTGAAGAATATTCCATTACTTTGGATTGAAAAGCATTTGGTTTGCTTTTGCAGTATGTTTTGGCTCATTGTCCATCTGTACTGTGAAGCATCATCCTATCAGTTTTGCAGCATTTGGGTGAATATGAGCAGACAGTATAGCCTTGCACACTTCAGAATTCATCCTGCTACTTCTATCAGTAGTCATATCACCAGCAATAAACACCAGGAGTTCCATTCACATCCATGCATGATCATTCCATAAAACTGCTTCCACCACGTTTCACAGATGATGTGGTATTCATCGGATCATGAACCATTTCTTCTCTTCTACATACTCTTCTCTTTCCAACATTCTGGTACATATTAATCATAGTTTCCTTTTTTCCAAAGAAAATTGTTCCCAAACTGGACAGACTTTTAACAAATGTTTTCTGACAAAGTCTAATCTGTCCTTCCTGTGCTTGAGGTTTACTAGTGGTTTGCACCTTGTGATAAACCCTCTGTCTTTACATTCATGAAGTCTTCTCTTGATTGTAGACTTTGGTAATGATAGATCTTCATGTCGGGGAGTGTTCTTGGTTTGGCTAAATGTTGTGAAGGGTTTCAGAACTGAATTCTACAATCATCCATCACAATTGTCGTCTGTGGTTTTCCAGACCTTCTGGTGTTGCTCAGTTCATTCTTTTTATGTATGTACCAGTCATTTCATTAGACCACTCCTGGTGTTTCTGCTGTCTCTCTAAACAGTTTCTTTTTCTTTCTCACATTAATGTTGGCCTGTTTTTACTTCCATGGACAGCTCTTTGGACCTCATATTGAGAGTTCCTTGTTAAAGCTACCTAATGCAAATTCCACACTTAGAATCAATTCCAGAACCTGCATAATAATTAATGAAATAATGAGGGAACTGCTCCCACCTGGCTATGGAAAAGCTAGCCAGTCAAATGTCCAAATAGTTTGAGCTCCGGAAAACGGGGGGCTCATTCCCAAATTGTTCATACAATAATTTTGGTAAACCCCTTAAATCAAAGCTGAAAGTCTAAACTTCAATCACTTAATAAATGCTTTATTTCAAATCCATTGTGGAGGTGTACAGAGCCAAAAATATGAAAATTGTCTCACTGTCCCAATACTTATGGACCTGACTGGATGTCATGCCATTTTCTTAACGGCTTAATCAAGACCAGGGTCACAGGGGATGGTGGAACCTATCCCAGCTAGCATAAGGTGCAAGGCAGGAACGATCCCTGGACGGGCCACCAGTCCATCGCAGGGTACACACACATAAACACACACCTACACAACAAACACACATTAGGACCAATTTAGCACCCACACAGACACAGGGAGAATATGGTCTCCTCAGGGTGAGGCAGCAGTGCTACCACTGTGCCACCATGCCACTCAATACTTATGTGCTCAATTATTTCAGTTTTATATTTCAAATTAATTTAGACCCCCTTGCAGAAATCTGTTTTCACTTTGACATTAAAGAGTCTTTTTCTGATGATCATGCCAAAAAAGGCAAATTAAATCCAAGGTGATTCATTGTTGTATAACAATAAAATGCTCAACTGGAGAAATCCAAATTGAATCCTACCATAACAATAGAAAGATATTTTTTAATTAAAATTAAAAAAGAAGTAAGTTCACTTAGTGAGGAAAAATTCAAACATTTAAAAAAAACTACTAGGTATTATTTGAATACTTTGAACCATTTGTATATTTCAGCATTTGTGAGCAATCACTTCATATTAAATCTTTTTCTGTTTCTGCTGTTTAGGTAGTAGTAGTAGTAGTAGGTAGTAGGGTAAGTACTGTAGCATCTGAAGTGTTTTACATGACATGGTACTGTATGCCTACTCATTTACTGCTTACTCATTGTAATACAATCTGTATATATAATTTACTAAGGCAAGACAACCATGGAAAGCGACATGGATTCACTAAGCCGCCGACAAGTGAGACACCTATGGCACACGCAGGAAAGAGCCATGCCCACCAACTCCAAGACCATTGGATACGACGACAACTCGCAGGGCCACGCCCACCAATTCGGACGTGACGACACAGGAAAAATGGCGTCATTTATATTCGTCTGTCGTAGAGGCCACATGCAGTGGAGGTCAGGATAATGTCATGTGCATGTCATTCACCTCCGAGCTACGTTGACTGTTCATAGAGGCATGTTTCTCGCGGAGGTGAATCGCCATATGCAGCGTGTGAAACGGTTTGCGAGGGGTATCCCATGGGATCCTTAAAATAATCCTTTACAACTGAGGATGAAGCACAATGAAGTAAGCAGTCTTTAAATAACAACTTTTCGGTTACGACGCACGACCATAGCAAACTGTTTTACACGCTACATACAGCTATTCGCTTCCACAACATGCGTCTTCTTAGATGCTCCTGCAGGAACACGGAAGACGTTTTCCTGCCCACCAACGCTCCTTTTTCACCGGCCGGCGTCTACCCTCGCTCTTTAGGCATTCACACTGCCTGCCCATTTGCCCGGATGCAAAAACTCACCGACCACCCAGTTAGTCCCTTTCGTCTGTGGTAATAGTCCGCATGCACGTCTGAGCCACGCGGCGTTTGTTATGCCGCAGGTTCACTATTGTGTTGTACTGTATTTTGCTCTCTCCAGAGTTCCATCTTTTCATTCACTTACAGTTGCATTCTCACACCAACCTGTTTTAGACAACCGTGTCTTTCCAGAAGTGTTTAGCATTCAATAAATAATTATGCATGAGATTGACCGTGTGTCTACCCAGCGCAGAGAGGTATGGGTAAGCCGCTGAACCCCATTCTGGCTGCAAACCGTGGAATTCCCACTAAATGTGACTCATATGCTCCCACTCATTACGTCCCTACCCTTTGTGCACACCCCCCTCCTACCGTGGTCGGGTATCTTGGTGGATTATATATGCAAAAGCAACCAAAACCGAGGGGTATCCCATGGGGTCCTTAAAACATTCCTTTACAACTGAGGTTAAAACACAATGAAGTAGGCAGTCTTTAAAAACCGAGTTTTTGGGTTACGATGCACGCCCACCCGCATGCACCATAACAAACTGTTTTACACGCTACATGCAGCAATTTGCATCTGCGACAAACATGCGTCGTCTTAGATGCTCCTGCACTTTGTTCACACCCCCTCACTACTACCGTGATCGGGTGTCTTGGTTGGATTATATATAGAAAGGCAGCCAAAACTGCACAGAGCAATGAAAAGTCTAGAGTTCCATCTTTTCATTCACTTTCTGTTGTATCCTCAAACCCTCCTTTTAGACAACTGTGTCTTTCGAGAAGTGTCAACCATCAATAAATAATTATGCGGCGTTTGTTATGCAGCGGGTTCACTATTGTGGTATTTTGCTCTCCCGAGTTCCATCTTTTCATTCGCTTACTGTTGTATTCTCACAGCAACTCGTTTTAGACAACCGTGTCTTTCCAGAAGTGTTTAGCATTCAATAAATAGTTATGCATGACATTGAGCGTGTGTCTACCCGGCGTGGGTAAGCCATTGAACCCCATTCGGGCTGCAAACCGTGGAATTCCCACTAAGTGCGACTCATACGCTCCCACTGGTTGCGTCCCAACCCTTTGTACACACCCCCCTCCCACCTCGCTACTACCGTGGCCGGGTGTCTTAGTGGATTATATATAGAATAGCAGCCAAAACCGTACAGAGCAATGAAAACTCTACGTCACTCACAGGTACATCTGGACTTTGTAAAGGCGGCGACTCAAGTGACGAGTTGGAGGTGGGCACATGGCCGGGCAGTGCATACTGAACGAGAAATCAACAGACTAGCATGACGGACAGAGCTGAATGGACGTTCTTCTCTCCTCCCGTTCCACACTCCGCGCCGTGCACCCCCATCCCTCCGTCTGGCAGGAGAAGGCGAGGGCAGTGCGCCAGTTTTCAGTCACGGACATTGTGTGTTGTTTCGTTCCGTGCATTGTTACAATGTTGCTTTTCTTGCTGATTTATTACATTACCGATTTTTCAAATGTTAATTTTCTCCTCTGCTTAAAATCATTAAAAACCGGCCTGATTATGCAGCGTATGTACGCGCGGGTTGGCTAGTTTTATATATTTTGTGTATATATATATATATACTCAGAAAAAAGCGTCCCTTTTCAGGACTGTGTATTTCAACAATAATGTTTTTAAAAATCCAAATAACTTTACAGATCTTCATTGTAAAGGGTTTAAACAATATTTTCCATGCATGTTCAATTAACCATAATCAATTAATTAACATGCACCTGTGGAATAATTCGTTAAGACCTTAACAGCTTACAGAAAGTAGGCATTTAAGGTCACAGTTCTAAAAACGCAGGACACTAAAGAGACTTGTCTACCGACTGTGAAAAACACCCAAAGAAAGATGCCCAGGGTCCCTGCTCATCTGCGTGAGCGTGCATTAGGCATGCTGCAGGGAGGCATGAGGACTGCTGATGTGGCTAGGACAATAAATTGCCATGTCCGCACTGTGAGGCGCCCTAAGACAGCGCTACAGGGAGACAGGAAGGACAGCTGATCATCCTCGCAGTGGAAGAGCCGGATCTCAATCCCATTGAGCACGTCTGGGACCTGTTGGATCGCAGGGTGAGGGCTAGGGCCATTCCCCCCAGAAATGTCCAGGAACTTACAGGTGCCTTGGTGGAAGAGTGGGGTAACATCTCACAGCAAGAACTGACAAATCTGGTCCAGTCCATGAGGAGGAGATGCACTGCAGTACTTTAAGCAGCTGGTGGCCACACCAGATACTGACTGGTACTTTTGATTTTGAGCCTCCCTTCATTCAGGGACACATTGTGAAACATTTTTAGTTTATGTCTTATGGTGTTGACTCTTTTAGTGTTCATACAAATATTTACACATTAAGTTTACTGAAAGTAAAAACAGTTGAAAGTCAGAGGACGTTTCTTTTTGCTGAGTATATATATATATTGCAAAGAGGAGACAAGACAACATCAAAGATATGGGGCATCACCCTGGTGACCCCATATACTGTAAGTACAGTGTTTAGAAATATGAAATACAGGTAAATTGCAGACAAGAATTCAGTACTAATTTCAAAATGGAAAAACTTACAGTCATATGGATTCCAGGCAGGAAGAGGCGGGGACAGGAGGGTGGATAACTGAAGTCATATCAGCGGTGTAATGGCTGTCAATCTTCTGTTCTGCAGAGGGAGGAAGAGAGAAGACATTAGAAAACAGTGTCAACCCCTGGTTCGGCAGGTAATTACCATCACTAGAGTCCTTAAGCTGCCTCCCATGTGCATTCAAGTGACAGTATATATAAAATCCCCTAACTATTGTACTATATAAAGTCATTTCTTCTGGATTCCACTGTCTTATAGGTATTGTCTGTGTGACTGGAGTTGTTTATACGTGAGTAACTACATGTTTGCCAAGTTTCCTAGTCCAAGGAAAACTGACTTTGATGCTTAATATTCAGATGCCATAAAATAAATTATTTGTTCTGACGTCATGTCTTTGGACTGTTGGAGAAAAAACTTGTCAGTATTAGGAGACCACAAAAACTGCACCCCATTACCAATCAAAAGTAAAAGTCACATGAGGCAGCAGTAACCTCAGTTGTGCTGCAGTACCATCTGAATGGTACTGTGGCACAATCTAAATGTTGTTCTTGAAATTTAGTCATCCTTCCATTCATGTTTGGAACCCACTTTACCCATTTCGGAGTTAAGAGGAATCAGAGTCTGTTTTGGGGTAATGAATGTAAGGCAGAAATCAGCCTGGGACCAGACCCCTGCAAATTTGCAGGTCATATCCATTAACATCCGAAACAATGTTGCTAGACTAAAAGTGTGTGTTTGACTGGAATGAGGAAACCAACCTCTATGGGTAAAACCCATGACAACATGAGAAGAACACCAAACTGGTATTTTAAAACAACACTAGCTTCTGCACTGTCAAACCACTCCTACACAATGTGTGGTGACGCTCTGTGACTCAAATTTATTTCCAAAGCCCTTGTGCCTCTACAGCACCCGCATGCCTGATTGCTCTTGTATCACCTATTAGTATACTCCTCACAAGCTGCAGGATTACGAGAAATAATGACAATTGATTTTAGGCAAGCTCCAGCTTGTACCCTGCATCTGAAAAGCATAATGGCCACCACCCATTTGTACCGGTGTTGTTTAAAAGCAATTCTACAAGCTGAGGCTTGTTACAATACACATGTGGGTTTATTCAGGTTGGCCGATGTAATCACTCTTTATTTTTCCATTGATGTTCCATTATTATTTTTTTCTATATTTTGATTACTGGCTCAATAGTTTTTGTCCCCTTTGCAATCTATGGTGGCTCTAGATGTTCTCATAAAAATGCAATTGACAACTTAATGCTGCATTTATGTGAAAGTTTAAAAAACAATTAAAATAAAATTCAAGTCAAATATACAGATTAGATAGATAGATAGATAGATATCTAATCTGAGTCATATCTATCTATATTAAATTGATATGAATTGCCCTAGATTCGATATGATAGCCACTATATTAGATACTGTAGATCTAGAAACACAGATAGATAATAACCCTCAAATCTTTTTCTTAGTGCCATTTTAATATCATAACATTCATAAATGGAGCCACCCCCATCTGAAATAAGACAGGGAGCGGTCCTAGATGGGACACCATCCAGCGCAGTGCACACTTATGAATGTTTGAGATGCAATAAGAAAACAAAATGTTTGAGATGCAATAAGAAAACAACATGCAGAGAGGAAATGACCTAGAACCGTCCTAACCAGTGCCCAGCTGTATCATCCAAATAATTAAATAAATAAATATATAATAGCTGCGGTGGGCTGGTGCCCTGCCTGGGGTTTGTTTCCTGCCTTGTGCCCTGTGTTGGCTGGGATTGGCTCCAGCAGACCCCCGTGACCCCGTAGTTAGGATATAGCAGTATGGATAATGGATGGCTGGATAGATAATAGCATAATTGGTATGAAAAATGTGTAATCAATAATGTTGCTGCTTTTACAGTAGTTGAGCAGATGTTCCTGTTTAACACCACTTTTCTAGGTTTCAACTCCATGTTTCATTGTCCTAAGAAATTTCAGTAAACTGGTCAACATTCCCAATTTTTCCCATATATGTTGGAAAAAAATGTTGCAAGAGAGCAAAACATTGTCCTACCTATATTATTTTATAAAATCTGGATTCTGAAAAATACACAACCAAAAAAAAAAAGAAAATATTATTACTGTTTGAAATTTTACAATATAATTACACCAGATTTCTGGTGATCCCCAACTCATTGGCATGTCACATACATGTGAATCAATCTTATTAATCACCAAAGACCCCCCCACCCAGTCATATACTTATGGTCTTCAGAATATCTTGGTCCACCAATAGCTTGCATGACATCTTCCCTGTTGCTAGTTTAGTAGCATGTGGACAGAGTTTAATTGTTCTTTCTTGATCGACACATACACTTGACTGCTGCATGGGTGCTCTTCATCTTTGTCAAATAAACGCCCTCATTTAAATATCTAGCAGCCACAAACATTTTTTATCCAACCGCGTGTTTGCTGCCTTCCCAGTTTATAATTTTAAAAATCTAGTCACCTTACTATTTGTGCAAACTCATTCCGTGTACCCAATGCCCCTTAACCAAGTTTATTTTAATGATTTTGACTTTGCCATTCTCAACATATAAAAAAAACTCACCGCTTTTGAAAGAAGTTGGAAATAAGTTTTCAAAGATTGTTTTCAAGTCTCCCATTATACTTATTTAATTTCAAAATAATTTTAAATACAGACCCCATGTTTTAATAATTTATTATCATCATCAAAATCGGAAACTTTTGAAGCATTGTCAAATCAGACCAAATTCGTATAAAGTACCCAACAACTACATTTAAATAAAAGTAGAGATGCCTTTCTGGAAAGTGGCACAGGTACAAGTAGAATGTGTCCACAAGAAAAACAAGTCAAGTAGAAGTTTTGAAATGTCTTCTATTATATATATATTATATATATAGATATCCATTTCGGCGCCGCATCCAGTGGCAGCCTTTCCAGCAGCTCCGTATTTATCTTTATCTTTTACCTTTTTATCTCTATTTTTCTCTATCTCACTGATCACTTCTACCACTTTCTTTTATGTGGAATTGCTCCCTGGACACTTTTACACATTTTACTATTTTACTATTTGACATGGATTTTACACTCCGAGAATCGCCTATTCAAGTAGTCAGCTTAAAGCACTGAGAAGAAATGCTTATGCGGTGTGGTTCCTTATTTACCTGACGAGGTAAGAAGGCGATATCGGGCAGCCGAGCGGCAAAGATAAAAAATAAGATTAAATCGAGAAAATGGCGTTATAAACCGTCGGTGCCTTCTGTGATCCTGGGAAATGTAAACTCACTACCAAATAAGATCGACGAACTGGCTGTGCTGGTGAAAAATGTCAGAACCTACAGAGAATGCAGCTTGCTGTGTTTTAGTGAAACATGGCTAACGTCTATCATCCCAGATGCTAACGTGGAGCTACCGGGTTTAGCACAGTTAGAGCGGACAGAGACGCAAGTACCTGTGGAAAGAAAAAGGAGGAGGACTCGCTCTCTATGTCAATACAAAGTGGTGCAACTCAGGACATGTAAGCGTTAAAATCTCCACTTGCTGCAGGGACATCGAACTGTTGGCCGTAAGTCTGCGCCCTATTACTTGCCCAGAGAGTTTGGACACGTGATTGCTGTTATTGTTTACATCCCCTCAAGCGAACGGAGATGGCGTGTGACATCATCCATTCCGCAGTTGCTAAGTTACAAACGCAGCACCCTGAGGCACTTGTGCTAATCGCTGGAGACTTTAACCATGTAACGCTGGATAAAACATTACCTGCCTTCTCCCAGTATGTGGATTGTAACACTCGGGGAAACAGGACTATTGACCTACTATATGCAAGCGTTAAAGACGCATACAGCGCCCCCCACTGCCTGCGCTTGGGAAAGCAGATCATAACCTGGTTCTGCTTCAGCCTCAATACAAACCAAGAGTGAGGGCTACCTACAACCACACGCTCATTCAGGAAGTGGTCCCCTGAGGCAGAGCAGGCTCTGAGAGACTGCTTTGGAACTACAGACTGGGATATATTGCTGAGATCACATAGTGAGAACATTGAAGAGGCTGTTGAATGCACAACTGATTACATCAACTTCTGTATGGACATTGTAGTTCCAGTAAGAACAGTACGCTGCTATGCTAACAACAAGCCATGGATTACAAGTGACATCAAGGGCCTTTTGAACCAGAAGAAAAGGGCTTTTAAAGGTGGTGATAAGCATGAGCTGAAGTGCGTGCAGAAGGAACTCGAGTCCAGCTCAGGCGCGAAAGAGCAGTACAGGAGAAAGCTGGAGCAGAAGTTGCAGAACAACAGTATGAAGGAAGTGTGGGATGGGATGAAGATTATCACTGGCTGCAGCTCGAGGCGGGTGCCGCCATCGAGACAGGCGTGGAGAGAGCAAACCAAATGAACAACTTCTTTAATAGGTTTGATCACAGTAACCCACTCTCACCTCGAGTACTGCATCCTCCAACCATCCTTCTGCTGATACCAGCATAGGTGAGACATCCCCACCCACAATTACAGCAGCCCAGGTGAGCAGAGAGCTGAAAAGACTTTGTGCCAGCAAAGCAGCGGGTCCAGATGGTGTATCGCCACGATTGCTGAAGGCCTGTGCGTTGGAACTGGGGAGTCCTCTACAGCGCATCTTCAACCTGAGCCTGGAACAGGGAGAGTCCCAGGCTTTGGAAAACATCTTGTATCACTCCTGTCCCAAAGGTATCACGTCCTAGTGAGCTGAATGACTTCCGGCCTGTTGCTCTGACGTCACATCTGATGAAGACCATGGAGCGGCTGCTGCTTCACCACCTGAGGCAACAGGTCCGTCCCGCCCTCGACCCTCTGCAGTTCGCATACCAGGAGAAGGTGGGAGCGGAGGATGCCATCATCTATATGCTTCATCGATCCCTCTCCCACCTGGACAGAGGCAGTGGTGCTGTAAGAATTATGTTTTGGACTTCTCTAGCGCCTTCAACACCATCCAACCTCTGCTCCTTAGGGATAAGCTGACTGAGATGGGAGTAGATTCACACCTGTGGCATGGATTGTGGACTATCTTACAGACAGACCTCAATATGTGCGTCTTGGGAACTGCAGGTCTGACATTGTGTGCAGCAATACAGGGCGCCGAGGGACTGTACTTTCTCGGTCCTGTTCAATCTATATACATCAGACTTCCAATATGACTCGAGTCCTGCCACGTGCAAAGTTAAGCTGATGACACTGCTATTGTGGGCTGCATCAGGAGTGGGCAGGAGGAGGAGTACAGAAAGTTAATCAAAGACTTTGTTAAATGGTGCGACTCAAACCACTTACACCTTAACACCAGCAAGACCAAGGAGCTGGTGGTGGATTTTAGGAGGCCCAGGCCCCTCATGGACCCTGTGATCATCAGAGGTGACTGTGTGCAGAGGGTGCAGACCTATAAATATCTGGGAGTGCAGCTGGATGACAAATTGGACTGGACTGCCAATACTGATGCTCTATGTAAGAAAGGTCAGAGCAGACTATACTTTCTGAGAAGGTTGGCATCCTTCAACATCTGCAGTAAGATGCTGCAGATGTTCTACCAGACGGTTGTGGCGAGTGCCCTCTTCTACGTGGTGGTGTGCTGGGGTGGCAGCATAAAGATGAAAGACGCCTCACGCCTGGACAAACTTGTTAAGAAGGCAGGCTCCATTGTAGGATTAAAGTTGGACAGTTTAACATCTGTGGCAGAGCGACGGGCACTAAGCAAACTCCTGTCAATCATGAAGAATCCACTGCATCCACTTAACAGTGTCATCTCCAGACAGAGGAGTAGCTTCAGTGACAGACTTTTGTCACTGTCCTGCTCCACTGACAGACTGAGAGATCGTTCCTCCCCACACTATGCGACTCTTCAATTCCACCCGGGAGTAAATGCTAACATTAATTTTATTTTAATTCTTTTCATTTTATTACTATTTAATTTAATATTGTTTCTTTGTATCAGTATACTGCTGCTGGATTATGTGAATTTCCCTTGGGATTAATAAAGTATCTATCTATCTATCTATCTATCTATCTATCTATCTATCTATCTATCTATCTATCTATCTATCTATCTATCTATCTATTAAGTGGGATTAAATATCAAAACTGCAAGTACATGTAGCATAGCATCTTCCTGTCTTATTTTATACTTTCACACGTGTGCGGATAAGGGACAGCTGAAGGGCTCTAGTCACTGTAGTTCTACTGTCGCTCCAGGGGATGGCGTTGTGTCCTAAAGCCTTTTCTCTTCCTCCCCTCCAAACCAGATGAGTGATGGCTGTAACACCTTTGACATTACTTCTGGTGTTCCTTCACCGTGACCCCCCTCTTCCTGCCGGAAGGACTCAAAGCTGGAAGCTCCACCATCTTTAGTAGTTCAATTCAAACTCCAGTCTGAAAGGACATCTCTGCAATTATTGGGCCTTTTTTCTTATTTTTACTTCACCAATTTTATGGTGGTGTCCAAACTCTTTGCCGTTGTTTTGTGACCCTCTTACAATACATAGTCAAAAAAAGTCCTTATAAACTTAAAATAATCCAGGCAACCTCCTTATATTGTATGTAATTTTTATTACATTCAACTAAAATATGAGCCAAGTTACTGCAACTTGAATCTGCGACATTCAACGTGAACAGACATTTTAATGATTATATCCTAATTCAGTGCAGTGGATGCTAATAGGTGGGGGAGACAGCCTATCCCCACTTTAAGAAAGAGCAAATCCATTCCTTTGTAAAGCGAATTTCAATTATGCAAAGACGATTACAATGAATTTAAATAGAAATGTTTTTTAAGCGCTACCAAGCCCCCATTTCTGCTCAGAAAACACCGGACTACAGGAAGCTTTTCAGAATTAGTGTAATAATAACATTAGTTATGGACTAATGGTAAAATTAGACAACAAATTTAATAAGCAAGTACATTGAATATATTCTCAAAACATACTCAAGTACACTAACAAAGTAACTTTAAAATACTGCCTCAGACATTATGTATGACAATAAAAAGCATAGACCTCTCTTGAACTTAAACCTAATTTTGTTAAGTGCATTAGATTTTGGTCGGAAACCTGTCAGATTTGCTCCTTAAAGTGTAAAGTTTCTTTAAGTGAGCTATTTGAAGGATCTTGCAAGTTGTAATAAGGAGAAAACAAAAGATGGTGAAAATGAAACGGAGCAAAGAAAAAGTCCAGTAAACAAACATTGAATTGCAGATGTCGCTCAATCCAGTGCTGCTTCTTTCTAGACTTTTCTTCTACGATCTCTGGGAGTGTTTTTTCTTTCTTTTTTAGTTTATAATTATATGACAACTCTCAACACTTTTTCTCTTTATTTATCCCGCGAGAAGAAAGAGTGGAATCTTCTGGGGCAACACTGAAGTAATGTCAGAGGGCTTTGTCGCCCAGGCTGCGGGTGAAAAGAAAGATGCAGTTAGTGACCACATTTCCCGAGGCGGTCATTTGTAATGCTGCATTCCATTTACCTTGGTAGTCAGATGTCAGAGGAATGGCGTCACACCAAAGTTCACAACTTTCCAATAAAACATTCAGAAAACCAATATGGATTTCTCCAGAAAAACCATTGTTGTATTTGCGCTTTCAGAATGCATACAACTGCTGAGCAAGATGATAGCAAAGCATTACACAGTATTATGCAGATCCAAGCACCATAGTTTCAAGTCCAGAGATAGATGTTGGACAGTACTCAGTGTACAGCTGATTTAAAGAGATACAGATAGACAGAACTGCTAATAAGTAGTATAATATTAAAGCGTTCACTACTTTTGTTGCAAAGTGCAGCCACTTTGGATTTTGAGGTTGGGGTTGATGAGACTCTCCCGACTTTCCAAGTTGGTAATCTGACTTATGGGTAGCATTCAAGTTGAAACTTCCTACTGGGAATTCATTACAACTTGCCTGAAGAAGGGTCTTGAGTTGCCCCGAAAGCTTGCATATTGTAATCTTTTTAGTTGGCCAATATAAGGTGTGTGAACGCTAGAGGTCACTGTTCCCTGTTTAAATCCAACAGGCAGATGCTCAGGACACAGGGTAAAAGTACTAAGAAGTATTTTAATATTTTTCTTCTTTAAATAGTGCCTCTCCAGCTCAACAATGAAGCAACTGCGAACGATCGCACCCACACGTGCAGGTGCGACTCGCTCCAATTACTTCAATTAACTTCCTGTGGATGTACAATCGCGCCCACGGAGAGTAACATGGCTTTATGGATTTAAAACCTGGCTCCTTTTCTTTTGAAGCTGCGGACCCGCTATACCACACAGCCACAAATAAACACAAGTAAATAACACAATGAACACAATTCTCTCCTTCACACCTCCCAACAGGCTTTGTCTTCTACCACTCAACTCCGGCTTGCTTGCTGGGTTCCCATCAGTCCTTTAAATAGTCCTTGACCCGGAAGTGCTTCTGTTCTTCCGACCACGTGAAAAGGATGAGTCTGCAGGTCCTTCGACAGCTACCCCTGGTGGCACCCATGGCACCCAACAGGGCTGAGAAATAGAACTCCAAGTCCCACGATGCCCTACGGGAATCCGGGGTACCGCTACACTTCAGGGGAGCTGCCATCTAGAATTTTGGGTAGCTGCTGTCCCCCATCTTTCTATTCCAGGGGTGTCCCTGCCAGGTTGAGCTGCTGGCTGTCCACCACAGGTGTCATTTGCTTTTCCAGCTTCCCAGTTCAAATGTAACACATCCTGAGTCATTACCTCCAAATTTTCTTTTTTTTTTTTTTTTTTATTAATTTTATTACAATCCATACAAGCAATCAAGTTTTACAAAAAAAAATTAGTTAAGAACAGATCGATCCCCACCCTGAGAGAGAGAGCAAGCCAAACGTAAAATTTAAGGCTTGTAAACATACCTAAATTAAAAAATTCTCTGTGCTTTATAAACTTATTTTAAAATATTACTGATTAGATCCTGCCATGTTTTGAAAAAGTCTGTACAGATCCTCTAACTGAGTATTTGATTTTTCCAATTTCAAATAATATAACACATCAGTTTCCCACTGACTTAAAGAGGAGAGTTTGGGTTCTTCCAGTTTATCAGAATAAGTCTGCGTGCCAACAGTGTAGTGAATGCAATCACAATTTGTTTGTCTTTCTCCACTTTAAGCCCTCTGGAAGAACCCCAAACACAGCTGTTAATGGGTTAGGAGGGATTGTGAGTCCAAGGCTGTCTGAAGGTAATTAAAATTTTTGTCCAGAATAATGTTAATTTGGTGCAGGCCCAGAACATGTGACCTAGTGAGGCTGGGGCTTGGTTGCAACGTTGCAGGTTGGATCATGCCCTGGAAACATTTTGGAGAGTTTTAGTGAGACAGATGTGCTCGATATATAATTTTGAGTTGTATAATTGTATGCTTTGCATATGGAGCTTGAGTGAATTCTCTGCATTGCTACTTTCCACTCCTTTTCTGATATATTAATTGAGAGATCTTTTCCCAGTGTCCTCTTGGATCTTTGAAAGGGAGGGATTGTAAAATGATTTTATATATTGTAGAGATGGAGTCTAACTCCTTGAAATTGAGCAATATTTTTCCAGCATGGATGAGGGTGCAAGATGAGGAAAATCTGGAAGGTTCTGTTTAACAAAGTTCCTGATTTGAAGATAGTGAAAGAAATGTGTAGCTGGAATGTTAAATTTGGAATGTAATTGTTCATAGGATGCAAAGGCGTTGTCTATATAAAGATCTCTAAGCAAGTTAATTCCAAATTTTTCCAGATATTAAAACTGCATATGTTTGTGAAGGTTGAAAGAGGTGGTTCTCTTGCAGAGGTGCCACAGATAGAAGCTTCTCCGTCTTAAAATGCTTTCTACATTGGTTCCAGATTCTAAGTGAGTGGAGCACAATTGGGTTATTAGTGTATTGCCGATAGCGTGTGTTTATTGGAGCACAGAGCAAGGAATACAAAGAAGTACTGCAGGATTTTACTTCTATTGCGGTCCAAGCCTGTGTATGTTCTTCTATTTGTGTCCAGGTTCTTATCGCCTGTATATTTGCTGCCCAGTAATAAAACTGGAAGTTAGGTAGAGCCATGCCACCTTCTGCCTTTTGTCTTTGTAGGGTCGCTCTTTTGATGCGTGGATGTTTTGAATTCCAAATAAATGAGGTTATTGTTGAATCTAATTGCTTAAAAATGATTTATTAATGTATATTGGGATGTTTTGAAATAAAAAAGGAGCTTAGGAAGAATATTCATCTTAACAGTGTTAATTCTTCCAGCTAGTGTGAGATGAAGGGTTGACCATCTATGCAAGTCTTGTTTAATTTTTTCCATGCAGACGCGAAATTTTGTTGATAAAGAGCTTTATGTTTACTTGTGATGTTTACCCCGAGGTATTTAAACTGTTCTGCAATGATAAAAGGTAGGGTGTCTAATCTAATATTATATGCTTGAGAATTCACTGGAAAGAGTACACTTTTATTCAGATTAATTC
This sequence comes from Polypterus senegalus, assembly GCF_016835505.1. Taxonomy (NCBI): domain Eukaryota; kingdom Metazoa; phylum Chordata; class Cladistia; order Polypteriformes; family Polypteridae; genus Polypterus; species Polypterus senegalus. Next base: position 109,395,526 of record NC_053167.1, on the reverse strand, counting down.
TGAGACCAGAGATCTTTTGAAATTCTGTGAGTGCTGCTAAGACTGCAGGCACAGAATTTTCTGGGTCCGATATATACAGTACCATGTCATCTGCATATAATGAGATTTTCTGTTCCAGTCCTTCTCTGCTAATCCCCTTTATCTGATCAGTATTTCGACAATGTATTGCCAGTGGTTCAATGGCAATTGCAAACAACAGTGGTGACAAGGGCATCCTTATCTAGTGCCACGTTCTAGTTTAAAGTAGTCTGAGCAAATGTTATTGATGCAAACTGAAGCTTCTGGGTTAGTATACAGTAATTTAATCCATGCACAAATGTTGGGCCAAACCCAAACTTCTCCAATGTAGTAAAAGGTATTTCCATTCAATCATGTCGAATGCTTTTCTGCATCCAATGATAATAATATTTCTGGGGTGTTTGATTTAGTTGGTGAGTATATTACATTAAACAGGCGTCGAAGATTTAAAGATAAGTGTGGTCCCCTAATAAATCCAGTTTGGTCTTGTGATATTACGAGGGAGCACTTTCTCCATCCTTCTAGCTATGATTTTAGAGAGTATTTTAACGTCGTTATTCAGAAGTGAAATTGGTCTGTATGATGCACATTGTAATAAGTCCTTATTTTGTTTTGGAAAGACAGTGATTAGTGCTTGGCGAAAGGTTTGTGGAAGAGATTGGTTATCTCTGGCTTCTGTAAATGTTGCTAATAGGAGGGAGCTAGCTGAGCGGAGAATTTCTTGTAAAACTCTGCAGGGTAGCCATCAGGGCCTGCTGCTTTTCCACCTTGGGTGACTTTATAGCATCTAGTAATTCTGATAACACAGAGGTTTATCAAGTTCCTCCACACTAAAGCGTCAATTTGTGGTATCTGTAATGTATCCAGAAATGCATTAGATTGTGTATTGTCTTCTTTAAACTCAGTAGTATATAGGGATTTATAGTAGTCTCTGAAAGTGTGCATTATATTTTTGTGTTCGATGATTTTATCTCCGTTAGTGTTAGTAATTACGAGATTGCGTTGCACTTCTTGCTTGTGAATTTGTTGAGCTAAAAGCTTATTAGCTTTCTCTCCATGTTCATAATAATGATGTCTGGATTTGTAAATTAGTTGTTCAGTTTCTTTAGTTGTCAAGAGGTTTAATTCTGAATGTAGAGCCTGCCTCCTCCTATGTAGAGTCTCGCTTGGTAGTCTGGCATGTTCTTCATCTATTTTAGTAATTTCGCTTTTTATCTCTGCTACTTTCTTGGCTTGGATTTATTTCTGTGGGAAAGATATGAGATAATCTGTCCTCTTAAGAAGGCCTTAAGAGTTTCCCAGAGTATTCCTGCAGAGATCTCAGGGGATGTATTTGTCTCTAGAAAGAATTTGATTTGTTTGGATATAAATTCAGTACAATTCTCGTCAGCTAATAGAAGCGGGTTGAGGCGCCATCTGCGGGTGAGTGTATGGGGCTTAGTAATTTCAGCTCCAAGATCATAGGTGCATGGTCAGAAATAACAATAGCATCGTATTTACAAGATTTAATCTTAGGCAAGAAGTTATTGTCTATAAAGAAGTAATCAATCCTTGAGTAGCAATGATGTACTGGTGAGTAGAAAGAATATGTTCTTGAATTTGGGTTTAAAACCTCCAGGGATCTGATAAGTTGTGATCAGTTATAAACTTTGTAATTATCTTTGCGGTGTTAGATTGTTCCCCTGTGGAGGAAGTCCTATCTAAAAGTGGATTTAGAACACAATTAAAGTCCCCAGCCATTATAACTTTATGAGTGTTCAGATTGGGAATGGATGCAAATAAATTTTGTATAAATTCCTTATCATCAACATTAGGTGCATAAACATTTATCAAAATCATTTTACAGTTAGATAAGTCTCCCATGACCATTACATATCTCCCTTCAGGATCCAATACTACATCTGATGCTACAAATGGTACTGTTCTATGTATGAGAATTCCCACACCTCTAGTTTTCTTTGTAAAACTAGAATGGAACATTGGCCAGTCCAGTCTTTTGCAGCGGAACTGATCCTTGCTTAGTAAGTGGGTTTCCTGTAAAAATACTATTTTAGCATTTAGACCTGTTAGGTGAGAGAGTACTTTCTTTCTCTTTAATTTGTGATTCAGGCCATTACCTCCAAATTTTCACCTGGATGCTCTCGATTGCTTTGTCAGGAGGCCGGGTCCATCTTTGAATTAAATTTGTGCACACAGCACTCTATGTTTATTAAAACTGTCTTTGTGCCATGTGTTGTAAATTTGTATGCAGTTCATCACTATTTCCTTCAATTTATTGAACAGAACTCAATAACTTTGGTGTTCTCTTTGTGCAGGTATAAAAAAAAATAAATCAATGTTGATATACAGGGCTGCATGTAACTTCTTTATTTGCTTTGAACGTTTGTTGTAAATTTCTCTTATAGAGAAGCTATTTAGAAGGAAATGCCAGCAAAACTGAAACAAGTGAATGGAGAGCAATTTCATTTTTCTGCATGAGCATTCTAACAATAAACACACTGGGTAAGGGAATTGATACACTGAGTCTATTTACAGAATTTTTGAAATATTAGGGAAAAATCTGAGTTAAAATTAAAACAATCAATCTGTACTGCATATAGTGCCCTTCTTCTGGACCAGCTACAAACAGAAAGAGAGCATTTAATGGCAGAGTAACCATCTTGAAAGTGGAGATTGGGATTTGGTGGAGTTGTGGGCGTGACTTGTTGTGAATCATGCAAATGACGTTGTCACATGTGTGCACACTGGAGACTGCTTACAAGCTCAGGTGACAGCAGTTACCCAGTGAACCAGGGGTCTGCGCTGTTTTCTAATGCCCTCTAACTTACTCTCCCTGCATAATGGAAAAATGGCAGTCTGTCCACCTCTGATGTCACTTCCTTTATCAGCCCTTCTGGGCCCACCCCTTCCTGCCTGAAAGCCATATGACCAGCAGTTCGGCCATCTTGGAGCTAGTTCTATTTTGAACGTGAGTCTGAAAAGAAGTTTCCACCACTTGTTGGATGTTTTTTTGTTTTATTCAAATCTTTAGTTATACGGGGTGACCAGGGTGGTGCCCCAACCCTTTCACGTTGTTATGTCTCCTTTTACAATGTACATAGCTACAATTAATCACGTATTCTGCCTGTTGGAGGATTGTGTGCTATGTTTGCTTAAGTTGAGTTATGCATACAATATGAACAATTTACTTGTTATTTTAACACAAATTTTAAACCAGAAGGCTGCAGACTGACTTCTCGCCTCTAACTTGCTTTTAACTATAAAGAAGTCACTAAATTAACCTATATTGCAAATGTAAAAAAAAAGAGATGTTAACAATTGTAATGAATATTGAAACTGTAGGTTACCTTTAATACGTTTGTCATTCAAATTTACAATTATAATATTTTTTTAAAATGTGCTTCATTCGAAGTGTTTAAATTTCACGTGAGATTGAAACAAAATAATAAGACCAAGACAAGAGAGTCCAGACCATAATAGCAAAGAAAAAAAAATCCCAGGAGCACAGCTGCATGATCAAACTGTCCACAAGATGTCAGACCTGACCAGGTCTCATCAACTGAACACTTTGTCATTCAGGCACATTAGGTCATTCATTACTTTTCTTCGTTTTTCCATCTCAAGTTAAATAGCAGGATCTGATTATTAAAATGAAAGGAACAAGTTTTGCCTAACATTTTGTCTAACTGACACATTCATACACATACTCTGCGAAAAGGTTCTTCAAAAGACAAGTAGAGGGGGGCCTCAAAATGTTCCTTGTTGGTACAAAGGGGCCACATGAGCACACTGCCAGCAGCCAGTGATGATGTCCTAATGTCTTTCTCTAAAATCTTCTTTTTGGGATGTTAAGGGGCTCTGGGGTCTCTTTTGAATCACATATTGGCAGGAGGAGTCAGGTTGTGGTGGCTGAGCTGGTGGCTTTGGAGCTACAGAAGAAGCAGACAATCAAATAATTTTGGACAACATCCCTTCTAATGCTTCATCTCGCACAGACACTCAGATCTACTTTGTAATCACAAATCAACTTGACACATAAACAAACTTGCATTGTGGGAAGAAAAGTGGAGTACCAGAAGAAAACCATGGGAAGGATTTGCCATCTCCGCACAGAGAGTGGTCGTGCACAGGATTTAAACCCAGGACGCTGTAACATCATTCTCTTTCTTTACTAATGGTGACAGATTAAGGGTATGCTCATCCTTGTACCCTCAGACTACACGTCAGACACCAGGTAAAGTCAATAATGATATTTATTATAACAATATGTGCACAAAGCACCCTCCACTCCCAAATACTCCAATAACAAATCCTCCAACCTCCCAGATGCTTAGCCACCCTGCCTCTCAACTCAGCTCGTCTGTCTGGGATCTCCCAGAGTCCTTTATACTCCTTGACCTGGAAGTGTTTGTCCCTCTGTCCATGTGACTTTCTATCACTTCCGGGTCAGGTAAAACTCTCTTTTCTTCATCCGGAAGCACGCGTCATTTCTTCTGTCCATGTGAGTGGCACGTGCTTCGGAGTGTAAGGAAAATAGTCCCTGGGCCTCCCTGCAGCGACTCCTGGCGGCCCCATGGTATCCAGTAGGTTTGTGCATTTAAAGACCACTGTCCATAATTCCCTGCTGGCATTTGGGGCACCTCTACGCTGCAAGGGGGGCTCCATCTGGCGCCCTGGAGGTATTGGCCGGGGTACATGGCGCCATATCTTATATAGTGAAAATGTAATGGTGCGAATCCATCTGTCCATCCATTATTATTATTATTGGGACATCTGTGTGTGCCAGTTATTGTATCTTATTTATATAAAATAATACTGGCAGTAGATGTTTATACCTGAGGCATCCTGTTTTGGGGAATGTACCACATGCAATCAATTCTTCTTTCATTGAAACAAATGCATTTTTACTTAAACCATTATTAAATTATTTTTAAAAATGCTAATTTTACTTTAAACAGTGTTATGGACAGCCACAGCCACTACCTGGCCGGGATGCCAGCAGGGCGGAAGGACCAGGGTAAAGGGCATTGATGAGGCAATACATCTCCTGGGACACTAGAGGGCAGCCCTCCTGGCTGGCTGTGGCACCACGGATTCCTGCAGGGCATGTCGGGAACTGGAGGTTGGTGAAGCCCTGTTGGGGCCCTAAACAGGACCTCCAACGCACCTGGGAGTGATTCCAGATAATAGTGATGAGCCACCTGGAACACTCCCAGGATCTGAATAAGAGGAGCCGCCTCACTCCATTGAGGGTCCAGAGTCGGGAGGAAGGAGACAAAGCCTGAGGAGGTGGATGGGCTGGTGGCAAGGAAGGGAATGGACTGTATATTGGTGTGCTGTTGGTGGTTTGTGCACTTTTAAACTGTAAACGCAGGTGTTGAGTGAACCTGTGTCCGGGGGTAAGGGTGGCCGTACGCCCCCTAGTGGCTTACAACAGTAAAAATTTCCTCACTACCTAAAGTGGCTTTTAGAATGCACAGATGTGTACGATACTTTTTTTAATTCAGATAAGCAGTGTGATTTCTTTATTTAAACAAACACTGCAAATTTAGATTTATACAAAATCTTCACTGCAAATGGTAACCTATAAATAAGAAATAAATAAATCAAAGGCTACAAGTGTACATAATTGCTTATAAAACGAATCATAACAAAAGTGCAAAGAAATATTTTATTTGTTTCAAAAATTTGAATTACAAAAGAAGTATTTTAATATGACACTCAAACAGTGGAACAAAATTAAAGGATTTAAAAATTGGCATATTGTCTTCCCAGGGTGCAATCAAACCTGAAAAAAAAACATTAATTGCTTAACTTGAAACAGTTTTATTTTGTCTAATAAGATTTCTCCCTGTAAAATTGAACTAGGCAAGCAGATTTGAATGACTACATGGCTAACTTTTTTTCCAAGCATAGTCTGTGAATTCCAGTCTTTCCTTGATTCAGATGTTCTGATTTCCTAAATGCTCAACAATCTAAACTTGGAGAAACCCCTAAAAATGTGAATATAAACCTCACAGTCTAACACTTTGCAGGACCACTCAAGATTTCAATCCTTGCATTGTGCCTCAGCAGCTTTGGGTGCAGAGTATGGGTCATCCTTGGACCACTCAGGGCTCACACACCTACGTTCACACCGGACCAGTATACATTAACAAACAAACCTAACATACCACGTTATTTGAGATGTGAGAGGGAAACAGGAGGACTACCTGGAGGAAAGCCTCTGCCCTCTGATCCCAGGACATTGGATGTGAGGCAGCAGCACTAACTATGATAGTTAAACATGTCACATTTACAAGTTTTTATATTATTCCCCAAAGGGTGCAGGACTACTTTGAACTCTTATTTTATTACCTAGTGCGCGGTATATAGGCAGACTGTCATCTGTTACTAGGGGCCAGTGTGTTTTGAGATGACTTCTCTCCACCACTGTGAAGGTTATCTTCTTCTTCCCTACTGCATTCAGCTTCACAGCTTTAGACAAAAACATTTTTTTGTTTTTCTGATCGAAAAGTGACTTTTGACCTTTTTAACACAATTACACAGGTGGCATTATGCTGCTTCTCTGCCTGACTTCTTTTGGTACATTAGCTTTAAAGTTAACGTTTCATCTGTTCAGGCTTTAGTAAGATCCATTCCTTTGAAGATTAGATATTGATGGAGTCTAAAAATCCACTGAAAGCATTCTGACTGCTTTTTATTTTTCCTTTGACTATGTTCCTTGACTACTTTAAGCCTGTAATTTATAATTTCTTCCATTGCCATCTGTCTCCCTTGGTTTTTTTTAAGTTTCATAGACAAGCATTACTCCTCCTCCTTCTCCACTTCACCAAAAGAATCCTCTTTATGATTAGCATTATTATAGCAGACATGCCTCCACCACTCAGCACTTTGGTCTCAGGTGTCATTTCTAACTGGGACACCTTCTGTGTATGCTTTATACTTTTGCTCATTTGTGTAGTTCTGCCAGGCATTACAAAGATTCCAGCTAGCCCTGTTTCAGTTATTTTTTGCAATTAATAGTTTATTTACGCAATATTAATTTACATAAACTATCAAATTCATTTAATCTAATTTATAGTCACAGAGGACCAGAGCTTCTCCCTTCACCTCAGGGCACAATCCAGTCTTTTAGAAAATGTAAAATGTGCATGAAGATTATCGTGAGTGAAAAGAACCTGGAAGATGTTCAACAAGTAGACATTCAAGGTCAAAAAAGGAATAGCGAGGGCCACAGTACCAGGAGACAAAGCGAAAATGCATAAGCAGGACAAGAGGGCAAAACATAATGGTATTCAAGAGGTAATGGAGGTTGACATCAAGCTTTTGGTAGGGCCTACTTGAAGTAAAACTAACTAGCACTAAAGAGAATGAGAAATTTTGCATAAGAAAGCATGACTATCGCAATATTTAAGCATTAAGTTCCATGGCGACACTGTTAATTTTTTAACAGCATTATATTTTGGCAACTATAAATAGTTGAACTGGTTAAAAAATAAATACATTTTTTGCATTTACTGCAATGTCATTTTGTTTTTTTTTATTATGGACACCAACATTTTGTGTATCATAGTTATTAACATTGGTTGTGGATTGCCAGTGTAATGCAAAAGAGCCAGTAAAAGCATACTGTAAGAGTGTTGGGGTGCCAAAAGAGCAAAAAACGCTAAATAAAGAAAGCAGAAAAAGAAAAGAGGGGTGCACAAAGCAGCACCAGTACAAAGTTGACCAATGGGTTTGTTATAAAGCATTTAACTGAGATGATCTGTCCTCCATGGGATCAGGGTCCACCACTCCAACTTCCAGTGGTTTCACTGATTATATAGAGTCCTGGGCCGAAGTGGCAAACCTATGCTCTACAAGGTGGAAGTGATGCTAGAGTTGGCTCAAATTGTCCTCCTCCACTCTAGGGGAAACAACATGGAGGCCATTATTGACAGTGTTTTGTCCCTGTTTTTACCTGCTCTAAACCAGGAAGCCTGTGAGTTGTGTGCGTGGCACCTGAAATTCACGTCGGATGAGGTCATTGACCGATAATATATAAGTCGGCAGCACCAAGCGCTCATCATCCTTGTATTGAATTTTTCTATGTACTATTTACAAGTAGTTTACCTGTTGGTGATGAAAGATTCACTGATCTTGACTTTGCTGACGATGCTGTGATCTTCGTGGACTCAATGGAGGCTCTGATTGGGGCTCTTGAGAGTCTGAGTGTCTGTGCTTGCGAGTGTCCTGGATAAAAACCAAGATCCAGACTTTTAATGACCTCTTGGGCATAGATATCAGCAGTGTGTTTGTTTGCGGACCTTGTCGAGAGGTTTACTGACCTCCGCAATGACATTCATGTCTGTGGTGACACTTCCTATGAAGTCAGTAGATAGATTGGGAAAGCATGGAGGTGTCATGAGGTCACTGGAAAGGTCCAAGTCTTTAGAGTCCTGGTGCTTCCTGTCTTGCTATATGGTTGCGAGAGATGAACGCTATTAAGTGGGCGGAGATGAAAACTGGACTTCTGTTGTACTGTGTCTCTTCGGAGAATCCTTGGGTCCCACTGGTTTAACCTTGTGTGCTTTGTTGCTCATGGAGTACCGATTGGGGCACATTACCTGCATTGTGAGGGAACATTAGTTATGCACTATGGCCATATAGCGTGATTCCCCGAGGATGATCCAGCTCGCAGGATCCTCATTGTTGAGGACCCGAGTGGCAGGATCAGGCCAAGGGGATGCCCACGTAACACCACTGCAGCATGTAGAGGGTTTGTTTCCAGAGGTTGGGACTGGGCCATGTGTCTGCCTTAATTGCCAACCAGAATCCTGAGCTGTTTCGTCATGTAGTAGGTGCGGCAATGCACTGTATACCAATGTGTGCTCTCCAACCTGACGTGATCTGAGCTGACCTTGATTAAGTTCTTAAAGTTTAAAACTAGCTACAGTGTTACTGATGATGATTTTTGATTAACATTTAAAATCCTGACTATACAATTAGGACTGATTTAAGGGAATTTGACTTTGGAAAGGCTTCAATACGTTTCATCTTCTAAGCCAGTATCACTATTCACTCATCTGGCTTGCTTTATCCTATCTTTTGGCAGAACAATGTGATCTATAAGATGCCTCAATGTAAATAACATTAATCAAGATGCTAGAAAAACCCCACTACTTTTTAACTTCAACTCAAAACACAAAATTAACAACAGAATGAAGTTCTGTACATATACAAATGCAAAATAACTCAAAAATACCTGTACAGAAATATGTAAATACTACAACTCAAATATGCACACCCACTCACCTGTGCAATTGACCAGCAAGCCTTTGGAAGGAAAACCTCTGTTGACCCAAAGAGAAAGTGTAAACTCACAGACTCATGGGAAATGACTAGGGATAGGATTTGATTCCTGGATTTGGGATTCATGATTTGGCAGCACTTACACTGCAACACTTGACTACTCCTTGATGGAAAATTAACTAAAATAAACTGCTGATTACTTATTAGATTAGCAATTTAAATTAGCCTGATGTTATTCATATTTAACCAGTGAATATCTGTTTAGTATTTTACTGTTACTGTATTAAAAGTGTAAAGTTGTGTATTTGGTGAATAACACTCTGCTGGAGTAAAAATGCAAACATTTCCATTGCTGCTTAATTTTATTCCTGGTCGTAATGGACTGCAGACTATCCTTTTCACAAGGTGGTGCCACCATGAGACTCAAGAATTATTAGGAAATCCTGGGGAACACAGGGAAAACGTAAAACTCCATGTAAACGATACTCAAGCTAGGAACTCCTGAACTGGGATCAAAGTGTGATTTCATTAAATTGTAGCTGCACACACTGGTTCTAATAAATTGTAGTTTTATTTTAAATTGTGTTCTTTCATATCCATCCATTTGCTTAGCTTTTCAACACACATTTTTTCTGTACAGAGGTGCAGGCAGTGATTAAAATGGGCCTGGACTCTTTGGTACTCTGTATGTTCTACTGTTTTGGGAGTCTTTCCTGAGTACTGATAGTCTTTAAAGTCAGCCAGTATTCACTGTGCCGTATTTGCACTTCAGTCTCTGGAGTATGGTTACTTTTTCCTTTAGTACAGAAAACTGGCACTTCTCACGCGGTCATGTGAGATGTGACATGCCACACATAGCAGCCACCTCTTAGGAATTAGAGTGATGGGTTCATCAGGTTCATCAGACTCCTACTTAAAATCCCTTTCTCATTTTCTCTTAAATATGGATGAGGTGGAACAGCTCTCATCCCAAACTTTTCTCTGTCCCAGGGCCTGTATATATACAATATGAAGAGGCAATTCCATCTCCTCTTAGTTGAAGAAGTAAAAACAACAGGTATACCACCTTCAACCATCGGGTGTAGGCAAACAGAATTTATCTTTGTGGTAATGGAGGTAAGCTAAAAGGAAATCCTGAATACGAAGCCAGTCCTCTTGGGACACATTCATGTAAACACCCTCACTCACAATCGAAGATGGCAATCGACCTAACAACATTATCTTTGGACCACGAGAGGAAATTCATAGATCTATGTGAAACCCAGAGGAACACAGGCAGAACATGTGTAATGTATATCGATGGCACCCCTGAAGTGACCTGAAACGGGGTACAGTCTATTTCAGCTGAGTATACTACTCTTTCTCCCAGCATGCTTCTCTTGAAATGTATCTGCCTCATTTAAGGACTACTTAAAATATGATATCCCAAAAAATGACAAATTTCAATACAAATTAACAAGGGTAAGCAAATAACAAATTTGAATGCTGAGAGGTCAACTAAATGATGCTAGACAAGACTGGTGAGTGGAAAATAGTAAGAGTACAATTGCCTTGAATACGCTTCCTAGATGTGGGGCTTCTCCTGCGCAGATATCAGTAATACACATCCCCCCCTTCTCACTTTCTGCAGCACACTAGCTGAGACTGACATTTGTATTGCAGGGCTGCAGTGTTCAGGCATGGCCCGAGGGAATGGCCAGGAAAACCAGATTTAGCTTGGTTCACTGCCTGTGAGTCAGAGGTGTCTCGCAGAGGCTATGGCCGAGGTTTCTTAGATCTCTGAAGTGAAGGAATGGAGCCAGAGTAAAGGGTGGACGAAGGTCGGTAAAAGGAATTTTATTTCTTTTAGCAACAATTGGTTGCTTACTTTCTCATAAAAATGCAAAATAAGTAAAAGAAAAGAAAGTCTATAGAAAATAGTTTCCTGGATAGAGGAAACAGATGATGCTAGAATAAAGCCCTACTTTTTATTAAGGTAGGATAATCTCCAAAATTAGGGTTCATGCACTGACAATAACATGCCAAGGTTGCAGTGAATGAATTTCTGCTCTTTAGGACTATAAGCCATCAAGGATGATCACTAATGCCAGTCCCTCTGGTCCTGGTGGTGGTAAGGGTCCTGATATCCCTTAGGCGTTTGGGGTTTTCATCCTTTTTATACTGAAGTTTCAGATAGCTGCCAAATTCCCTGGCAGAATTTTATCCCTGATCAAAATCGAGCTTGGCCAGTGCCTTGAACCAAAGCTTCAGCCACTGTCCATGTCTTTGAGTCTCTGAATCTGTGGGATGAAAGGAATGGAAAAGTCCCATCCAGAAGAACATCAATTGTAAAATGGACCAGGAACTCGGGGTAAATTTACGGGGTTAAGCATAAGAAGAGTTAGAGGAAAGGCTAGAGTGCAAAATCAGAAATAAAGTTGAAGATGCTGGGCAGAAAACCAAGTACCTGGCTATCATTTCCTTTGTTAGCAAATGGTGTCTGATATACTGTCTTTTATACTTTTAATCCGATAGGTGGACACTGTTAAGGTGCAGTATAGTTGTAAAGGTTTCTAATCTAAGTATAATATAACCTTTTTTTCATATTTAACAGTTTGTATTGTACAGTATTAGCTAATAGTTTATTTGTCTTTTACTTATTTTGCCTTGGTGTAAATGACTAGTGTTTTAAAAATCAGAACTCTTCATTGTTTCTTTTTTCCTTTAATGAAAAGCCAAATATAACTCAACTCCGTTTATTTATTTTTGTCTGTTTTTGTATAGTGATCTTCATTGAGTCCAGGGACAGAGCACAGTGTCAAGTTCTCAGGTAAAATGCAAGTATGAATATTAAAAATGACTAAATACATAATTAGAACACATATAGACACTGAAACTGATTAATGTAAGTAGAAACCAAACATATTTGTCCATTAATTAACTGTTGAATTGTAACAAGATGCAAAGTGAGCCAACAGGTGATCATCTCACTTAAACGTCTAATGCTCTGATCCTAGAAGGCCGTCATTTTCACTCCAACTATTTTCTTTATTAGAAGCTGATTGAAACAAATTATTTAATTTTATGGATTGTTAGTGCTGCCATTCTGCCATTTTCAAAACTGTTGATTTTCTTTTTGCTAGATAGATTTGAAAGAGAGAAAATATTGAGAGTATACAGAACCTGGCTCTGAGGCTAAGGAAACCGTGCTGGTATCCAGAAGGTTGCCAGTTCAAATCCCTGTCACTGCCAAAAGAGATCCTACTCTGCTGGGCCCTTGAGCAAGGCCCTTAACCTGCAGTTGCTCTAGGGGTGCTGTACAATGGCTGACCCTGCGCTCTGACCCCAAGAGGTATGTGAAAACTAACAAATTCCTAATACAAGAAGTTGTATAAGGCGTAATAACGAAGAAAAAAAAAAACTCAAGAAAATATAAATAAAATAACAATAACAACAAACCCCAAATACTTATTGGGTAGGAGTATGGAGTAATCTGCCCAGCTTTCCCTAGGTTTACATTTAAAGTCTTTTAAAATTTAAATAAATCAGATCCAGCTTCTTGTGTCCATGAATAGAACATAACAGATGCTGAGGGATGTTTGTCATTTTATCTTCCAAAGTTTCCTTGCTTGAAGTCACAACCGTTCCAGGATGGTAAAGAAATATCATTAAAGTGTTGGTAGGAGAGTATAATAATGTATAATAATGTTGGTAAGAACAATAATATTAATAATACATTTTATTTAGGCAAGGCACTTATCTCTATCTCCATTGGCAGTCATATGGACAAATTCAGTCAGAATTTCAATATTTGGATAACACAGTTTAGTTTTAACTGTAACGTGCCTGCTTTTTTGGCAATGCTCATTCACATAGACGTTAAGTCCGCCTCCTACCTTTTTCTACTCCATCTGAGTATATCAGATGAAATCCGTACAGCATTAAAATAATGTCTGGAATAAGAAGTTTAAGCTGATTCACAGTGCACAAAATACCACAGTAGCTGAACTCTTTGTGTCTCACCATTAGACATGCCAGTTTGTCTTACTTCATTGAAAGTGACTGAAAATTTCTCAATATACTGTAAGGAGTCAGAACAGCTTTCAAACCTTTCCACCTTACCTTTATCCGTGCTCCAATTTCTCCCATTCCTTTTTCAATGACCTGCTCTTCAAATACAGTAAAGTGTAACGTAAAACCTTATAAGATGTGATGACTGCAGTACTGTAATATTTAATATTTACTATACTTCATTATAAATTCCTAAGAGCTTCTTGCATTTGTAGATGTTGTAGATGTATTGTAGCCTTTGGACCCTCTTCGCTAACCCTTCGACTTCTCCCTAGTTTACTGTACAGCTTGTCCAAAAGGTGTTGAGATGAGCTGATGCTCAGGTTCACGATTACAGCAGCATATCACCAAAGCAAAAATCACTTTATCCTAGTGATGAGCCAGATGCCAGATCACATCTAATCATAACATTACAAATTGTTAAATAACCCACCTTTCCCCCAATATATTGGTCAAGAGTCGTGTGTTCAATTCAAATGCGTAACCCTGTGCTTTAAGGGAGGAACAAAATTTTAGTGAAAAACACGTTTTAAACATTTTGAGTATTCAACTGGATACCTTTTCGTACATTATACAAAACAAGAAATGTGAGATTTTTTCAGGAACATTCTGATACTGTTCGCTGTTTTCAGCTTTAGTCACCATCTACTCCCATTCAATTTTTCTTGGTCCTCACCCCTATCATCATTTAAAAAATATATCATTGTGTATTATTCCTTTAAGCAAATGATTACTTCTTTTTTAGATCTACACACACCAAAAATAACTTCTTGCTTTATGCTTGCATGTTTCTGTGGTTTCAATCATTTGCTATGCCTACTATTTCAGTTTCCTTTACTGTATTTTAAAGAAATATAAGGAATGATTTTCTTCTTATACCTCTGAATGTTGCACTGTGGACATATATTTCCAATCCATTTTTGGAAAGTTAACATCCCACCACATTTTCCTTACTGCAAATATATCTTGTTTGCTTAAATACTATTCTTTTCTTCATAGCCTCAATTTGCTGGCCTATAGCAAACTGCAATTACCAAATCTCTGGATTCCTCCCTTACTATGATGGTTCTCAACCTGTGAGGCACACCCCCCTAGGGAGTGCGAAGTAACAAAATAGGGGCTGCGAAGATGTGAAAAAAAGAAAACAAGACAAATCTTTTTTAAAAACAGATTTTTGCCTTTCATGCAATTTTAGTTTAGCAGCTAAAAACTCTCGAGTTTTATTAAAATACTCACTATGAATTGTTTCCAAATGGCACTTAAGCTTGGGTTTCATGCTGTCCGCTGCCAAAATTTTCGAAGAAATAACACAAGGGGGCCTCTCCTTGACGGCTACTTTGGTTCTCATGAATCCAAAATTTAAATACTCTTCAGAATATTTTCTTGATTTAACTTTCGGAATGACACTCTTCTCCGCACTTGTTGATGCTTCACAATTGTCTGGTGCTCGTTTGCACCCAATTAAAAATTAATCCCTGGTGCTGAGCTTAAAAATGTTTGGTTTTTACAACGTATATATTCGAGTTACTACGAACACTATCGAGCACTTAAGTCAAACAACCAGACTGAAATATGGCCTCGCCGAGATGACGTTCAATTTATACTAGCAGGTGCATCTCTAGTAAATTCGGCAAAGATTGAAACTTTCCGTGAAAGCGCAAGAAATAAGAAGAGATGGGCAGTGTTGCCATATGTGGCATAATTTCGCTATTCATAGGGAAATTTTAAACTTGTAACGGTGTATCGGCAGCAAAAAATATAGGAATAAATTTTATCAGGGATTTAAAAAAAATGTTAGGGGGGCACGATTAAAACTGTTATGAAAACTTGGGTTGCGAATACTTAAAGGTTGAGAAATGCTGCCTTACTAGCTTAACCCTCAGTCATTCTGGCTTGTTCCCTGTTTGTGTGTTGATTGTATGAACTATTATTTGTCACATATAGTATATCCTTACCTTCCTTGTCTGTCATTCCTTAAAGATGTTGAGCCACTAATATTATATTCTGCTACCTCATTCTTATTTAGCCATAATTCTGTACTTCCTACAATTTCGTAGTCCCAGGCTAATACTGGTGCCTCTAGCTCAGGGGTTTCAAACCTTTTTTCCCCTGAGAGCTACTTTTACAAAATGAAAATGGACGAGAGCTACTCATGTTTTCTAACATTTATTCTCTTAGCTTATTTCAACCCAAACAAACTAAATAAGCTTGTTTTTGCCTGAACATTTACAAAATGTTGGTGTCCGCAACTCACATTTTGCATTAAAACATCACAAAAAATATTTAGATTACCTGCAAGTGCAGTCTGTATGCATTGTCTAGTGTATCTCACACTATTGAATTAAAACATGAATGCTGTCAAAACAAAACAATGCAATTCCGAAGACACAGATATTCCTTATTCATTTGTCATTTTGTTCCATGTCACTGTTTCACTTTATTCACAGGTCCAGTTGCATGTGTGATGTGTTTTTTAGTTAGTGAGATGACTGGCAGTGCATGGAGTCAACAAGAGAGGCAGGTGTCTGGTGGAGTGGAGGCACTGAGGTTCACTCGTATGGAGTCATTTAAATGTTCACCTGTTGGTCTTGTTCCGAACTTTGATTTCATGACATTCTTGTCAGAAAAGGCAGACTTACAGAGGTATGTAGACCCAAACAAAGCAGACATTTTCAGAGCTGCTTGGTGAAGATTCTTATAGTTATGTGGCTCTACTAAGCTTCAGAAATGCTGAGAATGCTGTTGAGACTTTAACTGCACATTATTTTGAAGGTTTACTAATATATAATATATAAAATCCAATGTCTCTCTGTCTGTCTGCTTTTCACGAGAGGGGCCTTCCTCACTCACTCGCCAGCTTCATGCCGTGTTCCTTAACTCCGCTTAGCTAGCAAACAAGAGAACAATTGAATTCAACTTTGTTTGATATTTAAAATAAAGTGTTACTTAGGTCTTGATGAGTCTGAGTCTGGATATTCTCTCAAGTGTATGCCACATTGAAAAGACAGGTTGTAATTCAGATTGTGGGTCATGATTTTGTGTTAAAAGGATCGTGATATGATTTTTTGGAAAGATCACCCACCCCTAATTTGACTAGTCAAGTTTTCAAATTTATGTAGAATTCATTAACCCTTTGCCGAGCTACTTGGAATGGGGTTACGAGCTACCAGTAGCTCGTGAGCGATGTGTTGGAGACCCCTGCTCTAGCTAATGTATTTTATCTCCAATGCTCCTCAAAAACAAGATAAAAGAGGAAAGTTTTGAATTACATTTTGAGCTAATATAACATAACCACATTCTCAAATTCCCGAAGCTGTCAAATCAGGCCCTGACCTTGAATAATTTCTGTGATGCTGGTCTTTAAACCATAGGGTTGATGGTTTAGTCCAAAGTCATTATTCATTGCATATTCATGAAATTTAGAATTTAGAGTATCAGCATCAGTATAATAAATACGAAAAATTATCATTACCAGAAAAAACAACCAAAAGTAATAATATGCATCTTATCTTATCACAAATATACCCATAGTGTGCATGCTCTATGTTAATATGTATATGCATTTCAGACTCAATGCAAACTTAAGCTATACGGGTGACATGGCAATAATTTCAACGACCTTACTAAATTATTAAAGAAGCAGCAATTAAATTAATGCGAAAGCGTCAAGACATTTTATTGTGCTTTGGTTGAAACTAGTTTTAACATGTACATGCAGTAATCCTCCGGGGAACAATTATACAGCTTCTGAGGGATACACTCAGGAGTTGAAAAGCATAGCATCAAGGGCAGGAAAACTCCAGGCGGAGGGCTTAGTAGAAAAAGAAGTCACAGCTGTGTCATTCATTCTGCTGAAAGCATCGCTCTGAAGTAATGTAAGGAATGATTTTCAAGCCTGCCTACGAACGTTGCATGGTGGGCATACATTTGCAATTGCACAAGTGATCAGAGGCGAGGGTCGGCAGTGTTGTGTCATTTTTAATTTGGGAGCTGGCTGCACAATGACAGTTGGAAGAAAGCGTCCTAAATTTAGATGGGCTACCTCTGAACCAGGGGTCTTGTGCCATGATTGCTTTTCCAGGCTGTAGTTTACAAATAGAAAAGTAATACTTGTTTTGCTCCTTTTGCAGAAAAGCTGTGTTTAAGGGGCAAGCCACCAGATTCAGGAAATTGATAGCAAGATACAGGCTTGTTTTTTTTTTAAATAGTCTTCAATTTAACCAGAGGACATTTTACTATAAACACTTATATGATTTTTTTTTATATATTAAGGTACAATAAACAATTATCCTTCTCCCTATGTCAGTGTGGATTTTCACAGAGTACTCGTTTTCTCTAAAAATGTACTTTACATGTTCAGTTAAATGGTGATTCCATACTGACCCTATTGATTGACTGGGCCCCACAGTGACCTGGCAACCTGTCCAGTATTTAGTATGTCAGAATAATATAAAGTAAAACGCTGTATCCAAGATATAGGAAGCAGAGGGTTATAGTGCAAAGAGCCCTGTTAGAACTGGCTGACATTAAGAGTGGTGGTCCACAATATTCAGTGCTAGGGGTGCTGTTACTTTTAATTTATGTGTGGGTTACGTACTTACACAAGAGTGAAGGAGCTGAGTCCAGGCTTCTGAAAAGATCAGCTTTATTATTATCTCAAAGTTGTCCAAATGGGAGCTGTCACTTCAGCACATACAAAACCTAGCTTGCACGCAATGAGGCTGATACCATCCTGTATTCGCTCCGTTTGCAGATTAGACAAGTGAGAAGACAGAAAGTGAGCACATGGCCAGGTCAGTGGCTGGTATTTAATGTTCCCTGTATCAACCATTGGGTGACAGACACGTTAACACAATAAGCCTGTGAACTTGCATTTGCAGACAAGCAATCCCTGCCTGTGTTAACAGGAGTTTCAGCACATGGTGCAGCTGGGGAGCTGTCAGGGTCTCAGAAATCTCAGAATATAAATAATTTGGATAGGAATGTAAGTAACAAGCAGGTGATGTTTGCAGATGATGCCAAGTAAAATGGATTGTCAGGTAATCTGGAATACATTTAAACATTACAGAAGAACTTGATGCGCAGCGCTGCTGCCTCGCAGTTAGGAGACCTGGGTTCGCTTCCCGGGTCCTCCCTGCGTGGAGTTTGCATGTTCTCCCCGTGTCTGCGTGGTTTTCCTGCGGGTGCTCCGGTTTCCTCCCACAGTCTAAAGACATGCAGGTTAGGTGGATTGGTGATTCTACATTGGCCCTAGTGTGTGCTTGGTGTGTGGGTGTGTTTGTGTGTGTCCTGCGGTGGGTTGGCACCCTGCCCAGGATTGGTTCCTGCCTTGTGCCCTGTGTTGGCTGGGATTGGCTCCAGCAGACCCCCGTGACCCTGTATTCGGATTCAGCGGGTTAGAAAATGGATGGTTGGAGAAGAACTTGGACAGCATAGAGGCTTGGGCAGATTTGTGGCAGATAAAATTTAATGTAAGTAAATGTAAAGTATTATACATTAGAAGTAAAAATGTTAAATTAGAAAACACAAAAAGGGAGGTCTGAAAATTTAATTTATACCTTAAGAGAAGAATTTAGCAGTTATCAGTTTCCAGACCGTGTTCAGAAGCTTTCTAACTTCTTGGGACTAAATGGATTCATTCTGCCCTCTGAAATGGCTGTTACTGTGCTTCACTTTCTTTATTAGAGAACATCTTTTTATTCATATATAACCTCGTGATAGAATGCAGCAAATATTTAATGCACGTAAGGGAAGCATGGAGTAAACTTGTATTCACTTTTTATAGATTTAACATTCTTACAATATTCTTAACGTGCCAAATTAAAATAAAATTCATAGGATGTGGCAAATCGCCATTAAACCTGGCTACTTCAGGAGCTGCCATAAATGATCCTGGCCGAGACACCCAATGTGTGTGGCATTTGATCTCTTAGGGTTACAATGCTGTGTCTCATAGTATGGATCTTCTTGCTGAATATTTTCTTCTTGGTTCTCTTCTCCACACTTTCACTTTAAGCTGATGACTTTTTAATACTTGTTAGGGCCAAAGTATCTGTTCGATGTGATTTTGACAGACGATATCAGCACATGCTCACAAGGTGTGCATGCACAAAGATATCCAATGGTTTCAAGGGATTACTTTTACTCATGTGGAAAGTCCAGTAAACAACTAGCTTACTATATAACGTTCTGACTTTTCATCTTGCCAGTCTACCTTTTTGTATTGGCAAGCTTCATTTTTCTGGTTAATGTTTAGTCTGCTGTCTCTACTAACACTTCCTCTTTCTGTTTTTGAAACACTGCTTTTACAGCGCTTAGAAGTTCAAGTGTAAAACAAAACAGAAGAACTTACAGTTAAAATATAGCTCTCTATTATGTAAAAAACCCTGGGATGAGACGAGACATTTATCAAGAGATGTTTTCAAGTCTGACGAGATGAGACTTTGTCCATGAGATTATTTCAAGTCATGCACACTCCCGCCTCTTAACCATATTCAACCACGCTCATGATTCTCTCACCTCTCATTCGTATGAATGCTTTTGTCAGACACAGTTCCTACTCTCTCAGCTCTTATCAATTTTAATGTTTTCCTCACTTTAAGTTCCCTATTAAAGAAGACGTATCATGTCCAAATTTTATTGAAGAATTTTATCATGAAGGGTTATCAAGAGAAAAAATGAGTGCATGGGAAATCCTAGCACTGAGAAATGATGAAGTCAAATGAATTAATGCCAAAAATGTTGATGAGTTACACAGCAAACAGGTTAAATGCTTATCAATAGACTATGCTGAAGCAGTTGGTGGTGATCGTGTGGAACATGAAGACATCAACTTACAATATTCCAAAGTATATCTACAACTGTTAACACCATCCGGTTTTACCCCACATGAATTACTGTGGAAAGAAGGGTGTATCCAAGAAAGGTAATAAAAGGTAGTAAATCTTCCGCGGATAACATTAAACAACAAAGGAGATCTTAATATGCCATTCGTATTAAAACGTTAACAGTTTCCCATTAGAATAGATTTTGCAAAGACAGTTAACTAATGTGAGAGCCACTATTTGAAAAAGTCATTTTATTTAATAGAGAGAAAGAAACGAAATTCAATCACAGGCAGTTATACGTTGTGTTGTCATAATGAAAGTCCAACCACAGAATCAAAATTCAATGTGATATTGACAAAAATTTAATTCAAAAAATTGTTTTTACTGAAGTTTTACAGTAAAAGTGTAAGTTTAAAAAGTATTTGTGTGTTAATTTCAAAGCCAAACAGAACAAAATCTTATTACGCAATGAATAACTCTAACGCAACATGAAACATAATTTACTTTCACATTATTACATTTTACTATTTTCTATATGGTTAATTACTCACTGTAATGTAAAATAGTTCTATTATGCATATGTAACAATTCCCATGAAAATAAAAATCTGTTTAAATTGTACATTTGCATCCAAATATGCTAGCAGTAGAAACGCAAAGACGCTAGCACGTAGCACAGGCCCCGTTGGGGGCAAAGCCCCCAGTACAGTTTAAAATCAAGAAATTCTTCTTAACACTTTAAAGAACAAGAACTATAATAACAATAAAATCACATTCCTTTCAGAGGAGTAAATTGTTATAATTGGTATTCATTATTAATTTCTTGTTTTATTGTGAACCTAATCTATTTAACTTACTATTTCAATATAGGTTTATTGTTTTCTTTGCTAGAATCTCTTTCTAAGATGGTTATGACATTTTTGCACTGTTTTCCGATGTCATCTTACTTTAATGTGCTCCACCATTTTCTGGAGTTGTTGCTGCCACATTTCAGGGCAGTTGACCCAGAACTGTGCAGTTGGTGACATGAGAAACACTTCCTATTCATTGTGTTTGTAGAAACTCAGCAATCTATATAGAAAAACAAGGTGACATGCCATAAGGAAGGAAGCAGCATCTACTGAAAATGAAGCAGATTGCAGAAGCCAATTGAGAGACAAATGACAGCTCTGGAATTCACTAAGCGTCAAGCAAATGTGAAGCAGCAATCTGCTTGTCCTGAAGAACTACTGGGGTAGGAATGTTGATCTTGGGAAGACTAGAGGCCTGTGTATTTCAAGTATGAAATTTTTTTTAAAAGGCATTAGATGCAGCATATAATGAAGTAATGAAAGAAATATTGCACCATCAAGACATTGTAAAGAACAGTGACTTGTGACTTACTAATGAGAAAGCTTCTTACAAAAGGCAACTAACGGTAACTTTAAAGAAGCTATGGTAAATGATGTCAATAATTGGTCAGGTCCTGTAGGTTAAACCAATTTTACATATTCTATACGAGTTTGAACTTTAGGGTAGGGTGAACAAGAAGAAGAAAGAACACCTATGCTTGTATATATTTGGCTGGAAGTTACATTCATACTCTCATAACAATAAACAAAAAAGTCTTATGCGTGGATGATAACAAGGTAGAATTTTTTACCTTAATTCTAAAGAATAAACTAAAACAGGTCATCATTTAAAAACCATAGCACTTACTGTTAAGAATCATAAGGGTAACATTGTGGCATAGGAGTGTTTTTGTTCAGTGGGATTGGGACTTTGGCCAGAGTACTGTAGATGGCAAAAATGAATAGCTTCAAGTATCGAGATATTTTGGTACAAAACAGGAGCCTGCTACTGAAGTTACAGAAGAATTTCTCCTCTCAAAGCCCACTGCCAATGTAACTAAAATAAGGCTTTTAATAAAATACAGATGAATGTTTTGCAATTGCTTAATCAGAGCTCAGACCTCAAATCATATAGAAAATCTTTGGACTCACCAAAACATGCAACTTGATTATTCTAGAACTCACCTGCAAAGATAAATAGGATGAAATGGAAAAATACAGGTGTGCTGAGGTCACAGAAACAATTCACACATTCTGTAATTTAAGTTTCCATTTAAGTTAAACCTCCAACTGTGGCATTTTTTTTATTTTCATGTTTAATTACAGTATATTGTCCAGTAACAATTTATTTTGTCCCAAGAATTGTGATGGGTATTCTAAGCATACTTTATAATGCTGAATATAAATATATAGTCAGATTGTTTTCTATCAGTCTTAGTTTTCTTGTGACACCACCTTCATATTTAAATACATAAATATACTGTACATTTTTCAAATATTAATCACTATTATATATATCTACCTTCCTCTTCTGCATATCAATCCTAGACTTATGAAAACTTTGTTAAAGCAATGGATAAAGCACAAGTAAGATTTGTGTACTTGAGAAATTAATTTACTCATATCTGGAAGGAATTTTTGCAGGCCCTAAAATCAGAGAAGTGCCAAGAGATGACAGATCTGAAGAAGAGTTAAATGATGTTAAGAAAGCTGCGTGGCAGAGCTTTATAACTGTACAAACCATTATCCTGAAATTGTGATCGAGCATCTCAAATTATACCACATAATAGGTGCAATCTGCCATTGGAAGTTCATTCCTTGGACTCTTTCTTGGACCTTTTACCTGAAAATCGTGGTGTGGTCAGTGATGAACATGGTAAGCAGTTTCCAATATGGAATAATCTTACCCAAATTAAGTAGCGTTACAGTATGCTGGCTGATTACTGCAGGTCTTTTAACAGAGGCATTCCTGAGGCAAAGTGCTGCAGAAAATCCAAAAGAGCTAAGGTTTAGATAATAATGTACTAGCTGCATGTGGTCTTCAGGACAAACAACAACCTAAGACTTTCTAGCAGTTTTACTATATTTGTGAATTTGGAGAGGTGTCAGCTCACTCTTAAGAATTACACAGTGTGTAGGATGTGAACCACTTTGTGTTTTCTGCCCCACTGGCTTTCGTAAGAAGACACTAGTGATACCAATATCTTAGCCGTATCAGTAGCATATGAGTTCTATTAATCTTTGTCTCGAGAAAATACCTCCAGATAGACAATGTTTTAGGGAAAACTTCAAACCTTGCCCTCCATTGCTGCTGTTTCACTTGTATGTTGTTGAGTTGTGACAATTGCCTCGTTTTGACGTTGTGTCTCTTTTCTGTGAGCAGAGTGGACTGCTCCATACACACACAGGACTTTCGCTTTATTTATGTCTAATGTTTGTCGTATTAATAAGCATGTAAGTACACAATATTTTCAAATTTAAGTTGTATGTCACACAAAACCTTACTTAACTGGGAAATTCCAAAAATGTATTTATTTGAACTCATTTCACAAAATACGATACGATTCAAGCATTTTTACCGTGGGACAAAAAGTAGTTTTTGTTGACAAGTATTATTTTCCTAGGAAGTTTGAATTTGGCATTCACCTAAATACTGTTGATTACATTAGGTGATAAAGTGTCTGTAATCATCTCAACTTTTACATGAGCAGAGGTTGATTAAACACATGAAATACACAGCACGGTGGCACAATGGTTGGCACTATAACCTGATGTAATAACTCTATGTTATGAGGTTGAATCTCATTTGGGACATTGTCTGTGTGGCATTTGTATGATACAATACAATACAATACAATTTATTTTGTATAGCCCAAAATCACATAAGAAGTGCCGCAATGGGCTTTTAACAGGCCCTGCCTCTTGACAGCCCCCAGCCTTGACCCTCTAAGAAGACAAAGAAAAACTCCACAAAAAAAAAAAACCTAGTAAGGAAAAAGAAAGAAGAAACCTTGGGAAAGGCAGTTCAAAGAGAGACCCCTTTCCAGGTAGGTTGGCTGTGCAGTGGGTGTCGAAAAGAAGGGGGTCAATACAATACACAGAACAAAACACAAGTAATCCTCAATACAGTATAATAGTAAAATAAAAATATTACAAGTACAGAGTAGAATTTAACAGTAGATGATATCACATTATATTATTTGGATTTGTTTAGAGTCCTGGGGCCTCATGTATAAACGGTGCGTACGCACAGAAATGTTGCGTAAGAACTTTTCCACGTTCAAATCGCGATGTATAAAACCTACACTTGGCGTAAAGCCACGCACTTTTCCACGGTACCTCATGCCTTGTCATACGCAAGTTCTCCGCTCGGTTTTGCAGACTGGCGGCACCCAGCGTCAAAGCAGTGCTACTGTTCCTGTGTGGTTACACCTTATTTTCCTGACGCGCTTTATAAATACACAGAAACTAACCGCATATTGTTTATTAGTGTAACGCATCTGATTGTAATTAACTTGTAACAATATAATGGTCCAAGAAATAGCCATAGTATTCCAAATACCATAACTGCTTTAGCGTTGTTACTCTCACTTCTCCCCTTCTTCTTCTTCTTTCAGCTCCTCCTGTTAGGAGTTGCCACAGTGGATCATCTTTTTCCATATTACTCTCACTGCACCACTCGGAGTATTTATATCACTGTATCTGAGTGTGAATCACAGCAGCAGCTGATCGGAAAGAGAATTATCGGTATACAGCTTCAAGGACACGCTGTCTCAGCCACTGCAAAACGTTTTAAAGCCTTTCCTGTGCGGACCTCGTGGTTCAGAAACAGTTTCATCCCAAGAACTTTAAATGCACTCAATCAAGTGCTCCTTGTAGAACTGTTTGTACTTATAAGTACAATCACCCCACTGTAAACTTGCACTACAGTTATAATATCGCACAACCTGAGCCACTTTATAAAGCGTATTTACATATGATGACGATATCATTTTTAAGGTGAAATGCAGCAAAATATGTTTATTAAATTATACAGATAAAACTTTAACTTCATTTAAATAATCTATATTCTTCACTGGGAGTGTCGTGAAGGATAGAATAATTAAACATGTACTACGAAGATATTTCAATGTTCCTTAAACGTTTTGAAGAATCCGCTAAGCTTACAGATGGCTTAACTTCTATTACAGAGCTGATTGTATGGCGATCGGTTACTTGGGGAAAGAAAAGCAAGGACTGCAGTGGTGGCTACGCCAATATATATTGAATATAAAACAGAAAGAGAAAATAACAACACAGCTAAAAACGCAGCGACAAATTTCGCAAAAGTTAAATGCTTGTGTCATGAGCACGAGGCGGCTATGCAGTGTCTGCAACGGACGTGGCCATCCACCGTGCATAAGCTACCTTACTGACATTGGCGGCGAAGGAGCCACCGATTCTTCCTCTGCCCAGTGCCACCACAAGCCTAGAGCCACCCCTGAGTACTGCTGCAATAAATTATTTCATCGAAGTGAAACACATGTTTAATAACGTGCTTTAACTCCTATCATCATAAAAATGATATCACGTATACATCTCAGTATTTTAGTTATTCAGAGAGCTGTAATATCACGAATGTAATGGATTCTGTGTCCAGTTGGAGGAAGAGAGCCGGTTTAAGAAGCAAGTAGTGATTCACACATAGAGCACATAGGAGATCAAATACAAAACAAAGCATTTAACGTGCTACTTTAATTACGATGTGATTTGAGAAACTGGTTAATTAAACGATTTTAAGATGAAGTTTATGATGTTCTACTTTAATGACAAAATAAACTACGTGATTAAAGTGGAAATGTCGAGATTGAAGTTGACATTTCGTGCTTTTTCCCCACTGTGTGCCTTTTTTCTCTGTACCCTAATAAGCTTTCATATGACACTCAGACAGTGGGCTACAACTCGCTTTTCACGCGACTTTGATATGTGACTTCTTTTTATTTCCGGCACTGTGCGATTTTGTGAACGTGAGCTTTCAAGTTTCTCCAACACGCTATGTCACTCGATCAACTTCCTTTTGTTGATTATACCACAGTTTATTTGAACAAATAGTATGTTTTTCCTTTGCCTCCACTTGGTATTCGCTGAAATTCTTATATTTTCCCCCGTGCTTTTCCCATTGTCTTTTCACAGAAGGCTGAGCTTAAGGGCGATTTATATTGATTTGCATATTCAAAGAGGCGTAATTCTGGGAGGAGTTGGGGCGTTACATAAAGCGCGTGCATGAGCGTTACTTTTCACGCTGATCGGGATTTATGTAGCGGAAGAACGTGGAAGTTGGAGTACGCACAGATTCCTGCATGTGGATTTTTCTGTGCGTAAGCACATTTCGGCTTTTGTGTTTACGCCATGTTATAGTGCGAGTTCTACGCACGGCGTTATACATGAGGCCCCTGGAGACCTCATCCATCAAGCTGCCTGCCCCATTTGGCCATTCCACAGCTGTGACAGCGCTGGAGCAGCCAATCCGATGAAAGGATCCCTCTACCTGATGATTCCTGTGATCCTCCATCAGGGATGACTTTACCTTAGGCAGGCAAAACAACTTGGCAGGTGGGCAGTGGCACCAAGTGCCACATTTGAGTACTGAGAAGAGAAACAGAATAAGTGAGGGTTAGTAACAAATTATAACTATCATATTACTTTTGTTTTAGAGCATTATGACTAAGAACAGAGATGCAGTCTGTACAGTTAATCAGCAGCTCTAGTCACGGTATGCTAAACTGAAGTAGTGAGTCTTCAGCCGGGATTTAAAAGCTGAGACTGAAGGGGCACCTGTTATAGTAGCAGGCAGACCATTCCACAGTTTAGGGTCCCTGTGACAAAAAGCTTGACCTCCCACTGTTATTTTTTTAATCCTTGGAGTTATACGCAGACCGGCATCTTGAGATCTTAATGTGCAGTCTGGTTTGTAAGTCATGATAAGTTCAGACAAATAAGCTGGACCTTGGCCCATTTGACCATGATCTCATTGTGTTTTTGTCTCCTGATTCTCTGTCTTTGAACCATGGCATAGGAATATGTGTTTTAGTTTAATGGATGGCTGTAAATTTTTCTCCACGTGAATGAGAATGGTTGTGCGCATGAGTGTGCCCCATGATGGCCCTTGTATACCCTTGAGATTTGGTTCCTAACTAGTGCTTGACATTTTGTGTGATTCAGTGAACTAAGAGAGTATCTGACCGTGTAACTTTAGCTCCTTGAAATGTGCAAATTAAAGCAAAATAAGTCAGAATGAGAGGCTGATTGTTACACCCGAAAAGGGGACTCTTTTTGCAATTAATGGCTGACAGTTAAAGGAAGGGTAATCTCAGACAGAGTCCACCAGAGGAAACGCAGTATAAAGCAGGGCTAAATTCTGTCAGCCAATCAGTGGTAGATGGATTCACTGAAGCAAGACAATGCTTCAAGCAACAGAAGAAAAACCCTGAGGGCATTTTGCATTTTGTTCTTTATTTTGGGTCCCATAAGCTGTGGCCTCTTGGCTGCCATCTCATCTCAAATCACTCCACCTAAAGCCCCACTGTGAGATGATGACTCATTGGTCTGTAATCCTGGACCTGCGAGTGAGACTTACAGCCACGAGCTTCTGAGTGAAATGCATTATGTTCCCTGTCATGTGAATAATGTCTTACAATGTGTATTGTAACAGTGAATACATTTGTAAAAGGTTTTGTCCACTGAACAAATTCTCATTAACTCCCTGAGCTAGAAGGTGTGTCAGAATAATTAATGCTTGTCTATGGACATTTTGTGGTTGATTTATTTCAGTGTGAGTTATGAAACCAGCCTTTTCATTTCTGTACATTGATTGTTGCTCAAATTTGTAACTCAATATAAGTAAAGTATTTTGTTTTACTAATTTAAAATTATAAAAAAAATATATATACAGTAGCAACTCTACCTCTTATACCATGAGTTTAGTAGTGATGGAAGATGGGACAGAGAGATTGATAGGCAGATTGGAGCAGCGTCAGCATTTATGTGGACATTGTACCGATCAGTGGTGATGAAGAGAGAGCTAAGGTGAGAGGGAAAGCTCTTGATTTACTGGTTGATCTACGTTTCTACCCTCATCTATGGCCACAAGCTTTGGGTAGTGACTAAAACAGCTGGATCATGGCTACAAGTGCTGGAAATGATCTTCCTTTGCAGGGTGTTTCGGCTAATCCTTAGAGATAAGGTGAAGAGCACAAACATACAGAAGGATCTCAAAGTAAAGCTACTATTCCTCTGCATCAAAATGAGCCATTTGATGTGGTTCAGGGATCTGAGTTGGATGCCTCATGAATGCTCCATTGTGGAGGAGTTTCAGGCATGTACAACTGGGAGAAAACCTTGGGGCAGATTCAGGACACTCTTGGAGAGATTATAATTCCCAGGCAGCAAAGGGAACACTTCAGTATCATGGAGGAGCTGGAGGAGGTGGTGGGGAAAAAGGGACATTTTGGCATCTGTGCTTGGACTTCTGCCTCTGTGACCCCGACATGGATAAGCATTAGAAAATGGATTGATGCGAATAATAATATGCCCATCTTGATATTTATCAGTTCATATATCCTGTTGTCTTCATGAGTGTAATAATGAACAAATAAATAAATACTTGTACTCCCATATAAGGATATATCCTTTCTTGTACTCATGAGGCTCTGGCTCAAAGGTGAAATGGACATTGCAGATGAAGAGGAGAATGAATTGATATATGAATGGATCATCATCATTACCATCATAATAATAATAAAGTGTTTATTCCTGTCTTACATTACTGTTTGTTGGATAGGCTTTGAAAATAATAACCTTGATATGGGCAACAACATGATTAATAAATAAGAAAATAATAAATAAATTGAATATATTACAAAAGAAAGTCATTAAAAACATTTATCAACAAAAAACAGAATAATTCATAGAAAATCAACAGAAAAAAACCAAACAGAAAGAAAAGAAACTACAGTCCGGGAGGAAGACCTAGTAAATAACATACTATTAACACTAGAATCCCTGAAACCTATGAAAAAACTCATAATCCCTGGCCACCTTAATTCCTTCGCACCTCTCCATCAGTGTCTTTTTTTTTGTAAATGTGTCTATCAGAACAACCAGCAAGCAGCCTGCTTCCAGATCTCCCAGCCCAAGTCTGGTTATCTGGGTGTAAGGTACCTGGATTTTGTATAGCTTAAGTTCCATGTCTACAACAATCTATGTAAATGTAGGATGACAGGAAATGTGAGGAATCCAAGAAATGTTGAATGGAAGGGGCTATTTATATTGATTTGCATATTCAAATATTCAAAATTCTGGGAGGAGTCTGGATGGGGCTGTAGGCGGGTGCATGTGCGTTAAAAGTCATGCACATTTCTGTTTTTGTCTCTAAGCCATGTTTTAGTGTGAATTCTACACACGGTGTTATACACAAGGCCCCCTTTCTGTATATGGACTCATCTTTGTTTGACATAAGGCCTATTAGCATTATTCCATTTACATTTGACAGGTGAATCACCAGAGGTAAAGTCATTTGTATAAAGTTAGAAGAATAGTGGGGAAAGGATAAATCCCTGTGGTGATTGTATTGAAAGCAGAGCTAAAGTCCACAAACAAGATCCTTATATATGTCCCAGGCTTATCAAGGTGTCAGTAAATAAAGCTCAGACCTAAATTCACTGCATCATCCACAGACCGGTTGGCTCTGTATGCAAACTGAAATTGGTCCAGGAAGTCTTTTGAAGCATTTTTGAGGTAATTCAGAATAAAGCGTTCAAAGGTTTTCATTACCACAGAGGTTAAAGCTACTGGACTGTAGTTATTTAGGTCTGTGACCTTTGATTTTTTTTGCTAAGACCTTGCAGCAAGAGGAGACACAAGGGGCTCTCTCGCAACCACCTGCCTCCATACTAAACAGCATGGGCTCTTCCACTTGCTCTCTCTCCTTTGTCTTTTGTTAACCTCTATTCTTCTTCTGCTTTTTGTTCTCCCCGTCACTTGCTCTGGCTCCCTTTTAAGCTGTGGCCCAGCGCAGGTGCTGCAATCACCAGTTACGAAGAATAAAGAAAACACTCAAATGACCTGCTCGCATCTGCACGTAAATGCGCAGTCAGCAAAGCACCTCAATCATCCTCAGAGTAACACGTGCACATTATTGAGTGCATCCACCCCACTTGAAGCATACACGCTCCTAATTATTTATCTCATTTAAAATGTACAGTGCCACAAGCACCTCTCATCACACTCCTGTAGAAGATAGTTAGATTTTGCGAATCTTTTCAAGATGCTGCAGGTCAAGTTTCTGAGTAAATAGTAATAGGTTAAGGCTTGACACCACTAATTTCTTTTCTCTATTTTACCAAATTTCTTCACTCGTCAACATCCTTTGCTCTCCTCTAAATTGTCGTGATTTCACAAGGATTTCAGTTTGTGTGTTATCGTGGGGTTAGCGGAATATACCAAGCTCAGGATGGATTGGCTTACTGTTTCATCCTAAGCTTAACACACATAGAGAAAGACACAGACACACATACACTATCCACTTAAGCATTAATTATGAGTGATTCCTGCACAGCCTATTAGTCCTTAGTACTCCACATAGTGACTCACTAGCTTTAGTGAGTCTCACATCGGTGTCCCAGGATATAACCCAAACCACAGGCTGACACATGTTAATCCCAGAGAATTCCATAGACACATGGATATACCTTGGCTAATGCCACTTCCCAACCAATTAAACAGTAATACCAACTATGGTGTTTTCTGTTGGGGACATCTCCTCTCAGCCTGCTAACCCTGTGGGAAAGAAAATGTCAGTCTACCCGCACATCGTGACCTGAATCTACTTTATTACCATCATCACTTAAGATAGGAAAATAAAGTATATTATTTAAAAATAATAAGTAATTGTAATAAGTTTCCACTGTGAAAATACTTAAAAACTATTAAGAACTAAAACAGAGCGCCAACTTTTTCCTCCATGCCCAACATAGTCCATCCCAGTGCAAATTCAAGACTACATGTTTCCCAATTATCCCATGGAATACAAAGTAAACATCCAGCTTGCTAAGCTAAAAAATTGATTTTTTGCTTCTGTCACCTTCGCACCGTTGTTATCAGGCTCACACTTTACTGTAGATCTGTTAGATACATTTGAAAGCATTTGTGTTCCGGCGCCTGCAGCCACAAGCTTATTCCAATATAAATATGTTTGAATTAATTAGGAATCTCATTAATCTAATTTTGAAAGAGCAGAACAGAAGTACCTGGATTGGGATTAAGACAATTCAACAAAAGACAGCTGTGAGCAGTCCAGGTTTGGGCGGATAACAACATCATTACCGTATGTTCACAAATTTCTGCTTTGTGAGTGCATAGCTCCAAGACAACAAGCTGGCATTAGCAAGTCCCAGTGAGACAATGTCTTCCACCGTTTACCCTATCAGCCTCCTTTTGAAAACTCCCCTACAAACTGTGATATTCAGAAGACAGAAATGAGCTCTTCATAATGAACAGCAGGCACAACTGGAAGCTTGTTAGCAACAGATTTTACAAAGTTATTCCAAAACATTTTTTACTATTTTAGGATTTCCATTTCATCACTGTTAATGCACGCCACCAATTATCTAGCAACACAGTGCAAAGCAGCACCCTGGAGGCCTTGAAGGCTCTACTCACTTCTGTCATAGAAGCACTAGGCAAACTGATGAGCTGTGAAGGTCTCCATGATCTGATCTCATCTCAGATTTGTCAGTAAATGGTAATATCTTAAGTTGTATAACCAAAGGCATTTCTTTCAAAACATGATGTACTTCACCAGGACAGACAATGCGACAGCCAGTTAAACACCACAAGGCTTTCAGTTATGTAATTTTCCATTTTATGTACTGTGCCCGATACGCACATGTTTAAATATAGCAAGAATATTTTATTTTTAGATAGCACTCTTTGATTTGGCATCACTGTGATGCAGATGTGAAGGCTGCTTCCTTGCGCCTTCAGGTGACTGGATTTGAATATAAGTCCAATCAGTGTCTATGTGGAGTGTGCATATTCTTCCTGTGTCATTGTGCACATTTCTGTGGATACTCTGGCTTCTTCCTGCTTCCAAAAGACCTGCAAGTTAAGATCTGTTGTGGAAAAACATAAGAGGATCAGCAGACTAATACACTGTTTATTAGGCAAAACAAAACACATGCAATACAAGAGAACAGTACCAAAAGGAAAATCCATCAATCCATCCATTTTCTTAAACCCACTCATCCAGGGCAGGAGCATAGTGAAGCTGCAGCAGCATTGGGCACAAGGCAGGAACAACACCTGGACAAGATGCTCGCTGTGGTATACCAGGTTCATGGCTTAACATTTTAGAGGTACAGAGAAAAGAAAAACAAAATAGAAAGAAAAGTCCATAAGTCAACTTTAATCTCGAAATTTCCACTTTAATCACATAGTTTATTTTGTCATTAAAGTAGAACGACATAAAGTTCATCTTAAAATCTTTTAATTTACTAGTTTCTCAGATCCCATTGTAACTAAAGTAGCACGTTAAATGCTTCATATCCTATGTGTTCTTTAATGTTTCTACCCCATGTGTGTGAATCACTCCATGTGTGTGTGCTTCTTAAACGGGCTTTCTTCCACCGTCAGGACACAGAATCAATTACATTTATGATATTACAGCTCTCTGAACAATTTAAATATTAAGGCTAGAATTACCAGAGCCTACGAAAAAACTCGTAGATCTGGCCCAGCTTAAATCCGTTCGCACCTCTCCGCCAGCATCCTTTGTCCTGTAAATGTGCTGATAAAGACAAGCAGCAAGCAGCCATTCCATCCCCCCACCGACTTAGAACGGGCACGAACTTCTCCCAGCTCATGCCTTGATTGATTATCTGGGAGTGAAGTGCTGGAGTTTTAGAGTGGAAATAATAGATCGTTATTTGGAATACACGCATTTCATGTGTGTTCTGTTTCTACAATAATCTGTGTAAACACATTTTAAAAACAGAAACTTTTTCATATATTAGTAGTAAATAACAAAATGTAGGCATAAACTGTATAATGTATGAAGCCTGAAGTCCAAAGGTCAAATAAACACTTTCACAAAAGGTTCAAGAAAAAGACAGCAGCTTCCGTGGCGTAGTGGTAAGATTTGCTGACTTGTAATCAAGAGTCCCTGGTTCAATTCTGACTCACTCCTATATTTGCCGTTTTCAGTAGTGAGCTGCTCTTATTGTTAATATTATACAGTGCACACATACACTTGGTTTGCGTCTGTAACACACGGTGTACATTTATAGGACTTGTAAAAGTTACCTTTTTTCACTTTTATTCTCTCTAAATCACGATCATGATACATACTACCGAACCCCCCACCCAAGGATCTGACGCCGTTAGTTTTTATTTGAAACTGGGAATAACTGGAGATGTTAGAGGTGTTTTGAGACAATGGAACTGGACATTCTCTCATCTAGAGGGATAAAAGCTAACACACAAACGCTGGCGAATCTGCCTTCTTCGTATCTCACCGTCACTTGATTTTTTTAAAATCAGTTTTATAGAGTGTTCCTGCTCACACTGATTTAGTATGTACCTTTATGGTCTATGATGTTAAAAAAAAACAAAAAACCAGAGACATAGGTATATATGATATATGGAAGTATTCGTTTTATGACCTGTATAGTACATTTTGGAAAACTTTGTGGCACAGACGCAACATTATTCATATTATTCATATTCATTCGCATAACATCTTGCGGTTTGTAATCAGTGACCGCGTGTCCTTCCTACATTTTTTTCTCCCCGATCTTGCCCGTAAAGAGACAATATATGTGAAAACATCCCACATGTTGCTGTATGCTGTTTCAGATCAGGAGGGGTTTGTACTCCAGGACATGCAAAGGACAAAATAGTACAGAGCAGTAAGGTCATCACTATATGCAATCATCAGATTCAAATGTTAACAGTTCACACACACGCAAGGATCATCCTTCCTGAAACATTTACAACGTTGCAAAATCTACCTATTACAATGTACACACTTCTCTCTATGCTGTGGTTTCTATTACACACCTGAAATAAAGAGACAATATATGTGAAAACATCATCGCACTAATGCAATATTATTTGAAAACGAACAGCGTCCAGACCAAATTTAGCTATTCTGGTGTGAATTTATGCTGGCGCTGTTACTTAAAAGTCAGATCAGAAGGGGTGGGGTGGAGTGACACTGACTCAGTTTACTTTCCTGGGGAAAGCGGCTGTCTGGAACAGAAGCTTGTCGATGTTGAATCCTCCTTTTCTTTTTCCATCGCCTTTTCTAGTAAGATGTGACGACGAAGTTCCTCTGCAAGCTGAGCCATGAACACTCTTCTTTTCTCAGTGGCCCCCTTGCATGCCTTGCACAGTACATGTGCGTTGATCACCGCCAGCATGTTGTAGCACACAGCAACTGGCCACGTGCATGTTCTTGCAAGCAACTGAATAAGCTCCTGATCTGACTCTAAGTACCAGAAGAGTGTTCATGGATCAGCTTGCAGAGGAACCTCGTAAATGAGGCCCCTGGTCCCCTGCCCTTGGTTGTTTCAAATCTAGCATCCAATGCTGCTGCAACAGGCTTTGACTCCTGCAATGTTCACTTGGTTTGAGAATATATGCATGTGTTTCCTCACTTCTTGAAATCTGCCTGATCTGCACCCCCAAATCACATATGTCTTAAAATACATGCGAGCAGGGTAGTGCACCAAGAGTTGCTGGGTCGGTTTTTACCTCTGCCTTTCAATACAAGGCAAACTTGTAACAATTCGTCCTGCCACACCGCTAACCTGTCCTAATTGGCAGCAGATGATAAAAAGGACAGGTCAATATCACACCCTGTAGAGCCCCCCCGTACACACCTTATTTTAAAATGTTCAGTCACCCCTGATGCCAGAGCATTTACAGTCCAAGAAAAAAAAAGAAAAACCCTAGTGGTCAATCTTCATAAAAACATGAGGAATATATTGCATCGCAGAAAAGACAGAGAGGAAAAAAAACAATTTGTTACATATGCCCCCCCAACCCAAAATAACCCTTATATGGGATGATACAAAAAATATATTTATATACAATAAGAATATTCCTCACCCAGTTCCCCTTCCAGAGCTTATAAGTAAGCCCACAGTTCCAACCCCTGTGGGCAGCAGGTGAAACAAGGAATGCTTAATACATGCCAACTCCTAACTGCAAAAAAATCTTCACAATAAAAGCTATACAGTCAGTCTGTGCCATGATACAGAACAGTAAGTTCTTCGTCAAGCTCACCCGAGTCCGTGGGAAATAGCGGAACAATCAATTCACCAGTCAAAAAAAGAATTACTTCCACCTAACCGTTAGGACTTTAGAGGCTCCTGGACTTCATTTCATGACCCAGGCAGTTGCTGATCTGCTTCGTTCGGTTTTCCCGTATCGTCTTCTTGGCTCTCCTCTCTCCCTTTAAACACCGCGCTTTATGCTAATTGCTTCCCGAAAATAATAAAAAAAGGAAACCGGAAGTCCCACCTCTGGGGTGCCGCTGTCAATCTCAGTCTGTAAGTGCAATCCCAACAACACCCGATCGACTGCAGAAAAACATATTTTTATTTATGTGGCAGCGCTACAAACTAATTTGTCTGAGTTCAAACTGTGAATAATATCTGAACACAGTTGCAGCATGTTCTAACTGTGTAAACTGCCTTGGATTAAAGTCTTGGTCAAATATACTGTACACCAATTAATTCAAATTTAAATTTTAAGAACGCACCCACCGGTGATTCCTGAATTGGCACCTGAAGCTCTGATCTAGACTAATGAAATTTGAGAATGTTATGTAGTTTAAATATTTAAAACTGCATTGGGCTTTTGCTTGCTCTGTTATGCACTTCATGATGGTTCCATTTAAAGTGAAGATTCTTGATGAACTGGTATCGCATTTAAGGCTAGTTTTGTCATGCTCCCTTTGACCGACAAACCAGCCCAAAAAACCCCATAATTTTGGAAGTGGGTGAATGAAAACATTTGTTAGAACTGCAGTTATGTAGTCTTTTCAAATATAAACCAGGATGACGGTTTAACATAGACTGCTTTTTTTTTTTCTTCTTTGTGGGGGCGAGGGTGCTCCTCCATTAATCTTTTCAAATAACCCTCTGAAAAGATGATGGATGAACTTTAGCCACCGTTCATAAGCAGGAGAGCATGAGATGAGGCTTCATTTGTAAAGATTAGTTCATAATCAGAAGAGCGTGTCAGGGAATACTGGAAATGCATAAATGAAAGAAATGGCCAGTTGCTAACAGGGGAATGGCATTTGTTATCTTGTAAAATAATAAAATAATTTTATAAAAAAAAAAAATAGGAAGAAATAAAATAGTTTCTATGCAAATACAGAATACTGAATATATAGAACCACACTGTGCAAAGGATTTAAGTATTTTCTGCTCTCTTCCTTCAGGCCATGTGACAAAGCAATTAAAAAGGTTGAAAATGTATGTAATCTCTATTATAAACGAGGAGAGATTTTTCTCACAGTCTACAATGCATTAATGAGAACACATTTAATAAAGTCGTCAGTTCATTTTCTTTATTGTGCTACGATAAGGATACACAAGAATCTGTAAAAATACAAAATCAGCAGGCACATCGCTGGACACTGATAGCTATTCTGTTCTGACAGGCTCAGTGGACTCAAGCTTTTTAGTGGACAGAGTCCAGGCCCTTCATTTAGTTACTACATCTGAAATTCATCCATCCCTTTTTAGAAGCCACATTTCTATTGCAGTGTCATTTGAGGCTAACCCAGAATGACATGCCAGCCCACTGTAGGCCATGCTGACTCTCACACCTATAATCAGTTATACTTATCCAAATTAAAGTTCACTGATAGCCTAATATGCTGATCTTTAGGATGTGAGAGGACAAGTACAAGATCAGCTTTACAGTCAAATGTACAGAATGCAATGACATTCTCTTGAATGCTTTGAAATTACTTTTATTATTTTTCAGTGCCTTTTGATTTATGTATGAGAACCAATATATACGCCGTTTGACTAGATATGCAAGATGTCAATCGTTTTTGGGTTCCCTTTTTTGGTTACTCCAGGCACAAAAACCCTCACTTTTGCTTTGTGTCCCCCCACCATTAACCCATCATCTATGTGGGAAGAGCAAAATAGATTCAGCAAAAATTTAGATTTCTGGTTTTCGACGGATCTCAGTGTTTTAGGGTCCCCCGATACCGAAAACATCACTATCTCGATGATAGGTGTGTGTCTGTATGCGTGTGTGTGTCTGTGTGTCACAGTTTCTTGAGGACAATCTAGAGCTAAAATGGCTGGACAGACAAATACCAAACTCGAAACTTAAACCTGTTATGAGGTGATGATGTGCTGATTTGTTTTAGAGCCAATTCTTGCCAATGAAATAGGCACTCTAGAGGAACCCTCAAATACCGTAATTTTGTAATTAATTAGGAATTCTTCTCATCAATTACTATCATAATGACCTATTTTAGATCCGAAAGACGAGCATCAGAGCGGTAAAAAATTATTGAAATGTTATAGAATAGTTTGGGTAACTTGATTCCCAGGGCCAACTAATGCTCATGTCCAAATTTTTTTTTACCATACTTGTGCAGGAAATTCTACCCTTATGCTTAAGAGTAAATCAATAAGTGTCTTCAGTAAAATGAACAAAACATATATCTGTGCCTGCCACATCATTCAACTCCAGGGGTTCAACCACTGATGGGATATGAAGTGCCAAAGTTATTCCTGTTTGCAAAATCCAGATTGGTAATGTAGGCATGTGGAGTGTCATATTATTATGTTTCGAGGTTGTTGATTATGAATATGATAATAATTTTTTGAATTATTACTGGTGGTCCGAAGGGTAGAAATGACTAATTTCAAATAGAAGCATTTTAACTATTTCACGGTCAGTGATTACGAATATGATGCTATTTTTGATTATTGATCCTTTTAGGAATCTAGCCCTATATGGACCTCTGTCAGAGAGTGAAAAATTACAAATTTCTATAACAATTGAGAATATTTAGACTTTAAACCTTTAAATTGAAGCAGACTTATTAATGTTTCAAATATGTGACACAACTATTCTTGTTTATTATGTACTTTTACCACATGAAGTGAATCATCACATTTCTTGTGAACACCCCGAATCAGGGTGGCTTATGCTAAATCAGGCATTTATTTACTTGTATGTTTGACCAACATTCAATACATTGCCACTCTGGGGCACCATGATCAGCTGATAATAACCAACAAACTTGGACCTTACCTTGAAACATCTTCGTTAATACAGTACACCTACTGTCTGTACTGCGTTAAGTACAACAGGCCTAACATTTCCTTGTAGAGCCCACCGCCATTATCTGCAATGTTAGTATTAATGAAATGCTTATATTCAACTAGAAATGAAGATGGGCTTATTCTTTAGAAAATCTTTTTTTATTAACACAATGTAATCCCAATGGATTTCCCCTTGAAAATGCACAGTTTTGATAAGAGCATCCAAAATGCAACACAGACAGTGACTTTTCAGGAATTGATTTGAAGTCAGAGACAGTTTAATAATGTGCCATCATGAGTGCATGTTCCTACATTGTATGTACTGTAGAAAAATGATTGATCTGCTTGAACTGTTTGTCCACACATGTTGGGATCAAAAACAATAATTTCCCTTTGACTTACATTGAAATATTGTGATCAAACCAAGCTTTCTGGCTTATTTTACAATATTAAATTATTAAAAGTGACAATCTAGATATTTGCCCAATTTTGTCATTCCTCCAGTTACACTTTGTTGGGTATATTCAGTGTTAATGTTTGTGATGCACCATCTATTGGAATGTATTTTATAATTCTTATAGTAATATAGTGCATTGCATTTTATATTCCAACAGATGGTGCATTTGTTATGTATCTACAAACACTGGTAATGCTGTTGATAATCCAATACCAAATGGCGTATAATTGTAGCAACAGACAAACTGACACTTTAGCTAAAAAAGAAAACTTTAAAGAGAAAGGCTATAGGAAATAAATACAGAATCACACATAGAGATTTTGTTATGTTTCAGCCAGGGTTTCTTCCTTGGGCTATGTGCATTTTCTGTTCTGTTATTTACATCTGCTTAGTTTTGAATTAATATTTCTTACTATCCATGTGCGCCCAACTACGTTGCGCGTGTTAAAGTTGTCTGTGAAGGGCTGCCAGTCGTGAACTGGGCCCTGCGTCGCACAGCATTATGATTTTTTTTATAAGGGAAACAAAATTACAAAAGAAAATCCTTGGACATTGATTCGATAGGAACGGCCTACTCGGAATCACTGTCGTAATTATGTGGTGGTGTTGGAGCATTTCTGCTTCTGTCCGTTCACAGTCCGTCTCGTTTTCACGACACTGTCATTTCCTCTCACGATCTCTTCTCAACATTTCTCCAATCTCGCAGGTTGCTTTGTGGCAATCCAAAGAGTAAGGCAATATACACACGGAGCAATGGTTATAAAAGGAGGACACATCGGTATCCGGGCTCTTTAAAGCATAAATAGGGATCACTTCACTGACATGTGAGCAAGCCACGGTACAACTGTGAGACGCGCAACACTCGCCGGCTACAACGTAACAATAATAATTTCCGGAACGTGCTGTTACGTTGTCATTCATTTTACCCACTGTCTTTCTTTCATTCATATGTTACGTAGTGTCACGCATGCGTGACTAGGAGACCGCGGATGGATCTTAAAACACATCGAAGGACGTTCGCCGGCGGGAATGGCGGTGTACTAACCTTGTTTCTTTGTTTTCCAGGACTAAAGACGCTCCGCCATAAGACCTTGCCCGCAGTACGTTCACTTCCGCCCTTCCTCCGCCATCTTCCCTGACGTCAGCAGTCCCATCATCCATCACACCTCTTTTCCAGCATTCCTGCACTTCCGGCTCCTCCCATATAAAAATGGCCGCCAACGCCTAGTATGGCATCGCGCATGAATGTTGTTTTCTTGTGTTTTGACCCTGCATTATTTTGTTGAAAAAGTCTGGAGTGTTGACAATATAAGGGGCCGGAAAACCAAAAACCTTTTTGTTGTCTCCTATTGCATCTTTTACAGTAGGCACGTACCTTTTATCTTCGGCAATCTCATTCACTAACCAGGCCTCAGGAGCTAACCAGCGTAACACTGTCCACCACCCCTTTCGTTATTCCGGCACATTGTTGACATCCATGAGTAACAACAACGTACTAAACTGGAAGGTGGTCTACGCATGCGTGGAATTTGCGGACAAACAAAGATCAAGATCTAAATGAAGATCTCTTTAGTTAATTTAAAGCACAACAAATGTCTATGTTTTGAGGTGTGACTGGATTACTACAGTCTTTAGTAGTATAAGCCTGGAGGAGATTCTTAATGCAATGCCTATGTTTTAGCTGTCTCTCTACTGCCATCTAGTGCTTCTCCTTCTAATTCATTCGGACAAACAAAGATCAAGATCCAAATAACGATTATATATAGAGATGTATTATGTAATTTCTGTTAGGTTTGTTCTTTATATTGTATTGTTGTATTTTATCTTTAAATGTTCTGCCAATTTTTGTGTTTTGTAGGAGGGACCACCCTGATGTCACAGCTGCTGGGTGCTCCCTCTGCCTTTATATTGAGATCAGAAAGGAGGTTGAAGCAGTGCATCATTAAGTTTGTGTAAATCATTGTAAGTATTGCTTTCTTTTGAATTTTATAGCTTGACCATTTCCTTCTTTTCTTAGATGATTGATTTTTGGATTATGTATAGCTATTTGTTCACTTTGGATCATATTTTTAGGTAAATCCTTTTGTTGTCTGGTGCTCCTTGAATTCCAATAGGATTACAACCTGGGCATCTTGTAGTTCAAAGCTAAGGAATTGCAGTTAGGAGAAACAAGACACAGACAAAAATAAAATCCAATAAATGGTTTCATTTTGCTTGAATTCTCACTACATTCATAATGGCTAAGACGATGCAACACTCTAGTACTACTAACAGACATAAAAAAGTGTCATTTTTATTATTTTGTCCACTTTTAAAATAGTTTCCTAAAGACAAATTACTACTTCTTTCAAATGTGTTCTTTGTTGAGATTGAACTTTAGCCTGTGCAAAGAGGAGAAAAAACAATGTCAAAGAGTTGAAGCACCACCCTGGTGACCTCGCAAAATTGAAATAAGGAAAAAATGAAAAATAGTCAACAGGTTGTGGATAACATCCCTCAGAACTGCCTTTAAAATAGCTGAACATCTAGTTATATGGGTTCCAGGCAGGAACGGGTGTGTCCAGGAGGGTGGATCACAGAAGTGACGTCAGTGAAGGAACGGCCGTCGATCTTCATTTCTGCTTTTGGAGGAAGTGAGAAAGCAGTGGAACACAGTGCTAATGCTTGGTTTGGAGGGCAAATTATCACCAGAGCCCTTAATTTGTCTCCCATGTGCACATGTGTGACACCCGTTATCAATGACTGTCCCTAGATATTTGTAGTGATTCACCATGTTCACATTTTCCCTTTTAATTATTGTTGAGAGAGTGGGAAGAAGGAATCACCTGAAGTCTGCTGCCATATCCTTTGTCTTAAGAGATATTTCGCTGGAAAAGGAAAGATCATACCATTGAACAAACTCAATAACAGTAGGTCCTTGGCTGTCCTCCTCTACTATGAAGAGACTCGAAACAACAAGATGAAATGCTGTATCATGAAAAG
This sequence comes from Polypterus senegalus, assembly GCF_016835505.1. Classification (NCBI taxonomy): domain Eukaryota; kingdom Metazoa; phylum Chordata; class Cladistia; order Polypteriformes; family Polypteridae; genus Polypterus; species Polypterus senegalus. Next base: position 109,353,724 of record NC_053167.1, on the reverse strand, counting down.
ATAAGGCAAGATGGCCGGTCCTCCTAAATGACCACATACACACATAAACTCACAATGGGCCAGCTTGCCTATTGACACAGCTTGTGAAAACACAACTCAGGCAGTGATCAGGCTGAAACACTAATTCTGGGGGTACAAGTCAGCAGAGTTAACTACTGCATCCCACAATTTAACAAATGTATCAATTATTATTGTAGCTGCTTGAAGCGGTATACTACAAAATAAATCTGTGTCTTGAAATCGTTTTATGAGGTAATTGCAGTATGTTGTTGCAAAGCTCTGAAATGTAAACATACTTTCAAGTCTTTCTAGTAAAATATCAACAATTGTTGCAAATTAGAAAGTACTTCATTTCAGAAATGAAAACAAAAATTACAAATTTTCACATTAGTGCTTTTCAATTCAGTATCACATTTACACATTTAAAGGGCTTCAGCGCCCATAATAATTTTTAATTGTTAGTAGTCTTATCATGTTTATTAATATCTTTATCTGATTAATTGAGTTATAGGGTGATGACAGCCAAAGCTTATCTTGGTGGCACTATCATAAGGCACACTCACTCATACCGGGCTAGGTCTATCTAGGTTTGCTACTCTGACATGTATCCATTAATTGTCCCTCAATCAAACTCAGGCTCATTCAACATCCAACAAAATTTCATGTGCACACCCACACTAACTCATTCACACCACATCATTATCCATAGTCAATATCCATTCATTATTGAACATGCTTAATAAAGTCCAGGGTCAAGTGACAGAGAACAGTATCCCATGTAAGGCAGGAACTAAATTTTGAATACAGTCAACCCCAGCGAAGTCGCTGTTCAGAGTTTGCGGCCTCAGTCATTTGCAGATTTTTCCTTACAACCTACAGTCATATAAAAAAGGTTGGGAACCCCTCTTAATTGTTTGGATTTTTGTTTATCATTGGCTGAGCTTTCAAAGTAGCAACTTCCTTTTAATATATGACATGCCTTATGGAAACAGTAGTATTTCAGCAGCAGTGACATTATGTTTATTGGATTAACAGAAAATATGCAATATGCATCATAACAAAATTAGACAGGTGCATAAATGTGGGCACTCCAACAGAGATATTCTTTTAATACTTAATTGAGCCTCCTTTTGCAAATATAACAGCCTCTAGACACCTCCTATAGCCTTTGATGAGTGTCTGTATTCTGGATGGAGGAATTTTTGGCCATTCTTCCATGCAAAATCTCTCCAGTTCAGTTCAATTTGAAGGCTGCCAAGCATGGACAGCCTGCTTCAAATCATCCCATAGATTTTCAATGATATTCAAGTCAGGGGACTGTGACGGCCATTCCAGAACATCGTACTTCTCCCTTTGCATGAATGCCTTTGTAGATTTCAAACTGTGTTTTGGGTCCTTGTCTTGTTGGAATATCCAACCCCTGCGTAACTTCAACTTTGTGACTGATGCTTGAACATTATCCTGAAGAATTTGTTGATATTGGGTTGAATTCATCCGACCCTCATCTTTAATAAGGGCCCCAGTCCCTGAACTAGCCACACAGCCCAACAGCATGATGGAACCTCCACCAAATTTGACAGTAGGTAGCAGGTGTTTTTCTTGGAATGCGGTGTTCTTCTTCCACCATGGAAAATGCTTTTTGTTATGACCAAATAACTCAATTTTTGTCTCATCAGTCCAAAGCACTTTATTCCAAAATTAATCTGGCTTGTCTAAATGAGCATTTAAATACAATAAGCGACTCTGTTTGTGGCGTGAGTGCAGAAAGGCCTTCTTTCTCATCACCCTGCCATACAGATGTTCTTTGTGCAAATTGCACTGAATTGTAGAATGATGTATGGATACACCATCTGCAACAAGATGTTCTTGCAAGTCTTTGGAGGTGATCTGTGGGTTGTCTGTAACAATTCTCACAATCCTGTGCATATGCCACTCCTGTATTTTTCTTTTTAACAGCAACTGTGCCTGTGGCCTTCTATTTTCTGATTCCATTCCTTACAGTTGAAACTGACAGTTTAAACCTCTGAGATAGCTTTTTGTTGCCTTCCCCTAAACCATGAGACTGAACAATCTTTGTTTTCAGATCTTTTGAGAGTTGCTTTGAGGATCCCATGCTGTCACTCTTCAGAGGAGAGTCAAAGGGAAGCACAGCTTGCAATTGACCACCTTAAATACCTTTTCTCATGATTGGACACACCTGTCTATGAAGTTCAAGGCTTAACAAGCTAATCCAACCAATTTGGTGTTGCAAGTAATCCTAATTGAGCAGTGACAGGCATTCAAATCAGCAAAATTACAAGGGGACCCAAATTTTTGCACAGCCAGTTTTTCACATTTGATTTGATTTCATACAACTAAACTTCTACTTCTACTTCACTAAAATTCTTTGTTCGGAAAACATCCCAGTACTCGGATGTTTCTAGGAAATGAAAGACATACCACTGATATCTTTTCTGTTGAAAGTAGAATCAATTATTATGCAGGCTGAGAGGGGTTCCCAAACTTTTTCATATGACTGTAATTAATAATTGTGAAAAACCGCAAATATTCTCCACAAATTTTCTATGGCTTTTTTTGCGGCAATACTGCACTGTAGAGAGAACAAGAAGCAACTGTAGAGGAAGACATGACTTGGGATGGTGAAAGTAGCCAATCCGAGAACATTATTCATTTCTCTTTGCTGCTGATTGGCTGCTGTCCTGTGACGGATCTCTGGCAGATACAGCCCAGCATTCCCGCGTAATTACAGTTTTACCGCATGTAGCTATCTCAAGTGTTTCGCTGAGTGTTCTCATGTTTTTCGTTTTGTTCTTCTTAAAGCCCTAAGATGCCGCCCAAGCGCCTGAAGAAGAGGTGCCACCCAAGGAGCTGTAAATCCTCTGCTTTGCTGTGCAGTCATTATCTTCATTTACATACCTTCATTGTACTGCACATCTAATTCATTATCATCATCATCTTCAATCAATATCATTTATTATTGGTGAGTACCCATACATTTTATTGTATTTTTATTATATTAAATTAAATTACTACTGTATTTACCCTACTTATACCAAAGAAAATGCACTTACATGAATTACAGTACATATAGGGGTAACATCGGTATTTTACATTCTAGCACTGCGGGAGACATAGCAGTACAGTACTATACAGTATACGGGTTTGCCTTTACATTCTTTTTTTTTTAGGGCAATGTGTTAATCTGAGTTTGACATTAAATTAATTTGTTTTGGGGACATATTTAGGGTTTAAACTATAAAATAGGAATTTATTGGCATTTTTTGACCACATTCACAATTCGTGGATGCTCAATTTAGAGTGAACAACAAATAAAAGAATCACTAACACTCTTTACAAATGTTTCAAAACATCAATGAAAAGGAAAATTGGAAAACTTAGCTGAGTAACAAATCCTTTGTTCCAAAGTTGGTACACCAGAAGGCCTCAACTGTGCAAAATACTGTACAGAATGTAATAATTTCATTTGCTTTCTTAAATTCATAAATAAAATTATAATAAGTCTGTATTGTAGTAATTTTTCCTGGAAGATCTCCTAGCCTTTGCTGTGACTTTGACTGTCCACCCCTCCAAGCTTTCTGGTGAATGTAAGGAGAGGAGGCGTGCAAAACATTTTACTTCTTAATAATACTTCATGTTTTGATTTTCCAACGGCTGCTTCAAAAAATTTTCTTTTTATACATATTTATTAACCAGTAAATCTCTGGTTGTCAGACTCAGTCCTGGGGACCTTATGTGGTTTCACACTTTTTTTCTCTTATTAATTGGACTCCTAGCCTAATTAAGCAAGTTGTTATTTCACAGTTTTTATGTTTTCGGGTCAATGTAGAATTTACAAAACTACGTTTAGTACATTTTTGGTAGCATGTATCCAATATTTATCTGTGTTACATAATAATGCCTTTTTTATAACTTGCTTTTGTAGAATTTACACCATTATTATGAATTTTATTCTGCTTTTCTAGGTGTTCTAGTAATTTCCTGCATTATTTACTAATAAGCACTTCAGTTGTCGGACTTTCAGCATGCAGTGCTGTTTGCCCAGGTGTCTGCTCTGCTCATTAATTGTTGTGATTAGGATACAATTAAGGAAGAAAATTACACACAAATAAAACACATTAAAGGAAAATAAAAATAGATAGCTGAGCATTTAAAGCTATAGCAAAAACACAAATCTTTTTAAATGCCATATAAATGTTACTATCTACTGACTAGAATAAATCTGAAAATATTTGATACCTCATGTATTATGTGTACCCTTAGTGCTTGTCCTACACTTTTCTTTGGTATCCTTGTGCCTCTCAACCTGTGTTGGCCAGACCTTCCTCTCCCTATTGCAGGGGTGTCAAACTCTAGGCCTGGGAGGGCCGCAGTGCTACAGGTTTTCGTTCTAACAGAAATGAGATGTGAAGTGAGCCAACAGATGATCAGCTAAACTGCGATTTCAAACTCCAACCAATTTCACTCCAACCAATCTCTTAAGAAGCCAATTCTTCCTGTTAATTAAACCCATTATTTAATTCCATGGCTTGTTACTGCTCTCATTTTGCCACAGCAGACATTTCCAAAACGGTTGATTTTCTGGTTTTTCTAAGAACACTGTAAAATGTTTTGGTGACCTGAGAGATCAACCTTACTGAGACTTTCGTCTGTCTTTATTATCAGATATTGTGTGCTGGGCACAGGTGAGATGGTAATATGGCAGCTTGTTTTGTGTCTCATTATTGTTTGCCTGCTAATTAAGGAAAAAGAAACAACTAAGGGGCCTGAGTCAAGTTAATTAAAACTGAGGCAAAATAAGTTAATTAGCAGCAAAAACAGGTCACTAATGAAGAAGATGGTTAGAATGAAAACCTGGAGCCACTGCGGCCCTCCAGGACCAGAGTTGGATACCTGTGCCCTATTGCATTCCTGTAAAGTCTGCTTCTCAGACTGTGTCATTTGGAGATGTGTGACTCACTTCTTGTCTTCTTTTTGATTACCACCAATGGTAGATGGGTCCCCAATTACCTGCTGATTGGATAACATCATTCATATTTTTGTCATAACTTCCCATCTTTGAAGATGACTCTCAGTATTCCTGACACTTCCTGTCATGATTGACTCAGCCACTACAGAGACACTGATCATAAAGCAAACTTACGATTGCTTTTATTCTTTCACTATACGGATGCATATTTATTTATGTTGCAAAGATTTCCTGCTTGTTATGGTGTGCAAAATGTGCTCTTTTTTGTCTCTATTTCTATTATATTTTGCTCAAGCTAAACAAGATTAACTTAAATACAGGACACTTACAAAATTTATTTGCATCCATTCCCAATCTGAACACTCATAAAGTTATAATGGCTGGGGACTTTAATTGTGTTTTAAATCCACTTTTAGATAAGACTTCCTCCACAGGGGGAACGGCAACTAACACCGCAAAGATAATTACAAAGTTTATAACTGATCACAACTTATCAGATCCCTGGAGGTTTTTAAACCCAAATTCAAGAACATATTCTTTCTACTCACCAGTACATCATTGCTACTCAAGGATTGATTACTTCTTTATAGACAATAACTTCTTGCCTAAGATTAAATCTTGTAAATACGATGCTATTGTTATTTCGGACCATGCACCTATGATCTTGGAGCTGAAATTACTAAGCCCCATACACTCACCCGCAGATGGCCTCAACCGCTTCTATTAGCTGACGAGAATTGTACTGAATTTATATCCAAACAAATCAAATTCTTTCTAGAGACAAATACATCCCCTGAGATCTCTGCAGGAATACTCTGGGAAACTCTTAAGGCCTTCTTAAGAGGACAGATTATCTCATATCTTTCCCACAGAAATAAATCCGAAGCGAAGAAAGTAGCAGAGATAAAAGCGAAATTACTAAAATAGATGAAGAGCACGCCAGACTACCAAGCGAGACTCTACATAGGAGGAGGCAGGCTCTACATTCAGAATTAAACCTCTTGACAACTAAAGAAACTGAACAACTAATTTACAAATCCAGACATCATTACTATGAACATGGAGAGAAAGCTAATAAGCTTTTAGCTCAACAAATTCACAAGCAAGAAGTGCTAACGCAATCTCGGTAATCACTAACACTAACGGAGATAAAATCATCGAACACAAAAATATAATGCACACTTTCAGAGACTACTATAAATCCCTATATACTACTGAGTTTAAAGAAGACAATATACAATCTAATGCATTTCTGGATACATTACAGATACCACAAATTGACGCTTTTAGTGTGGAGGAACTTGATAAACCTCTGGCATTATCAGAATTACTAGATGCTATAAAGTCACTCCAAGGTGGAAAAGCAGCAGGCCCTGATGGCTACCCTGCAGAGTTTTACAAGAAATTCTCCGCTCAGCTAGCTCCCTCCTATTAGCAACATTTACAGAAGCCAGAGATAACCAATCTCTTCCACAAACCTTTCGCCAAGCACTAATCACTGTCTTTCCAAAACAAAATAAGGACTTATTACAATGTGCATCATACAGACCAATTTCACTTCTGAATAACGACGTTAAAATACTCTCTAAAATCATAGCTAGAAGGATGGAGAAAGTGCTCCCCTCGTAATATCACAAGACCAAACTGGATTTATTAGGGGCCGACACTTATCTTCAAATCTTCGACGCCTGTTTAATGTAATATACTCACCAACTAAATCAAACACCCCAGAAATATTATTATCATTGGATGCAGAAAAAGCATTCGACATGATTGAATGGAAATACCTTTTACTATTTGGAGAAGTTTGGGTTTGGCCCGAACATTTGTGCATGGATTAAATTACTGTATACTAACCCAGAAGCTTCAGTTTGCATCAATAACATTTGCTCAGACTACTTTAAACTAGAACGTGGCACAAGACAAGGATGCCCTTGTCACCGCTGCTGTTTGCAATTGCCATTGAACCACTGGCAATACATTGTCGAAATACTGATCAGATAAAGGGGATTAGCAGAGAAGGACTGGAACAGAAAATCTCATTATATGCAGATGACATGGTACTGTATATATCGGACCCAGAAAATTCTGTGCCTGCAGTCTTAGCAGCACTCACAGAATTTCAAAAGATCTCTGGTCTCAGAATTAATCTGAATAAAAGTGTACTCTTTCCAGTGAATTCTCAAGCATATAATATTAGATTAGACACCCTACCTTTTATCATTGCAGAACAGTTTAAATACCTCGGGGTAAACATCACAAGTAAACATAAAGCTCTTTATCAACAAAATTTGCGTCTGCATGGAAAAAATTAAACAAGACTTGCATAGATGGTCAACCCTTCATCTCACACTAGCTGGAAGAATTAACACTGTTAAGATGAATATTCTTCCTAAGCTCCTTTTTATTTCAAAACATACCAATATACATTAATAAATCATTCTTTAAGCAATTAGATTCAACAATAACCTCATTTATTTGGAATTCAAAACATCCACGCATCAAAGAGCGACCCTACAAAGACAAAAGGCAGAAGGCGGCATGGCTCTACCTAACTTCCAGTTTTATTACTGGGCAGCAAATATACAGGCGATAAGAACCTGGACACAAATAGAAGAACATACACAGGCATGGACCGCAATAGAAGTAAAATCCTGCAGTACTTCTTTGTATTCCTTGCTCTGTGCTCCAATAAACACACGTTATCGGCAATACACTAATAACCCAATTGTGCTCCACTCACTTAGAATCTGGAACCAATGTAGAAAGCATTTTAACTCTTTGAGGGCTGAATTTTTTCCAAAAACACAGTTTCTGAAAAGCAATGGTTTCACACAGAAATCAACTTTAAATGTCTGTTGCTGCATGCTGTGGCTGCCAGTTTGCCAAGAATGTGCGGCAGGCTTGCTGCCAGGTTGTCTTTGCGGATGGGGCAACAGCAACAGCAGGAATCACGGTTGTAGTGCATTGCAATCTGGTTTCTACCTCTTACCATTGTTAAGTGGCAGTCTTCCGGCGTAACACTGCTGTAGGCGTGTCAACAACACGAACCTGTTCAGCACCACGCATTAGCTGGGGATCAGTCAGCTGAAGCTGGAACCTCGCATTCATTTCAATCATTTGTATCAAAATTGAAGTCCGCAAGTCATTGCCCAGTTCAGAGATAACAGGCAAAACTTCATGCATGCAGTATTTTGCTTTACGCATTCGCTTTGATCTCTCCATTATGTCAGTGCCATTTTTGCCATTGTTTGCGCCGTGCTACTACACGAGTGCAGGAAGTCTCGTCAAACCAATGAAGCTAACTTTCTTTCTAGCAACGAGTCCAACTAAAAGATAACGGTTGGTTTTGTCACAGTTTACAGTTGATTACCATCGCCAACTCCTCCTTTGACAGAAGTTGACATCAGCCCTGAAAGAGGTAAGACGGAGAAGCTTCTATCTGTGGCACCCTGCAAGAGAACCACCTCTTTCAACCTTCACAAACATATGCAGTTTTTAATATCTGGAAAAATTTGGAATTAACTTGCTTAGAGATCTTTATATAGACAACGTCTTTGCATCCTATGAACAATTACATTCCAAATTTAACATTCCAGCTACACATTTCTTTCACTATCTTCAAATCAGGAACTTTGTTAAAAAGAACCTTCCAGATTTTCCTCATGTTGCACCCTCATCGACACTGGAAAAAATATTGCTCAATCTCAAGGAGTTAGACTCCATCTCTACAATATATAAAATCATTTTACAATCCCTTTCTTTCAAAGAATCAAGAGGACACTGGGAAAAAGATCTCTCAATTAATATATCAGAAAAGGAGTGGAAAGTAGCAATGCAGAGAATTCACTCGAGCTCCATATGCGCAAAGCATACAATTATACAACTCAAAATTATATATCGAGCACATCTGTCTCGACTAAAACTCTCCAAAATGTTTCCAGGGCATGATCCAACCTGCGAACGTTGCAACCAAGCCCCAGCCTCACTGGGTCACATGTTCTGGGCCTGCACCAAATTAACATTATTCTGGACAAAAATTTTTAATTACCTTTCAGAGAGCCTTGGACTCACAATCCCTCCTAACCCATTAACAGCTGTGTTTGGGGTTCTTCCAGAGGGTTTAAAGTGGAGAAAGACAAACAAATTGTGATTGCATTCACTACACTCTTGGCACGCAGACTCATTCTGATAAACTGGAAGAACCCAAACTCTCCTCTTTTAAGTCAGTGGGAAACCGATGTGTTATATTATTTGAAATTGGAAAAATCAAATACTCAGTTAGAGGATCCATACAGACTTTTTCAAAACATGGCAGGATCTAATCAGTAATATTTTAAAATAAGTTCATAAAGCACAAAGAATTTATTAATTTAGGTATGTTTACAAGCCTTAAATTTTTCGCCGTTTGGCTTGCTCTCTCTCTCAGGGGTGGGGATTGATCTGTTCTTAACTCAATTCTTCTTTTTGTAAAAACTTGATTGTTTTGTATGGATTGTAATAAAATTAATAAAAAAAAAAAAAAAATACAGGACACTTGTATGGGCAGTTTAACATCAAGGTAATCTGTTTTTCTGAATTGCACCAGTATCAATCACTGTAACATTTCTTTGAAATGAGCAGGAATTCAGGAGATGCCTCAAGCTGTATTGATGATTTTATCACTTGTGAAGAAATGGGCACCAGGACTAAATTGGTTTACAGCTTGGGAAAGGACGTTTCTTAAAACATCAAAAACTTTACTGTTTGGGAAACTGACTAATCAAATTAATTAAAGAGTTTGAGCAAATACATACATCATATTGCCAGCCAGCCAATCAGGTATATCTAACAATCACATGTTGCGAAACCCCCGTATAGAATTTTATAATAAATATGCCTCGTCTAAAGAGCAACATCAGAAGAAGAGAACAGAATGACTTCAGAAGAGAAGAGAACGATGTCAGGAGAGGGCACCAGCCACGTGTGATTACTTTCATCTGATCGTCAGCTGAAGCATCTCATGAACAACTTCGATAACCAGATCAATGCCTTCCTGGGACATTCATCTTTGACATCTTTAACTTCTCGTAAGATTTTTTCTAAAGTCTATATATATATATATATATATATATATATATATATATATATATATATATATATATATATATATCTCCAGACTTTGCTATCCAAATTTTCTTTCATGCTTTTCTCTACTGGTATTATTGCTCTTTAATAAACGCCATGTTGCTTTTAAGTTTCTATGTTTTATTTTCATATCTAGAGTGACTGAGATAATGAGAAAATTATTTTGAGCACCTGGAGCAGTAGGACATGCCATAGTATTCGATGTGCAAGGTTTATCGAGCTGAAGACGTAGAGCTCTGTCCAATAATGAACAGTGCATTAAACTAACACTTTCACTGGTTGATAAATGGCCTTTAGACAGGGATGTTGAGCCTTTGCATGTTTGAATATATTCTTGGAGACCAAAGGTAATATTTAGGGCTGAATTATATCTAAGACTTTACACGTTGTTCGTGCCTATGATAAGTAAATCTCTTGGAGTAGTAGGGAAAGCGGACTGTGCCTGTTTTATTCATGCAGTAATTGTGTGGGTTAAAGTGCTAGGTAATAACGTGCAATGGTACTTTTGTGGTAAGGGTCTGTGTGTCTATGCATATATTTATGTATGTGTGTGTTAACCTTAAGATGCTACCAGGTATACTTGATCCAGGGTGTCTTTGTTTCCCAGTTTCTCTGAAATGTTGCATCTGCAGAGTTGCCATAAATACAGGGGGTCCTCAGGTTACGACACAGTTCCGTTCCTACAACAGTGATGTGACCTGAATTTTGGAGTAAGTCGAAACGCACCATAGCATAAGTCACTTACCTATCCTAACACATTTGCAAAATCATAATCTAGAACATAAAAACACAACTAAACCACAGGAAAAGGACATAAATATACTGTACTGTAGTAACAGAAAAAATGAGTGTAAAAAAATGCTTACTTTTATTTCTTCTGAATTTGTTTGTTTTTATGGGAGTGAGCGTTGTAAACTCGAAACGTTGTATGTTGAGACGTTGTAACCCGAGGACCTCCTGTATGCAAAAGCAGCAAAAGTTATGAATATGATGCATTAACTCTTCCCTTTTAAGAGGGCCAACGTCACACTTTTGCATTTAATTATTTTATTTTCTTTGATTTTTCATCAGTTTATATAGGCTACCTGTTGTCACTTCTCAGTTTTACTGGCTGATAGCTGTGCCTGCTGTGTCGGAATCCATTAAATGACCGATGATGCTCTAAATTCAGTTTTCGTATTGTGTTTTTGAACATACATACAACAAAACAGGTTTTTCCAACAAAAAAACAAAAAACAAAAAAGGCAAACATAAAAAGACAATTTGCAGCAGTTTCATGTTTAATTAACATAATCAGAGTAATTTACTGTGCTTGTATTAGAATATGGGAACGTAGCGGAAATGAAGCTGCTTTTGTTAACCATAAGCAGTTTCAATCCATTAATGTACAAGTCATTTTTGTTGCCAAGATAAGTCTGCCAATGATTAATTTATTTTGATGCAAAGTACCGCTAGAAGATGATGTACATGATGGCTGACTTATTGGTAAGGTAACTGGCTGAACCCTTAGTGTTTCAAATGGCCTACTATTCATAGAGCAGAATGTTAATTGACACACGTAATTTTCTTGTTTTCATCCTAATCAGTAAGGCATGAATAAAAGGGTTTACTGGGACTTAAGCCCTGTTACCCTGGGCTGGAGGGGTGGGTTCCAATGGTGAAACAGGAAAATACGAGATCAGAAACATTGAATCTCAATTTGTTACATGTGGCTGTCAATCTCATTCTGGGCACAGCTGGTGAAGCAGTGATTTTTAATTTTTATGAAGAATCTTTTCTGTCATCCAATGGACACAATTTAGCACTCTGAGTGACTTCAACTGTGAGTGGGCTCTAAGTTGTTTTACCGTTCAAAATAGCCACATTTAAAGGTTACATGTATAAATACTCAAACCTAATTAATTCAATTCAGTCTGATGGGAGGTTAAGCATACAGTATCCTGTGAGATTAAGGACCGTGGAAGAATATAAGCATACAAAAAAAGTGAGTTGGAACGAAAACAGGTGGCACTTGGAGAGTGCAGGACTGACAAATCAGTCTCACTTAGACCTCTAAAGCCAAGTCAACCAATATGTTAGATATATTAAAATGGTAAAGATCAAGATCAAACACATTAGATTATTTTAAGACAAGTGATGCCAGCCATAACTAGAAATGTTTAGATTCACTGAGCCGGCATCATAGTATAACAGATGTCTACTCGATAAACATTTTAAGATTGTCCTTTGACAATGGAGATAAGAAACACATTTTCCACATTCCCTCATAAGAATGTATTGCTTAAAAGTGGTTTCTGTGAACAGCTAATTCATTATATTTATTCATGAGTTTGTTCTTGGCCCCTTGACTTGTTTCTGCTTTTATTTTTTGATTGGATTGAGTGTAAGATTGAATTCATTATCTGCTTTTGTGTTCAAGGCTTTGCTTTATATTGGTGAAAATCTTGATGGACCTTAACTAATAAGGAAGAATAAATAGAAATATATTACAGAAAACATTGTATATGGCTTAGTGGACATGCTATATTGCATCCTTACTAATGCTCATGATTCAGATGACCACCAAGCAGTGATGAGCTGGAATTAAATATTGTATCACAGACAAATTCTATTTTTTCCAAAATACATGTCTCTACAATAATGCGTTTATTTTCTCATTACGAATAGGAACATTCTGTGCAATACATTGAATTACTAACAGGGCATCAATTGATCATAGCAAGCAAATTTAGATACCACAGAGTTTAGTATGTTATAAAGAAAAATACCTCGACTTATTTGGACAAAATTTTTAAATTTTAATTTGTAAAGATATGTTGCTGATTCACAGTCTGCAGTTCAAAGCCAACCACTGTCTTTGTGGAGTTTAGATATTCATCTCATGGCTGTTTTGGTTTTATCTCCCAAATAACAAAATACATACATGTCAGTGTCAGAGTGTTAATGTGGTGGGTCTGACCATGCTGCTATCTTTTCATGTTAAAGATAAAGGGAAAACTGGAAGGTGTGTTGTCCCAGATGAGTCAAGGGGTGTGTGTCCTGTAACTCCATTGCCACCAGCCAAGAAAAATGGAAGGCAAAACCAAAACTACACATTGCCCCCAAAGCATCCAGAAGCCAGTTGTCAACCCGCTCTAGAAAGCATTTCTCATTTCAAAGGCATCAAGAGATCATTGCTGACCCAGGAGAAAGATGTGGTACTCCCATCATTGTGCTCAAGTGCCTCTCTCAATTTCACAAACATCCAAATAAACGGGGAGTCCTTCAGGATTCCCGGCTCTTCTCCTTGTCTTGTCAGTATCTGCAGAAGTGCACCTTACTGTCGACAGGCACTCCATCTATGATTAGTTCTTAGCTTTAAACCAATGCTGCTGATACAATAAAATAAACAAAATGGGAGGAGAATACAGCATATTTATATTTTATTATGAACAGATAAATGTGTATGCCAGCGAATTCAATTCAATTCTATTCAATTTTTGTATAGCACTCTTTGGTGAGTGCAGGGTTAGAGTACTGTAACCAGTTCACAGGTAAATACAGTTACAAACTTTACAAATTACTAATAATAATGTCGTTCATAAAAGTCGAATGCGGAAAACTTACGCTATTGGTCCAGGAGATTATGATATGTTAATGCCCACCTGAGAGACTAGCCATGGAGCACACTGCCTTTTTTTTCTATGTATTTTTCCTACATGATCACACGGTATTACCCAAACTATTCCGAAGCAATACTTGCAACTAAAAGCTTTGTGTTTTTTTGTATTTCACACCCTCATACACCTTTATTGTAAGAGCATCCCTTATCTATAATGGAGCGTTCGCTCAGAAGAAAATATTAAGCTGGTTTTAAATTAAAAGTCGTTAAAGTGACGAAAGAAACTGGTAACTGAGCTGCTGCAACAAAATTGGATGTGTCTGAGAAACTGCTGCGAGATTGGAGAAAGCAAGAAGATGTAAAAAAAAAAAATTTAAGTGTCGCATTTTTGAAAGGGCATATGAGTCGGGGTCTGATTTTATGATCTATTTTTTGGGTTTAAGACCCGACTTATACACGTGTATATACAGTAAGTGGAGTCTAACAATATCTGATTGTTAATTATTGAACTATAGCCAGTTAACATGAAACTCCAGTCAGCAAAATCTATCTAAAAGTGCAGTTTGCCAGGCAATTTGTAAAGTCTGTTTGGCTCTGAAATATTTCCTTTGAGTTTTCATAGTGTTTCCTGGACACCTGCATGTGCAGACAAAAGAGGCGTTTCATGCCATTGCAGGTTGGTAATACACGGGCAAAAACACCCACAGTTCCATAAAGAATCTCACAATCAGCCTAACATTCTCATTACCCAGGATTTCCAAATGTGATTGGGGTACATGGGACTGATCAGAGTGGAGTTTGATCAAACATTATTTGGAAAATGTACCTCTCCTCCTGATGAATAATCAGACACAGTGTCTTCATCAAATATAAGACCTTCTTCAATATCTCGTTGGTCAGACACAAGTTCTAGGGATATGACATTCCCTGCAACTGACCCAACAAAAAAAGAGGGCTATATGGAACATACCTATGGCACACATTGAGGACAAATATATGCAATGACCATCCTTTACCTTGAAATGAAGTGACCACTGCATCCTGCCACTTGTTCTGAGGATCAGCTTTCCCCTGGAATGCCCTCAGAAACAGGGCGATGGGCATTTTGCTGGAGAGCCAACTCTTCTTCAGTGGTTAGCTCTGGACCGCATGGACCTCCACCTGTTTTTTGCTTGTCTGCCTACTTATTAGCTTTAAAATTAATGTTCTTTACATTATATATGATCCTTTATGTCAACAATTCTTTAAATAGTTATATACCAATATTTACCAGTTTGAAGTATATTCTTGTACTTCACTTTAACCTGTTCCTGTGTTCTCCTCGTGCTCATGTTTGATTTGGAATTTTGACATATCCTCTTTAATAAAACCCTTGTGTGCGTCCAAGTGTCTGTGTGTGTCTTCTGGTGAAGTGCGTATGCGGGGCCACAGGCGCACGTGTTCAGTCTCTTCCTGTGCATTCCCTATGCAGACACACAGACGCGTGAGACAGACACACATACACACACAGGTGGGCATGAGACAGACAGACACACACACAGGCGTGTCCAGAGACACACACACACACACAGGCGCGCGGGAGACACACACACACACAGGCACAGCGCGTGCGACATACACACAGAGACATACATACACAGACAGTGCACCAGTCACACACAGGTGCACCAGTCACACACACACACACACACACACACAGGCGAGAGAGACACACACACACACAGACACAGAGGCGTGAGCTTAAGATAGACACACACACACACAAGCCCGCGAGAGAGACACACACACAGGCGCATGCATTGTTGCAATGTTACTTTTCCTGGTTGTTTATTAAATTGCGGTTTTTTCAAATGTTAATTTTCTTCTCTGTGCTTAAAACTCATTAAAAAAAGTGTTTTTAGTGAGCGGGTCATAAGGCTATAGCGCGAACTCTTGCAGTGTTAGTTTTCTCTGTTGTTCATGGTTTTCTTAGTGTTATTCAATGTTTTTACATTTAGTTAACTATTACGCTGTGCATTCAATGGTACTTTGTATAATTAACTATATTTGTGCTTAAAAACAAAAAAAAATATATATTTACATACGTTTCATACGGTCTGGAATGGATTAATTGTATTTACATACAATCCTATGGAGGAAATTACTTCGGTTCACAACCAAATCGGGTTACAACCAGAGTTTTGGAACAAATTATGGTCATGAACCGAGGTTCCACTGTATTACTGTCAGACAAAATTAGAGGCATTTTACGGAAGTAAAAACCAGTATTACTGGGAGAGAAAATTAAAGGCACACAATACAGTGACGCATATTACAACCACATACAGGGTCCCTTTCCATTTAATATAGACTGTTCCTGCTAATGTTTATGCACTACTGTTCTAGCGCCCGTTATTGTAACGGGCTTAATGTCTAGTTAAATAATAATTAATTTGACACATAGGAAATGAAACGCTGCTTTCAGTAAGTACAATGCACACGCGTTTAATTTGTTGGCCACTTTTTGCCAGCCATCTTTTCTGGTTTGGGCTGCTTTTGCAGTGTTACCCCTTGTGCATATTAAATCTTGAAATCCTTCGAGTAACTAACTAACTAACTAACACACACACACACACACAGCTTGTGTGAAAAAAAAAATGCACCCGTTCTTTCGTCATTTTGTTGCAACCTATCAAAGACTTGCTGATCATGTTTTCTAGACTCAATATATATGGGCTTTTCACTCAGCGCGGGCGCGCACAATCATCTCGGATGATTAGATCCAGCTACTGATTAGATCTACTACACGGCTGCATTTGAAAAACTGACTTTTCCCAGATGTGTTTCGCTGGCATTAACTCAAACAAAGATGAGGCATCTCATACCCCCAGTTCTAAGCTCAACTGAGAGTTTGTGTAATGACTTACAAACTGGGATTATGTGGTCATACTTTGTAGTTCTTGTAATGATTCTTTCAGCACCTTTTTGAACTAACTGAAAGCTAAATAAAGAGTAATTTGAATAACCAGTGAATAACGCATTGCAGTAATCAATTCAACTAGAAATAAATGCAAGAATTAATTTCTCAGTATCCTCTATATTTAGAAATATCTTTATTTTCCAATACTTTTAAGATGAAAAAAAAGCATTTTCTGATAGCTTTGTGATGTGTCTTAAAAGACATACAAGTTTCATAAACATGTCTAAGTTGTGTCCTTATTAAGTAAAACAAATGGTAAGTCCAGCTCAGATAAAAGATGGCAGAATATTGCAGTCTGCAACACTTCTCCTCATAAATATTTGTGTTTTTTCTGAGAGAAGTAGTCTTAATATACAACCTTACTGCAGCACAGTTCTTAATTCTTCAATCTAACAGCGCAAGGAGACAATATCATTGTCTATGTGGAGTTTGCATTTTCACCTATTGTATGTGTGATCATATTTCTCTTACATACCCAAGGCTCGTAGTTTAGTTTAACTCATTATGAGCGAGTGGGTCCTGTAATATACTGGGATGGTTCCTACTTCAAGTTAAATGCTGTTGGGATAAGCTCAGCCCCAACAACTCTCTCCCGGATGAAGTAGTTGTAGAAAATGGGCAGACAATCCTAATAAATCACAGCACTGATGTTTAAAATTGAAGATCATTTTAACTTTTTTGATCTCTTAATTTGTTGGCACCCAAATTCTTGCATTTAAAGGTGCTTTGGAAATTAATTTTGAAACACTTTCTAGGTTATAAAATTGCCAAAAGCACCTGTTCGTATATTCTGTGGATCCATCAATGCAATTTAGTTGAACTTGGCCCTTTGCACAATTCTGACATGTGCCCAGTGCTGGCAGAAGACCCTCTAACAACCTGCAATGCTGGAATAGGGTCAGGCAGGTTTTGATGCCTGATGAGCATTACTTTCTATATGAATGGGTATTACCGGTGTGAGAATTCACTGAGATGGATATGCAGATATTTGCAAATTGATGTAATTTCACAAATGCTAAATGATGCACTGTGTGTGTTTCACTTTTTTGCTACCCTCGGAAAAACAGCTCTTCATTGGAGTGCGGCTTTAAATCACTGCCTTAAGATTTCCCCATAAATATTTGACCAAAGAAAAAGCCTTTCAAGTCGCTCGACGGCACCACAGTGAAATGTGCACCTCAGACAGGGATTTGCACAGATTACCGTGCCAATGATCCATCCTGTCTATTTGCATTTTGTTTTTAAATTCATAGGCAGGCAAAGAAGCATGACGATGAAGCCTAATGTGAATTTTTGGAGGATAGCAGAAATTTTATATCGATGACTAAATGTCACAGCACTGCTATTTCAGATGAAGCAGTTTTGAGGAAAAAAATTGAAATCTTCGCTCTTTGTCAATTTGAGTGCACTAGAATTGTATCTATGAATGACCAGTGATTTACAGTTTATTTCTTAACAGACAACAATTAAAAGTGTTAGGTGGTACTAAACTGCATATTAGTCATATGCCTTAAGTGTTACTATTAGTGTTTTTTTATTGCGAAAAATGTAAAACCAATGTAGGGCTAGAGTCTATATCAGCAGCACAGAATGAAAGGCAGGAATCCTGAATGCGGCGTTGGGGTTTTACTTTTTTATTATTATTATTGTTATTTACATGAAAATTATTCTTACAGCAAAATTCTGATTGGGGATGCAACCTGTGAAGAACTGCAGACATGTCACATCTGTTCATTTATTAATCTGCTTATTGCATTACACACTCCCAGGGGCCAGGGGTTATGCCAGCCAAATCAGGAGCGAGGCAGGAATCAGTGCCAGTCCAATGCAAAGTACACTCACACACAGTCCCATTCTTATTTATATAGAGTTTATTTGGGCATGCCAGTTAAACTAACCAGCAAACTTTGTGGATGTGAAACTGGAAAACCAAAATGAAAAAATCAACAGATAAAGTGACTGCATTGTGGAATCTGCCTTAATCTCCTGGAGCACCAACCATGGCCTCTCCAAGCTCTCAACCATTTTGTGTATTGTGGCAAAATATGACCCGTCTTTTTGTTGCATGATTTATGAGAAATAATTCAAAAATGTATTTCCATTTTAAATGTTTGTCATGCATATTACTTAATTATCAATGGAGTGTCAATAAGTGTCCGAGATCTCATGCTGGGTTTCTGCCTTATGCTGCTGCTCTTGGTGTTGTTGAGCTCTGGTCCCTTGTAAAACTGTAAGAAGTAAAACAGGTTCAGAAAATCGCTGCAGAGGTTCTTCTTACATTTGTAATATACTGGACAATGGAGGTATTGCTTCCTTATCATTTTCAGCTGTATCATATGGATTATGGACTGTTGATGCCAAAATGTACCTCTAAATTTTCTTATCATGTACTTTTTTATTGCAATCACCTATCTTTGTGATTTGATTTAAAAGACCATTAACAGACATTTGAACTTGAACCCAGCATATGCAGGCTTGAAATGAATATATATATTATATATATTATATATATATATATATATATATATATATATATATATAATATATACCTACACTCTGCACCCCAACTAATCAATTTCCCCCCTCCAATCCACCTACCCGCCCCTCCTTATTTGCTATATATTGCCTTGGATTCCTCTGTAGATGATTCAGAATAGGAATAGAAAGTTCAGGAATAAAAAACTGTTTTAAGATATGTGATTCATTTTCTACTTTGGTGGATTTCCAGATACAAATTTCATAATTACTTACATGCTGTATAACAACTACAACTGGAACATATGTGGTGATCTAAAAAACATACTGGCACTGCCATTTGCAAGGAAGCGTGGATATCCTAAGTTCCTAATTTTGCATTTGTAAATGGGACAGTGGTTTGTGTGATCCATCACCAGTGGGTTTATTCCTGTTTTTTTAATGTCATCTGACTGTGATGTTTGTTAATTTGCTGTAAGCCGATGTACTTTACTTTAGCCTCACATTTTCACCTCTATACTGACTGCTGTTCTCACTTGATTGATAACCATTTTTTCACTCACTGCTGATTTTGGTCTCCTGGCTTCTGGTAGCTTTTCTATACTGGTGCAGAAGGAAGACAGTTTCAAAATAGACGTGAGACACAATACACAATTGTGATGAGCAGAGAGCTACCAGTATGTCTTGTTTATAAAGAAAATGTGGCAGCAGTTGTACGTTGATATAGTAAATTCTTGATAATTAGAATGTCTCTTCTTGATAGGTAGAATGCCCAATGGGGGCCTTGGAACCCCTGCAGATTTTGTATTTTTTTTTTCTCCAGCCTGTTTGGAGTTTGTTCTGTTTGTTTTTTCTGTCCTCCTGGCCGCCTGTCCTTACTTTATTCTTTGTTACTTACTATTGTCTAATCTTATTTTTGTTTTTCATATAAACTTTTCTTTCTTCATCTTTTAAAGCACTTTGAGTACACCATTTGTATGAAAATGTGCTATATAAATAAATGTTGTTGTTATTTGAGGATACCGTTCCTGCTGGTTTGCTTATTTTCTATTATAAAAGTGTAACCCATTTAGCTATAACCATGGTCTACTCGCATCTATTTGCAGCACATGCATAGTACAAAAAGATTGTAAGAGGCCTCTCATACAGCAGCGATACATGAAATTGTACAACAACAGGTTGGTGATGCCCTTAGATGCCTTATTGATCAAAGTGTGTCAAAATGGTGTCATGAGGCATAGATGAGCTGTTGAACTCCATTTGTGATAGGGCCTGGGGACTGTAATTGTTTCCCACCAGCAAGTAATTTCTTGTGAATTTCCCTTGGGATTAATAAAGTATCTATCTATCTATCTATCTATCTATCTATCTATCCATTTTCCAACCCGCTGAATCCAAACACAGGGTCACAGGGTCCGCTGGAGCCAATCCCAGCCAACACAGGGCACAAGGCAGGATGCCAACCCACTGCAATCTATCTATCTATCTATCTATCTAAGTGCTAGTCATTAGCTGGGAGTGATTAATTCATTTTAGTTGAGTTTGACCTTTGTATGGACCACCTCTCACTACTACCGATTGGATGGTTTAGTAAAGACCTCAGACTGACCCTGCCATGGTTGCTTGTATCCTCTGGCTGAGGCCGAGAAGATGTTTGACTTTGACTATCTAAAGGAAGTAAAAGTCATAACATGATGAACCTATGAAGGATCATTATGAAGGCTGGCATGTTCACTGACCCTGTCTCCCTTTACCAGAATCCCATCTAACACCCCCCTTCTTACTCATCATGCCCAAACCTGTGAGACCAGCCCACTTGCCCCACGCAATCTGGATTGGTTCTCTCCTTTCCTCCAAGTATTTTTCCCTTCAGGAGCCTGGGTAGCTACCTGTCTGCTTTAGCCACACAGTTTAATGAATTCATTCTTGTGTCTACCATAGTGTTAACAAGTCTCCAAGTTCTGAAACTATTCCATGTGTTCTAAGTGTTTTGTACTGTTTTTCTGATACAGTTTCTTAATTTTCAGCAATGGCAGCGAGGAGTAGTGCTGATAAAAATGTTTTTCCAATTGTTCCTAAGAGCAAATGTGTTGTGATGAGATTAGTTGATTTTTAGTACATGAAATTATGTATTTATGGTAACAGGTAGGAGAAGTGTATTTTGAATGTGGTCCACAAGAAGCTAACCCCATTTTTCCCATTGTATCAATGCTGCAATACACAGTTTTTATTTCTGCTGGGTTTTTCAGGTATGTAATCCATGCAGATAAAGAGATTTGACTGTATATGCAAAATTATTCTTACAACATAATTCTAATTGAGGATGCAACTTGTTAAGAACTGCAAACATGTCACATCTGTTCATTTATTAATCTGCTTATTGCATTACAGGTTCCCAGGGTCCGGAGGGTATGCCAGCCAAATCAGGAGCGAGGCAGGAATCAATGCCAGTCCAATGCAAAGTACACTCATGCCCAGTTCCACTCTCATTTAAATAGAGTTTAGTAGACGTGAAAGTGGAAAACCAAAAGGGAAAAAAATCAACAGATAAAATGACTGCCTGCATTAGATGTTCAGTATAACTTGTTAGTTTTGGACTTCAATAAAACTGAGTTTGATACCCCAACTGTGTGGGAAGAAATAGTACATTTACATGGAATACAAGGAATCGTTTATTTTCTGTATTTACTTATTCCAAATTTGGCATAAGGTAGAGGTGACCTACCGAGGGCAATGCAGGGAACATCCTTTCACATACCAACACGTGTGGAAAACACCAATCCACATGATCTACACACCTCCTACAAGGTAATGTGTCAATTTTAAATAAAATAGAATTAGAAACTATTCCTTTAAATGATTTTAGTTTTTACTACTAAGTGGTAAATTCGAAAGGAAAAAGTAAAAAGTATTATTTAGATGTAGTTAAGAAAAAGAACAAATTTTAAAGCTGCTAAAGATCCACCAGGGTTCCTGCATGAGCCTCTAAAAATTCAACTGCAGTACAAGCAGGGGGTGCTGTGCACTTGACGGTTGTCCGCTGGGTGGAGTGTAAAGTGTAATAAAACAGAGGTTTAACATTTTTATTTTTCTAATCCAGGGAATTCTCGAGCATGTTTCACAACTGTGTGGAAAATTCATTAAATAGCCATACAGAGCAGGGAAATGAAAAGTGCAATTTTTCTTTATTGAAGCCACCTCGAGGTCAGCTCTGGCATGAATACCATTTGCAAACCTTTATGCAGCTGATAATGTGAAACTGAGGATTTTAAAAACAAGCAGGAGAATGTAAAACTTGCAGGCCTCTTCAATGTCCCCTTTAATTAGGCGAAAGTCAGCATTCTAAATGACACAAATATGATACGATCGTAATTTCCTCTAATCACTCACACATACCTCTTCCCTTCGATTAGGCCTGCTCCAACCCAGACAACTTAATATCTTCTCCAAGGTAATAAAATAAAAGACAATCTCTGTTTCCATTTTATTAGTATAAAGCATCTTAATTGCAAGTAATCTCTCCAGCCATATGCCACCCATTTCTTGGCTGTACTTTGTATTCATGCTCTTGCTCGGGTTTTGAATCTGATTTCCCTGTGTAGCAGCTGAGTGCTTCCTTGGTGAGTGAAACAATTTCAGCTTCAGCTCACTGGAACAAAGCCAGCTCTTCCCTATCCCTTGCACGTCTCCACAGATTAGAGATACCCCCAAAGAAACAGCTTGATTTAATAATCCTCATTTACTTTAATTTAATGATCTCTCTAGTGCTATTAAATGCATGCTACTCAATAGGCTGTTGGCCTTTTTCATTGTAAAGTGTATATATTTTAATTCATTTTCAATTATAAGGAGCCTTATTTTGTTTAATGTAACTTCTTCATCCAGGATTTATTTGTACCATTTGATCTTCTCCTGTCCATTTACGGAAAACAGTTCTAAAGGGTTTACCCCATCTCTTAGTACCTTTATATTTGGCCTAATGGCAGGTACTGAAGGTACTGGAAGGCTGCATTTGGCTATTGTAAGGCTGGAACCCTCCAGAAAAATATTTTTCCTTTAAATACAATTCTAGTATGATAACCCTAGAGCTAAGAAAATTCACATGACATCTCGGATAGAAAGTCTTGGGAAATTCTGGAGTTAGCTGGAAAAAGATTCTATGGTCTAATGAGACCGAAATTAATCTTTTTGGCCATCAGAATAAACAGCATTTTTGGTCTACACCAGACACTGCATATTATCAAAAATATACCATCCCCACTGTGAAGCAGCATCAGGTTGTGGAGGTACGTCTCTGCAGCAGGCGCTGAAATTCTCATAAGGGCAAAACGACCAAAATACACGTAAATCCTGGAAAAAAAACCCCGATGTAGTCTGCAAGAAACCTGCTTCTTAGGAAAAGATTTGTTTTTCAGCATGACAAAAACTTGAAGCTTAAAGGCTTAAAGTTAAGCAGAAAGGGCTTAAAAACAACAGTGTTGATGTCCTGGAGTGGCCAAGTCAAAGTCCAGATCTCAATGAAATTGAGGATTTGTGGCTGGACAATGACAATATAGAGTTTGAGAAGTTCTGCAAAGAAGAAGAACGTTGAAAAATTATAATGTCCAGATGTGCAAATATTAGTTAATAAATAATCTTTTACAATTTATTACAAATATAAACTTAAATGAAGTTGCAACAATGCATTATTATGCACGTAAGGAAAAGGACTGAAGATAACTCAAGGGTTAATTAAATGTAGCTTAAAGCTTTATCACATGAGGTCTGCCTCACCTTAGAGAAACCAGCAACTTGATTTTCCAAGGTTAGAATGAGGTAAATGAGTAACAAACACCCCTCTAGAAAACGAGAATAAAATACTGGGAAAGCCCAAACACCCCTCCCATAAAGCAGAACTAAGATCAAAAGGAGAACCTACATCACACCCTGAGGCGGCATTCAGATAAATGAGAGTTGGCAGGTGTCAGAAAATACTACTTGGTAGCACTAGTTGATTGGATGGAATAATAAAGTTCTGCATGTTATGCATATTAAGAGTAAAATGACGTGATGTATTAGATGAAGTAATGGTAATAGAACTATATATATATATATACTCAGCAAAAAGAAACGTCCCTTTTCAGGACTGTGTATTTCAACAATAATGTTTTAAAAATCCAAATAACTTTACTGATCTTCATTGTAAAGGGTTTAAACAATGTTTTCCATGCATGTTCAATTAACCATAATCAATTAATTAACATGCACCTGTGGAATGGTCGTTAAGACCTTAACAGCTTACAGAAAGTAGGCATTTAAGGTCACAGTTCTAAAACGCAGGACACTAAAGAGACTTGTCTACCGACTGTGAAAACACCCAAAGAAAGATGCCCAGGGTCCCTGCTCATCTGCGTGAACATGCATTAGGCATGCTGCAGGGAGGCATGAGGACTGCTCATGTGGCTAGGGCAATAAATTGCCATGTCCGCACTGTGAGACGCCTAAGACAGCGCTACAGGGAGACAGGAAGGACAGCTGATCATCCTCGCAGTGGAAGAGCCCGGATCTCAATCCCATTGAGCACGCCTGGGACCTGTTGGATCGCAGGGTGAGGGCTAGGCCATTCCCCAGAAATGTCCAGGAACTTGCAGGTGCCTTGGTGGAAGAGTGGGGTAACATCTCATAGCAAGAACTGACAAATCTGGTCCAGTCCATGAGGAGGAGATGCACTGCAGTACTTTAAGCAGCTGGTGGCCACACCAGATACTGACTGGTACTTTTGATTTTGAGCCTCCCTTCATTCAGGGACACATTGTGAAACATTTTAGTTTATGTCTTATGGTGTTGACTCTTTTAGTGTTCATACAAATATTTACACATTAAGTTTACTGAAAGTAAAACAGTTGAAAGTCAGAGGACGTTTCTTTTTTGCTGAGTATATATATAAAAGCAAATCCATCCATCCATTATCCAACCCGCTATATCCTAACCACAGGGTCACGGGAGTCTGCTGGAGCCAATCTTAGCCCACACAGGGCGCATGGCAGGAAATAAACCCCAGGCAGGGGGCCAGAAAGCAAATAAATTGTTTAATTGATTGCTCATTCCGTGGACTGAGATATTTATACGTATCCTGTACAAATAAAGAAAAGTTCTGTCATTTCATCTGGGCTCTGCAACTGCCTTCTTTGAAGACAGAGGAATGTGTTTTCCACAACAAGACCTGTACACACAGACTTGAAGCTGTCATGGCTGACAAATCTGAATCTTCTAAATACAGACTTGAACAGTGGGAATACTTCTGAGTTCAACTATTTAGTGTTTTGTATTTGTAATTAATTTAGTCCACTTTGTAGAAACCTATTTTCACTTTGAATTAAACAGTCTTTCCATGTTGATCAGTGTCAAAACAGCCAAATTAAATCAACGGTGATACCTTACTGTATAATAATATAATTTTAAAAACTTTCAAGCGGGTGAATACTTTTTAGGTACTGTATTTATCGTAGCCATGTTTGATGATTCAGTGGATGACATTTACGATTGGGGAAGTATTTTGTACTCTACTCTAGTGAGTTGTTTAGCGGATTGTTAGGATTGTTGACTTTTGCTTGGTGCTTTTTGGTTTATTAATGGCCCAGCTGTGCTTTTTGAAGCCTTACCTGTTAGAGTGTGGACTTTGTTAAAATAAAATACTGTGTCATTAGAAAGGTGGCACAGTCTGGTGTGCTACTAGAGATTTTGAGACCCATGAAAGAATATCATTTTGGGCCCTCACAAGGTCAAAGCAACTTTGTACCCTATGGAAACTCCACACCCAGCCCATCCAAAGCTTCACCTATGCAGGTTTGAATATTCAAATGAAAAACAAGTAAATACTCAAATATATTAAAACTTAGGTTAATGAGCTTCCTAGTCTTTCTCAAGCTGCCTGGAGACAGTCATGAGTGAATTGTGCTTAAAACTGGGTTGGAGTGTCACATTTCTAAACCAATGCAATTCCTCATGAAGGTGGCGCTCAAAGAATGGGCAGTGATTTTGAACTTATTAACCTGGTCCGACAGAGAGCAAGCTTCTGTTTATGATGAACAGCCTGTAGGCGAACAGTCTCCTAAAAAAACCCCTATTAGACATACTGTATAAATGTGAGTCACGTGTGCAGAAAGCACATAGGACTTCTTAAAAATAAACATAACCTGATGAAAAAAAAAAACCTTTCTGTAGCATCAGATTATACATTGGAATTTACCGGCATCAATAGATGAATAGTAAATGTCAACGATACGTTGTTGCAGGTGCTTGTGTGTGCTCTCTGTTTTTCAGTGATAGATAGTGTAGGAGTTGATGTAAAACTGAAAGAACTGTTATGTTCATAAAAATATTAAATGCAAAATATGCATATGTGTCACACTCCTTCAAAAGGACTGCCATTAGGGGGGTGATAATGAAGATGTACGTGAGATGAAAACTCCTGAATCAACAAATCTGCTTAACAAAATCAGAAGATTCACAGATGAGGCTGCACTACATCTACCTAACTGCACATCTAAATGAATAACTAAAGAAATTTACTATTACTTTCTAATTGGGATTACAATCATGTCATGTCAAAATAGCCACAATATTTTACTATGTTGTATGTCTATAGACCCCAATGTTTATCTAAACTTTGTTTGCTGTTGTTATATCATATAGAGATGTAAGAGTTAAAAAGACAGAAAGATATCATAGCAGAGGCAGGCACATCTCAAACATGTGGAGCAAAGTACCAGCCGAGATCTGTGTGTGTATTTGTATCTGTCTCCACTGTGGCAGCGCTCACTACAAAGTGCAAATTAATTATTAAGCTTCAGTTACCTTGTGTCACTGAGCTCCTGAATTGATAACAACAATTTCAAATTTCTATTTTCTCTCAACATCAAAGTAACTTTTGCTCTCTCCCTCAAAAGCCAAATTGTAATTTAGGTGGTCTAAATATTTTTAATTACACCCCATTATTTTAGGCTTTATATGTCAAGCCTGCAGTCGCTTAACATGGAGACAGCACATATTTGTGGAGATGAGTAAACTGAGTATCCATTACTGACGCTGAAAAGGCTTATTTAAAGTGCGAATTTGAAAGGGTTATTACAAAAAGAGGAAAACTAGAATTACGCCAGGTATTTTTCATTGCATTTATGAGAAAGTCTTACCGTGAAATAACAGCTACAATTTACAGGTTTAGGAGTGAATCAGAACAATATCAGGTTTTACTAAGAAAATGAATTAGCCATTCAACATGAAAAACCTGATCATGAAAGTGAAGTGCAGAACCAGATCTTCAAATTACTACAGCTTTGCATCGCAAGTCTAGAATAACGTGATGCTAATATTAGTGGAAATTAAAACAAACATCCGTTCTTTTATCATCGAATATCTGTCTTTAGCTTCAAACATATTTTCAATTAAAATTGAATTGTGTTCAGAAAGTAACATTCGATCTCAAAGACCAAATACTTGGATATATGAGGTGAGACACAAAAATAACCAGATGGGCAAAAAACAAATATTGATGAATTACAGCATTCTAAACATGGTCACCAATTATATAGTCCCCCTCCAAGTCTCTACACCGATCCATACGTTTATTCCATTGATTGAAACAGTACTGGAAGTCTTCTTGCTTGAGGCTCTTCAACAGGTTTGCCGTTTTTGTCTTCACTTCATCCACTGAAGAAAAATGTGTTCCCTTCAGGTCACTTTTGATTTGCTGTTGATTCGCTGTTCGATTTTTTTCACCCGACATTATCACAGCAACTCGTGTAGCAATTGTTGTGCAAATACTGACTGATCTATTCACAGGATATACCCAGCCAGTCAACGCTTTGAGAAGGCATGTAGGAGGGAAAATAGTTCTATGATTCACGTCCAGCCAACCTCCAGACGGTTTTCCAGGAAAGCCCAAATCCCAGTCTGGTTATTTTTGTGTCTCACCAAGTTAAGGCAGAACTGATTTAGAGAGGTACATAAAGAATGTTAGCTGTTGTGGTCGTCCGAAGGAATATCAGGCTTGAGAAAAATAAATTTTGGCGTGTCAACCCAGCAGTCCCCATTTATTTAGCAGAAAAAAAAGCTCAGTGCTGTTAAAATAGATAAAAATAGTTGCCACCAAATAACATGGGCTGATTCTAGGTTGCAGAAGAGCTTCTTCTCTCTGATTTCTTTGTCATGAAGTGATGCCTCCTTCTGGGTAGTCTCACTTTTATGGCCCAGGTACTGGAAAGGTGGAGTCAGTTGCCTTCCTTGGGCAGTTTCTATGTACTGTGTAGGATAAGCAAAGCAAGACAGTTATCAGCAGCATCCCCTCTAAGTCTGGGGTGGAACTACAGGAGGAACCTTGACATGACACTATCTAGCATTAAAATCATTAGCCACTGAAATAGTACATTCATTGTGAGTTAATTAATAATAAACATATACTGCTCAGCTTATTTGAATTGTCTTGTAATTTTATTTTTAATCCAAAGACATGCAGGCTTAGGTGCATTGGCGATCCTAATTTGTCCCTAGTGTGTACCTGGTGTGTGGGTGTGTGTGCCCTGCGGTGGATTGGCGCCCTGCCCTGGGTTTGTTCCTGCCTTGTGCTCTGTGCTGGCTGGGACTGGGTCCAGCAGACCCCCGTGACCCTGTGTTAGGATATAGCGGGATGGACAATGACTGACTGACTGACTGTATTTTTTTACCTCTTGGTTTCTGGATTTGACTGAATGATCCTATAAACTGGTTCATTTGCACTACATATGGAGAATAGACTAATGTTAATAAACTGAACTTTATTTGAGAAAAAAATGCATGTCACCCTCTTCTCTCTTTCAAGCCTTCCTTACCATTCTTTCCTTTCCTGGAAGACAAAATTTGACTTTGACGTTTCAAATAAGCAAAACAAAGATGCATCATACATTAACCAGCAAGTGTGTGGATTGCTGTTCTGGCTCAAGTTCATGAGGAATGGCCTGAACCATTTTGGCTAAAACAGGACAAAGAGATACAAAGTAGTTTGACTTTGGATTACTACTTTTGGCCAAAAAAAAAAAAAAGTTTCAAATCCTATGAAAATTATTCTTTCATATATATATACAGTATATATATATATATATATACATATATATATATATATATATACTAGCCATGCGCGTGATAAAGTTGTCTGTGAAGGGCTCCCTGTTTAAATGCAGCTGCCAGTCGTGAACTGGGCCCTTCGTCGCACAGCATTATGATTTTTTATAAGGGAAACAAAATTACAAAAGAAAACCCTTGGATATTGATTCGATAGGAACGGCCTACTTCTGAATCACTGTAATTATGTGGTAGTGTAGGAGCATTTCTGCTTCTGTCTGTTCACAGTCCGTCTCGTTTCACAACGCTGTCGTTTCCTCTCACAATGTCTTCTCAACCTTTCTCCAATCTCGCAGGTTGCTTTGTGGCAATCAAAGAGTAAGGCAATATACACAGAGCAATGGTTATAAAAGGGGGACACATAGGTATCCAGGCTCTTTAAAGCATAAATAGGGATCACTTCACTGACATGTGAGCAAGCCACGGTACAACTGTGAGACGCGCAGCACTCGCCGGCTGCAACGTAACAATAAGAATTTCCAGAACGTGCTGTTACGTTGTCATTCATTTTACCCACTGTCTTTCTTTCATTCATATGTTACATAGGCGCGTACCTTTTATCTTCGGCAATCTCATTCTCTAACCAGGCCTCAGGAGCTAACCAGCATAACACTGTCCACCAACCCTTTCATTATTCCGGCACATTGTTGACATCTGTGAGTAACAACAACGTACTAAACTGGGACGTGGTCTACGCATGCGTGGAATTCGCGGACAAACAAAGATCAAGATCTAAATGAAGATCTCTTTAGTTAATTTAAAGCACAACAATTTGTTTAGTTTGAATGTCTGTGTTTTGAGGTGTGACTGGAGTACTACAGTCTGCAGTAGTATAAGCCTGGAGGAGATTCTTAATGCAATGCCTATGTTTTAGCTGTCTCTCTACTGCCATCTAGTGCTGCTTCTTCTAAATAATTCGTGGACAAACAAAGATCAAGAACCAAATGAAGATTATATATAGAGATTTAAATAAATCTGGCCAATAAAAACTGATGAAATGGTTTTCCACATTTTGTAAAGTCCCTGTTTGTCACAGGCCCTTGGAATCGTTCTAACTTTCCCCACCCAATTACGGATCCTCTGGGCACAGCAATTAGCTCTGCTGTCTCAAAACCCAGAGTCCTGAGTCTGAATATCAGGATTGTCGGTAGCTGTATGGAGTTCTCCTTATATTCTATACTCCTTGTGTCTTCATGGTTTTCCTCCCAGTGCTTAAATTTTCATTCCAAAAGAGTGCAAGCTAAGTTTAATTTATAGTTTACTATAAATGAAGACGAACGCATTAACAAGAACCATTATTCTTATGCAGGTTTTGCATCTACTTTTTAAAGTATCATTCACAATCAGCTTGAAGTTAACAAAGTACATGACAACTGATACTGTATCTTTGGTAAAACTTAAAAAGAAATCGTAAAATGCCATTGTACCATCAAAAAGCCAATATTATTCCAAAGGACCTGCCATGGGACTGAGTATAAATGGAGACAAGCAAACTTAAAGTAGATTATGGTCTCAATATTACATTATAGTCCCTAGAATTATATATGGAAGAAAAAAAAATCAACTATCAATTATTTAATTGGTCCAGCTTCATCCTCAAAGTGGCTCAGCCAGGCATTGGTGGCTCAGTGTGCAGCACTGTGCAGAAATGATAATTTACAATTTAAGTATTTAAGTATACTGCTAAATTTGTTTTTTCTCAATCAATTTGCAACTCCTTTAATATAATAAATGAGCTGTGAGCCTTGTTGAGTAATTGCACAGATAAAACAGTCCGCATGCCCCCTTGATCCAGTCTGCTTTTGCTTAATGCAGAAGAGAGCAGACATTGTAAACTCCTCTATAGAATTGGGCAAGTTTTCTAAATGCTTGGATAACTGCCATTGTTAAGCCTCTGCTTAGGAAAATTTTTGAGTGCCCAGGTTTAGAAAATTGTGGTGGTGTGAAATTTTGTATAAATTGATAAGAACAGCAATGGTTTAATGGTTAAGAAGCCCCCAAATTTAGAACTGATTCTTTGTATTTATGACAGGGTTGGGGCAAGTGCCTGAAACCAGTTTGGCAAGTGGTTATCTGCAGGGCTTTCTCAATCAGCCCCTGCATGGAGGCCAACTACTTACAGTGGTGTGAAAAACTATTTGCCCCTTCCTGATTTCTTATTCTTTTGCATGTTTGTCACACAAAATGTTTCTGATCATCAAACACATTTAACCATTAGTCAAATATAACACAAGTAAACACAAAATGCAGTTTTAAATGATGGTTTTATTATTTAGGGAGAAAAAATCCAAACCTACATGGCCCTGTGTGAAAAGTAATTGCCCCTTGTTAAAAAATAACCTAACTGTGGTGTATCACACCTGAGTTCAATTTCCGTAGCCACCCCAGGCCTGATTACTGCCACACCTGTTTCAATCAAGAAATCACTTAAATAGGAGCTGCCTGACACAGAGAAGTAGACCAAAAGCACCTCAAAAGCTAGACATCATGCCAAGATCCAAAAAATTCAGGAACAAATGAGAACAGAAGTAATTGAGATCTATCAGTCTGGTAAAGGTTATAAAGCCATTTCTAAAGCTTTGGGACTCCAGCGAACCACAGTGAGAGCCATTATCCACAAATGGCAAAAACATGGAACAGTGGTGAACCTTCCCAGGAGTGGCGGCCGACCAAAATTACCCCAAGGCGCAGAGGCGACTCATCCGAGAGGTCACAAAGACCCCAGGACAACGTCTAAAGAACTGCAGGCCTCACTTGCCTCAATTAAGGTCAGTGTTCACGACTCCACCATAAGAAAGAGACTGGGCAAAACGGCCTGCATGGCAGATTTCCAAGACGCAAACCACTGTTAAGCAAAAGAACATTAGGGCTCGTCTCAATTTTGCTAAGAAACATCTCAATGATTGCCAAGACTTTTGGGAAAATACCTTGTGGACTGATGAGACAAAAGTTGAACTTTTGGAAGGCAAATGTCCCGTTACATCTGGCGTAAAAGGAACACAGCATTTCAGAAAAAGAACATCATACCAACAGTAAAATATGGTGGTGGTAGTGTGATGGTCTGGGGTTGTTTTGCTGCTTCAGGACCTGGAAGGCTTGCTGTGATAGATGGAACCATGAATTCTACTGTCTACCAAAAATCCTGAAGGAGAATGTCCGGCCATCTGTTCGTCAACTCAAGCTGAAGCGATCTTGGGTGCTGCAACAGGACAATGACCCAAAACACACCAGCAAATCCACCTCTGAATGGCTGAAGAAAAACAAAATGAAGACTTTGGGTGGCCTAGTCAAAGTCCTGACCTGAATCCAATTGAGATGCTATGGCATGACCTTAAAAAGGCGGTTCATGCTAGAAAACCCTCAAATAAAGCTGAATTACAACAATTCTGCAAAGATGAGTGGGCCAAAATTCCTCCAGAGCTGTAAAGACTCATTGCAAGTTATCATAAGCGCTTGATTGCAGTTATTGCTGCTAAGGGTGGCCCAACCAGTTATTAGGTTCAGGGGCAATTACTTTTTCACACAGGGCCATGTAGGTTTGGATTTTTTCTCCCTAAATAATAAAAACCATCATTTAAAAACTGCATTTTGTGTTTACTTGTGTTATATTTGACTAATGGTTAAATGTGTTTGATGATCAGAAACATTTTGTGTGACAAACATGCAAAAGAATAAGAAATCAGGAAGAGGGCAAGTAGTTTTTCACACCACTGTAGCTGGCAAACTTCACCTTAGTAAATAGTATTGTGGGCAGGTGTGAAACCATTGTGTCACACCAGAATTCTATTGGTCTGAAGTTACCGGAAGTACCAGGACTCCGTATTGACTGTAGGGTTTGAACAGAGAGTCTATAAATTTGCCTGCTTTACCCATCCCTCTCTCTCTCATACCAACTGATGAAGGAGCATCTCACACACCATGAACTGAAAAAGACCCACTGAGGAGCACAACTCGGCAGCCATATTGAGACAGGCATGCTGAAGGAAGCTGATCAAAAATGATGCCTTAACTAGACATTTAAAAGTAACTGCAAGTCTGTGTGCCGCCAAAACCTACACATCAGCATTTATCAGGATTTATGGTTGCCAGTGTTCACTTGTACTTTGCATGTTTTTATTATTTATGAGTATTATCAATAATACACAATTATATTGATAATAATTATTTAAATTGTATGTTAACTCCTGCTTGTCTTTTACTACACCTAATTGCCTGAGGTTATAAATGTAGAAGGGAAGGTGAGGGGACGTTATATGATACAATATCTTATAAACAGTGGTAAGCCTATGAGATATGAGGCATTCTGACAAAGGCTACATATTAATAATACAAAAGGGGAGGGTAGAGTAATATATTACTCTTCCAAGACAAAACAACAATTTAGAACTATTATTAATCTATCTTTTTGAATAAAAATTGACCTTGTTTTCAAATGTTACAGTCAATGATTATTTGAATTAAAATTCCTTTTCAGGTTTAGAACTAACCATTGCACTGAAAACTGTTTTAGTTAAAATAGTAAACGACCTGAGACTTAATGCGAATGAATGCAAAGTGTCAGTAGTTATTCCTATAGATCTGCTATTGGCTTTTGACGCCGTAGCTCAGAGTATTCATACTATCTGTCTAACACAATGGTTTGGCCTCTCTGCCATAAAGTGTTTTTTGTTATATATAACTGAAAGAGAATTCCTTCTTTGTACAGCTAGACAACTGTCAGTCAGAAGTATATGACAAACAGAATGGCGTGCCACAAAGATCAATTTTTGGTCCATTACTATTCTCATTATATGTGCTCCCTTTGGATAAACTCATTGAAAAACATGAGGCGAATTTCCATAGGTATGCAGATGGCAGATAGCTATACACATCAGTTGAGCATGATAATTCTAATGCTCTTAACCCTGAGATTGAATGCCGGTGTAAAAAAATAGAATGGATGAGCAGTGATTTTCTTGAAATGAACAAGAAGAAACAGAAATTCAACTAATTGGTTGTAGTGAAAAAGAAAAAAAAGGAAATGGTGAGAAAAACCTAATCACCTAACATTTAAGGTAAAGCTGAAAGTAAAGAATGTTAAGTGTGATCACGGATTCAGAACTAAACTTCAAATTGCACATTACCCAGGTTACAAACAAAAACATTTTTTCATTTAAGAAATATCGCCTAAATTCAGTGTTTTCTGCCATTGAAGGATGCTTTTATTTTCCACTGCCAGAGAAAGACACCAGTTCATTGAAAGTGAAATAATCACGAGAAGTAGTGCAGTTGTTAGGGTGCCAAACCAGCCACAGCCCCATTTAATAATAAACAAACTCAAACAAAAAAGTTTCACCCAAAGAGGACACAAAATAATGTGCATAAGTGCTGAGAGCTCTGTCTCATTTCCTTGCTTGGGTCATACATTTCCTTGCTTGGGTCATACGACAACCTCCAGTCTTTGGCTCCCCATTTTTATAGGCTACCAACACCCAGAAGGGGCGGGGCCAGGCATTGTCTCCTGGCAATAGCTCCATGCTGTGGCAAAAGCAAGAGACACGGTTAGCAATGGCGCCCCCATTCTGTCTGGCAGTGGTATTACTTGGCTTACCTGAGCCATCTGGGAGGTCCTCAAGCGTACATCAAAAAGTAAGCTTCCAAGCACATTACACTAGTGTTATGCGCACTTCTTTGACTTCCAGTGCCGTTTAAGATAGACTTTATTACTGCTTATAAGTAATGAAGAACATAATGATTGTCACAAAACTGAGTTTACAGCAAAACTCAGTGTTTCGCACAGCACAGAAATTCTCAAAATAAGTTTGATTCCAGTGAAATTTGTTTAGTTGTTTTCTTTCAGTACTTTCATGCATTCATTCTTCATGCATCTGTCTGTAATTTAGGTTTAAATAAAGATCTCTAGTGAAAAATATAAAAATCACCAGAAGTGTGCATATTCTCAACTTAAATAAGGCTTTTTGCTAGGTAATGCAGAGTTCCTGTGAATAAAAATGTGCACAATGGTGTGTTTTAGCATGCAGTCATGTGGAAAATGTGCAGCACGTTACGTTTTTTAAAAACATACTGCTTTCCTCGATCATGAATTTTACCGGCGTGTCACAGAATTTGTGCTTTGCGAAGCTGCAGAAAAGAACACAGGTAAACATGAGAGTGTGAACAAGCTTTAAAAGTAAAATTTTTTTGTCCAAACAAAAAGCAAAACAAAACTTTCAAACCCCAAAAAACTCTTCAGTGATTTATGAGTTTTGTGGAAAGTGAATGGGATGCCAAACTATGATAATGCTGAGTAAATGCTGTTACTCACAAGGCACCATTTATAAAAGTAAATTTGCACACACTCCAAATGCCAAGGGCTGCTATTGAAAGGAGCGCATGCTACGAACACTGAGGGGGACCCCTTCTTTGAAGTCAAATAATACCGACTACCTACTATGTACAATAACGAGCGATAACACAACAACAACATTTATTTATATAGCATATTTTCATACAAAAGTAGCTCAAAGTACTTTACATACTGAAGAAAAGAAAAATAAAAGACAAAATATAAAATTAAAATAAGACAACATTAGTTAACATAGAAAAGAAGTAAGGTCTGATGGCCAGGGTGGATAGAAAAACAGAAAAAAAACTCCAGAAAAAAAAATCTGCAGAGGTTCCAGGCCACAGGACCGCCCAGGCCCCTCTGGGCATTCTACCTAACATAAATGAAATAGTCCTCTTTGTATTTAAAAGATATCAACTTACCCAGTCTTGGGCTCCATATGGGCTTTTCCCGGCACTGGAACTGACTAGCCTGGGGATATACAGGTGGGTAGGACATTAAGAATAGAAGGGATAGGTGGGAATCCTTCACCTCTCGAGGAGGAATGCATAGCCTGGAGTGGAACTGAGTCCAGCTCTGCAAGAGGAGTGTCAAGGACCATTAGCATTGAGTAAATGAACCCTGTAAAGTCAAGCAGCCTCTCTCTCACTCTGTCTCTGCCATTTTCCATCACAGGAGGAGGCCAGGCCATTGCTTTCTGCATTTAAAGGTTCTGCGAGAGATAGAAAGCCACCTAGTAGTCTATTATCAGGTTGAATTATTTTAACCAACACTCATTTTACTCTGCTTTTTTACATTTTGGGTATAATTAAAAATCTTAAGTTAACTTATACTGTACATTGCAGAAGATTCTCTCCTGCCAGTTCTGGTTCTCTTTTGAATTGCCTGGGGTTACAAATGTAAAAAAGAAAGAAAGAAAGAAAGAAAGAAAGAAAGAAAGAAAGAAAGAAAAGTGAACTACTGCAGCAATTAGCCCTGACAGTAAGGTCAGAGTATGGGGTTTAGGGAATTTTGTTATAGTCTATGTTACAAAGAGTATAAAAAGAAACAGGTTCACCCTAAAACAATACCATGCCAAAACAGGTTTATTCTTAAATAAGATCAGCTATTGTTTAAAAATGTTAAGACTATTACATACTGATGTTTTATAGTTTACTGTTTGCTTAGCTCTGTTAGGGTGGCACATGAATACCATTACATATTGAGCAGGAAGAGACTTCCACTGTGATTACCTCCTCTTTAAGTATAGCCTGAAGACTGAGGGTCAGGTACTCCATTAAATTGCACTTTGAGCAACAGTCTTGTATGCAAGTATCCTTGTTATATTGAGCTGCCTGCCCCAGTGCTGAGAAGGTATTAAGTTCTTCCTGTTGCTTTCACCTCCTAAGTGTAGAGGAAGTATTGAAGTGGCAAAACAAAGAGCATACTCACTATTAAAGGAAAAGACTGCACTGTAAGAGAAGAAGCTGCTACAACTTTCAGATACACACAACACAAAATGAGTGGCTGGAGGATGTGCACTAACAAAATAAAAAGCCTAGGGAAAAGTGCTTTCTCATTTTAATTTTAAGAAAAAACAAAAATAAAAACAGAGTCAACATTAAAAAGTGAAAACAAAAACATTAAAAAGGTGCCAATAACCCATAAGCATGCCACATTGAGCCCATCTGTTTATACTTAATGTAAAGACATTCTGACTTCAGATGATGCGTTTCACACGACAGAAATAACAATTTAGTAAATGACTTTGACATTGCCACTTGGGTGCGTTCATATTTTTCATCCTAAATAACACTTTATATGTGCATTGTTATTGAAACTCCACATATTTTTTAATAAACTCTAAAGACTAAAATAAAGATTAACCAAGTCAGATGGGAAGAATAGGACATGTATAACGTAGAACTTAAATGGAGGGCATTCTATTGGGAAAGTGGTTATCACTACTGCCTCACAGATTTAGAGTCTTTGGTTCAAATTCTCTGTCATGTTTTCCCTGGCTGTGTGTGTAAGTATGAGTGTATGCCCACTCCCTTCTGGCCATTGGTGCATGCCTTGCTGTCATGATAGACACAAAACCTTGTGTAATATATTACTTAACTCGACATGCAAAATACACTTGGGAACTAATTATAAGAAGCTTATTCATAAATGTCCCATTGTAGGATTAAGACATTAATATAGTGGGGAGGTTTGTTTGCCTTAGTGATCCTTAGAACTATGTTGCCTGGAGATATGTACTCCTTATATGGTGACACATGGCAAATTGGTCTAAAGGGAAGAGTCAGAGCATGATCAACCCACTAAAGACCGCCATTACAGTATCCAAAAAAAAAATAAATCAAAGACAACCACATTCACAGACACAAGTCACTCAAGCAGACTCCATCCACAAAAGCATGGAGCAGGAACATAGGCTCATCACCCACAAGGTGAAGAAAGATGGTCAAGTGCAATGCCCTCTGAACAACAGGTGGGAGGATGATGGATCCAAAATGACTTGACTGTAATAATGGAAACTGGAATTTGAGATGTGGAATGTAACATAAGCTGGAGCTAATGCAGGAGGTTTAAAAATACTAGCTAGTTATGTACAGCTTTGGCTCTGAAACCAGACATCTTGATCAAAGGGGGGTCTCTTCTCCTCCTACTCTGTTGTTACCCAAAGGGAGATGCTCTCGGTAAACGTGAAGATATTCAGATGATCCCTGCTGGATGCCCTACTTTTGGAGTTTGCTCCAGCAAAAAAGAGTGCCTCCTCAATGCGAGCAGAGAAAACACTTTTGACCATTTTAGAGACACTGGATTCTGTGATAGGAAGAGGCATCATCTACAGACTTTCTTATCTTAATGTACAACTTCAATATACTTCTAGGGGATGATAGAGATACCAAGAGAGATGTAATATGGGAAAAATGATTGACTGATCTGAACCTGAGTATTGAATTATCATTGGATGATGACTGACTGGTATGCCACTGTAGAACCAATCTGTGTTAAACTTAGTCCTTCTGAAAATAACAAATTATTTCCTCACTTTAATATCTTAGAACTGACTGCTTGTTTTGTTATTTTACAGACATACTGGATTGAGAGAGACTTCCTAAAACTCTGTTAACTGGGTTAGACAAATGATTCTGGCAAAAGAAAATTAATTATCTGTAAATAAATGTATTCAGAGGTTTAGAAGTGGAACAATTCCTCATCTTATGGATCTCCTTATGTCCAATAGAGGAGGAATAGCTTAATATGTGGAATATAATTCTTAAACCATAAAGGATACTAGTAGATATCACTTGCACTCTTTGTATTATACAGTACTTTGAAAAAGTAAAAAAAACAGCACAAGTCATATCAAAATGAAGGAAATGGCTATTAGACATATATATCACAATTAAGGAACCAAATTAGGTGAAAAGATTAAAGAAGCAGAATATTTTCAGTGTGAATAATGCAGGGCAAACAGAAATATTTAGAATGATGAGGGAAATAATCCACCCATCCTTTTTATCAGAAACTGATTGTTCTATTGCATTGTCTTGGTGAGTCAGTTTCTCTTTTAGTAGCATGGGCATAAGATAAAACCCCAAATAGACAAAGAAATTCACAGTTACTTACACACTAGTGCTATTTAAAAATATAATTCATTGTAATGGACACGGTCTAGGAAAATGGGAGGACTATGACTTGACCGGAAATCTAGGAATTGCACAAGACAAGCAGATAGATAGATAGATAGATAGATAGATAGATAGATAGATAGATAGATATTTGACCGGTGTCCTGGTCACACTCACAGGTAATCTGGCCTAGACACCATTAATATATCCGATTACGCCACCCAGTTTTATTAAGAGACTGGGAACTCTTGAGATTTACAGAAAATAGCACACAGGGTTCTTTAATTTTGGCGGTGAGTAAACACACAATGAAAGACAACAGTAATTTCAGGAAAAGCAACAGGAACTTCTATTACACAAGACAATAAAGTAAATTAAAAAAATAAACAAACATAAAAAAATCTAACAATATCAGGTTCGAAATTCCTTTTTATTTTTAAAAAGGAAAGCACACAGTCCACACTCTAAAAGTCCGTTAAAAACAAGAATTGGAGGATACAACCTTTAGTGATGCAGAGTCCAGTTTGCGCACTGCGTTACCCCAATACTTAATCGTTCAACTGTCCACGGATACACTCTGTTCACTCGTTTCCCAACAAAAGTTGTGTCAAATCGTTGAATCCCTGTCAACGTCTCTTCGGCGTTCCTTTTTTTTCCACTTTGGGCTCCTTGTGTTGCTGTGACCTAGGCACGCCTCATTTCTCGTCTGCCAGCTTTGCTTGGTCCTTCGCTCTCTTGCAGGACCCACAACCAGTGTCTCCTTGTGAAGCAGTCTCTTCTTCCCTGGAGGTGTTGCCATCCTTGTGCATCACGTCGTGCCAGCCAGGTTCCCTCATCTGCCTACGAGCCAATGTGCTCTGTCCGAGTGTCTTGGCAGTGTTCTCAGTGGACCATTCCTTCCTTGCCTTCTCCTGCCCAGAAGTTTAAATCTCCTTCAGTCCCTGCCATTATCAGTTCTGGACAATCGGATTAAACAATGGCACATCTAAATTTCCTGGGTTTAACAATTAATGAAAACACAAGTTAACAAAATGTATTGTTACCAACCATTAATGAGTACAGATCTGCTGATTAGAAGCCAATATTGTCAAACATGTTAATTTCCAAGTCAGGTAAATACAGACATCCTCCAAGGAAGGAGCAGTTCGGTTATCACAACGGTATTGTTTGTAATCTCAACTAGCCAAAAACTTCAAAGTAATGACTCTTTTGCAATACAGCAAATACCTATTATCTGTTGACAGCCTTTTAACTTCTCACCCCCAGTGCCAACAATGGG